>NW_027187380.1:6414504-6519269 GCF_028583685.1 Petaurus breviceps papuanus
GGGGCTGGAGCTGTGTGAGGGGAAGGACACTCCCCTCCCCCCAGAACTTTATTTGAACTCTTGTTTGGAACTGAAGTGATAATGCTTTGTACTTTGTGTTTGTTTAAGGCCCATGGCCACTTTGGTAACTTTAGTTCTGTATCTTGAAAATGTGACCTAAGAAATGTTCAGAGCTAATTCAAAAGTAAATTGTCTATGCTATGGGCATGAAAGATCTTGGGGCCGAATGTAATGGGAATGCAAATTTGGAAGATCTTCCCTGCCCCTAGGCTAAAATGCACCTGAAGCCTGGGGAGGGAGGCTTGTTTTTCAGTAGATACTTCTTGATTGGCCAGTGAGTCAATAAGGTTGTTACATTCTCTGAGCCAGGAGAAGGCTATATAAGCCCTGATGTGTAGCTTTGTTTTGGGACTCACTTTGAGAAATATTCTGTGATTTGATCTGAATTCTGGGAAGCCGTTCTTGAGAGTCCCCCGGCTTTGAAAAACCCAGAATGTGGAAACCCAGATGTTGACTGGGTATGGATGTAATGGTTGGACAGTTTGGAAATCTGTCTACTTGATGTTTCTGTCTTGATAATTATGCCTGTATACTTTGAAGTTGGGGTGCTGACCTTTTTCCCCTGAATAAGGTAAACGATATATGTCTGACTGATTAAAGTAAGCTTGTTAACCCATTTTGAGTTGCTTTCCTTTAACAAAGCAGATCCAAGAACCTGTGGTAGCTGCAAACCCTGAGGACGCTTGGGGTGCTTGCTGCTACAAAAGGCCTTCCCATTTGACATGTAGTTAAAACCCCCTATGTATATTGTCTCTCCTTATTAAAACAGGAGATTCTTGAGAGCAGGCACAATCTTTATTTTCAATTTGTATCCCCATCTTTTAGCACAGAGCTGTACACATAGTATAGAATATATACATATATCCTAAATAAATGCTTTTTTTTAGCACAAAACTGTACTCATAGTCAATGCTAAATAAATGATTTTTTTCTTTCATTCATTCACTCACTCATTCATTCATTCATTCATTCATTCAATGTCCCCTTTTTTGCTTATCATCCTTAGTAACCATATGGTAGTGGCTGAAGGGTTTTCCTGTATATCGGAAGGGATCAAAATGGGGGCCCACTGCAGAAGTCAGCAAATCTTAGATATACCATAAGGCATCCACACAATCAGAATCACAGAATGTTAAGATTAGAAAGGACCCTAGTGACTATTTAACCCGATCTCTTAATTTTACATGTAGGGAAACTAAAGTTTTGAGGAGGGATGAGATTTGCCTAAAACAATACATAGTAAGTAGTAGAACCAGAACCTGGGTCTTCAAATTCAGGTCAATAATTCTTTCTACATGACCATGTTTTCTCCACTGTGGGGCAGGTCCAGTTTTGAGATTATCCTGACATTATCTTTTTCTCTCATATACTATGCAGAGAGAGTATCCTAGAGCCTACTGCTACATACATACTAATTTTAGAATTAGAATAATGAATTTTATATAGAAAATTTTTACATATAAAATAATGAAATTTATTATGTTAGAATAATGAAATTTAGAGCTAGAAGAGAATTGACAGATTATCTAAGTCAATCCCCTCATTTACAGATGAGGAAACTGAGACCCAAGATCATATAGGTCATAAGCAGCAGAGCTGGAAGTTAAAGTCAGGTCTTTTGACTTAAATCCAGTGAACTTTCTCCTCTACCACAGGATAATTTTTCTACATTCAGCACCTAATGACAAACACTCCACTTAGGAATGTGCTTTACCGAATGAATAGGAACAACATCAGAAGATTCTCATATCTTTCCTTTCCATGGGGGAGGTGACAGATGGGCAAGATTTTCCCAGGAGTTGAAATTCTAAGTTGGTGCTTAGAGCTCAGAGAAACAATATTAGACAGCAGCAATTCTCAAAGTATGGTCCAGGACCTCTGGTTGTTCACCAGGACCCTTCTAGGGGATTCTTGAAGTAAAAGCTGTTTTCATAATAACAATAATGACATTTTAATTTCTAATGTAGTAAATATTGATAGATCGAACCCATATAAACGAAAGCTCTTTGGGGAGTTTTCAATAATTTTTAAGAGTATAATGAGGGGCAGCTGGGTGGTGCAATGAATAGAGCACCAACCTTGAAGTCAAGAGGACCTGAGTTCAAATCCTACTTTAGACATTTGGCGCTTACTAGCTGTGTGACCTTGGTCAAGTCACTTGACCCCAATTCCCTTGTCTTCTTCCCTCCAAAAAAAAAGTATATAGAAAGATCTTGAGAACAAAATCTTTGAAAACCACTGTTATAGAGGGTGGTTAGGTTTCCAAACTGGTTCAGAAAAGGTCTATTTTGCCTATGATGTACTTGAGGTACTCTACATTTACACCCCCCCCCAAATCCCCTTGCCACAGTTTCCTTATCTGTAAAATGGTGGGATTAGACTAGATGACCACTAAAGTCCCTTCTCCCTTTAGAGCTATGATCCCAGGTGCTTAACATAAGCCTTTAAAGAACTAATCAATGCAATGACCAACCAAATGCTACCCACTTCCTAACAGAACTTAGGGTACATAATGGGACATATATATTTTTGACAGACAATAAGGGAGGTTACTTTGATGGCAATTTGTTACAAGAGTTGTGTTTTTTTTCTTTGTCAGTAGTGGTGAAGAGTGTGTAGAAAAATGGAGGGTATAGGCAAAGGGCTGCCAAAAAAAAGAGAAAAGAAAAGAAAAAAGAGAGTTATTGAAATATTTTTTAAAATGCACAGCAGAGAACAAAAGCAAAACTAGAAGTAAACAGATAAGCAGGATGGTTTTTTTGCATATGAAAATGTTCCTTTTTTAAAAGTTCAGAATTTTTTAAAAAATGAAAAAAAGGCAAACCTTTAAGATGTTTTCACTAGAACAATGCTGTGAGTACAAAATTTATTATTCCCGTTTTGTAATTTATTATATTCCCATTTTATACCAAACTGAGGTACAGAGGTTAAATGCCTTGCTAGGATTGCATAGCCAGTAACTATCAGATCTCTAAATCCAGTACTGCCCATGTATGACAAATGCAAGGGAAACATCCAGGCAAAGTGCTATGAGAAATTTCAGGGAAGATTTGATGGAGGAAATAACACTTTGTATTGGACCTTGAAGGAATGGAGGGATTTAATATACTTGCCAAGGATGGAGGATGACATTAGCAAAGGCTATTGTTGTTGAGTTGTTTTTCAGTCATATCAACTTTTTGTGACCCCACTTGGGGTTTTCTTGGCAAAGATACTGGAGTGGTTTGTCATTTCCTTCTCCAGCTTGTTTGACAGATGAGGAAAGTGAGGCAAATAGGGTTAAGTGACTTGCCCAGGGTCATATAGCTAGTAAGTGTCTGAGGTCAGATTTGAATTTAAGAAAATGAGTCTTCTTGATTCCCAGTCCACTGCTCTAACCACTGTGACACTTAGTTGTCCTAGCTAAGGCAGTATAAAAGGAGAAAGGGCATGAGAAAACAGAGGTGGGATAGTAGTTCAGTTTCCATAGAACCTATTATATGCTGTATGGGGTAACAGCCCCACTTATAAGGCACTTAATTCACTTAAATAAAGCAGGAAATAAGGTAGGTTTGGAGTCAAATTGTAGAAGGCCTTGAATGTTAGGTTCAGCACTTTATATTTTATTAGTGAATAATGAGTCCCAGATGGTTTTTGAGTAGAGGAATGACATGATTAGAGCTGTTTATTAAGGAGATTACCAGACCAGCCATGCATTACTTTTCAAACTTTACCACCATGCTCTGCATGCCTTCTTCAGCTGTCCCTGTGGCACCCTTCTTCCATCAGCGAGTTCCTTCTGGAGCCTCCATTTTGAGAAAGAACTTAGAGCAGCCATGCTTCACTCTCTGGACTTTGTCATCATGCCCTCCTCCACATGATGTTCAATTCTCTTTTATGTGTTGTCTTCCCTCAATAGAATGTAAATTCCTTGAGGACAGATCCTATCTTGCTTTTTGCTTGTACTGTATCTTCTGTGCTTAGGACAGTGCCTGGCACACAGTAAGCACCTAATAAATTTTGTAGACTTGGTTTATTTGGACTTCCTTGTGAAAGTAGGATTGGAGAGTTGAAAAACTGGATTGAGTTATGGCACCCTGAAATAAAAATGGTGGTGGTGTTATTTGGTTATGCTTAACTGATTTTTTAAAAAATGAAATCTAATGGGGGGGATAGGGTTGAGTAGGGAGGTTATATCTCTGTAACTATAATGAAATAAAGGGCCTGAATATCTTTTATGAAATAGAAGTGAGCTTTATGAACTAGGCATTGAGAGGTGAGGGTTATTGTAAAAATGAAAAGGTGGATGAATTTCAGAAATATTTTGGAGATAAGACATTGCAATGGATTGGATGTGGGGGATGATAGAAAGGAAAGAATCAAAGATGACTCGAACTTTTGAACCCCAGTTAAATGGGAGGATGGTAGGGGCATTAGGGAGAGGGACAAATTTGGGAGGAATATGATGAACCAGTATAAGTACAATGTTCATTTTTATCCATATTTCACCAGAAATAATAATGTTGAGAGTGGGGGGAGGGAAGTAGAGGTTTTGGGACTGACAGATGGTGTAGTGGAAAGAATACTAGATTTAGAATCAAGAGATTTGGGTTTGAGTCCCTGATTGCAAGATCTGGAACTCTGTTCAAACTTTATCTCTGTAAGCCTCAGTTTCCTCATCTGTACAATACTTAAAGTCAGCTTCACAGGTTTGTTATGAGGATCAAATAAAATAGTGTATGAAAAATGTTTTGTGAAAACAAGCTATTATTATTTTTCCACTCTGAGATTTCCCCCACCCCCAAGCCATCTTTCCATGGTGAGGGAGTAGAGTGGAGCTGCTTCTTTTCCACTCCACTCCAGTCTGTTCTTGGTTGACATCCTCCCCACTCTCTCGACACATAAGGGAAGGCTCCTCCCATTTTTTGAGGGAGCATTAGTTCCTCAGTTCCTGGTTGACATCCTCCGTACTCCCTCAACTCACATGTGATGGCTCCTCCCATTTTTGGTGCCTGTCAAGACTGGAGTGGGGAGCTGAAGCCATCTGGTCAAGAATGTGGGATTGATGTGCTGTATTTAGCTCCCTGGGAGAAGTCAGAATGCAGGGCTGTAATTTCCCTGCGTTTTCTCTGCCTCAACAAGGTGGCTGTTATAGCTGGAAGGAGATTCTCATCTGAGCAGACAGGGTTCTTGCCCCAGCCAGCCTTATCTATGTTGACAGGTCCTAATCTTTGCAGCTTCCTTTCAGATATGCCACCCTTTCCACCTCCCACCCCCCTCAGAATCAGAGGAGCAATTTGGGTGCCTCTCCCACCCACTTTGGACTAACTTGCTTATTTATGCAATCTGATGAGTTGCCGAGCCCTCCTCATGCTTTCTTGGTACATAATTGTTTTAGCTTCTTCTTTTCCACTCCACTCCAGTTTGACTGATTTCCTCTCTATTCTGTTTCATCTCTTTCCTCTTCTTGCTCTCCTTCCCTATTGCCACTGCCCTTATTCATGTTTTTCATCCAGTCTCCTTATCTGAATTTCCAAGCCCCCTGTACAAACGAGTATGACCTTAGAGAAATGACTCCCCCTTTCTGGGCCTCAATTTTGTCTTTCATAAAATGAAAAAGTTGGATTAGACACTACCTCTCATCTTTTACATTGACATTGTTTGTCCTTTGTTTGTTGAAGAGGACTAATGACGTCACCGGTGATGTCTTGACTTGCTCCTGAATTGGATTTGAGTGAGGCAGAGTTGCACAAATTCATCAGCCTCACTCTTTCTTCCAATCCTTGTAGTCCAGTAGCAGGGCAACTGGCAAGGGCCCTGGGATGCACTGGATGACCTTGGCTATGACCAAGCTCCAAGCACTCCATAGCGCCTGCTTCAGCTTCTTTCATGGTCATTGGAACAAATTGTTCTCATATGCCCATTCTGCCTCGGGAAGTCTTCATATGCTTGGGGTAGACACTTCTCCTGACTCACTGACAGATTTGAGGCCTGTCAGTTACCTTCATCCTGGTTTAGCCATCTGCCAGTTTTACCATCTGCTATTTAAATGGTCTGGGATGGTTTTATTGGGGTGTGGCCAAGCTGCACATGCTGCAGCTTGTTGGAGTCACAGCTGAGAATCGGGTGACAGGTAGACCCCAAAAGTGAGTGAGCAGCCCTGAAAAGGACTCAGCAAGCCCTCACATCAGAATTACTAGGATTCTATGAACACCTGTAACATACTACTCATCTTTAACATTAGGGATAGGGATAAAGACTGAATCTGTAATTTAGCTAACTGGTTTAGGGAACTCCCAGGTGAGGGAACTCCCTCTACCAATGCAAATCATCACCTCTGCAGCTTACTTGCCACACAGCCAGTAATGTGTCAGAGAAAGGACCCGAACCCATTAGAGGGTTAGAGAGTTCTCTGTTTACTACACCAAGCTATGACTTTCTCAGCTCCGACATGCAATTTTATTTTTCTTTGATCTACAGAAGCCTAGGATCAGACAGACCTGCTTTCAAATGTAATGAAAATGACCTGGGGCAAATCACTTCACTTCTATATACCTCAGGCAACTCTCTAGGGCTTCTCTACTGCCTGGAGCATCAGAATAAAATCACAGACTTTAGGGGCTTTCCCCTATCTTTCTCTGAGGGCAGGGACAATATCTTCTATTGATAAACTATTGATAAACTCCTAGCTGGAATGAACCTTAGAAAGAATGTAATCCAAACCCTTTAATTTATAGAGGGGGAAATGCCAAGAAAAATGATGAATATGAAGGATTAAGAGAAACATGGAGTGATTCATATGAAACAATGCAGAGGGCAGAAACTGTATATATTCAGTAAAATAAAGTAAATGAAAAGGATAAGCCAAATGCCATGTAGTTATAAGATCAAATTTATCCCTGATCACCTTCCTTTCATTAGATGGGTCAGGGATAGTGGGTAGAAAATGTTTTGTGTGCTGTTTTTTAAATTTAATTACTTTTTAATTATTTAATTTTATTTTTGTTGTACCCTGTTAAATGTTATGGTGTTATTTAGTTATGCTTTATGGCTTCTCACCCCTTTTCAAATGAAGGCTAAAGGTGGAGTTGGGGGTTTGAGTAGGGAGGTTATGTCTGTGTAATATAGGACACCTAGGTGGTACAGCGGTTAGAGCACCAAACCTGGAGTCAGGAAGACTCATCTTCCTGAGTTCAAATCTGACCGCAGATACTTACTAGCTGTGTGACCCTGGGCAAATCACTTAATCCTGTTTGCCTCAGTTTCCTCATATGTCAAATGAACTAGAGAATGAAATGACAAACCACTCTAGTATCTTTGCCAAGAAAACTCCAAATGAGGATATAAAGCCAGACATGACTGAAAAACAACTGAACAACAACAAAAATGAGCCAGAAAAGAAAATGGAGAACCACTCCAGTATCTTTGCCAAGAAAACCCCAAATTGGGTTACTAAGAGTTGGACATGACTGAAAAATGACTGAACAACAAATCTGTGTAAACAGTTTGTACTGTTGCTGGGGTACTTCACCCTCTCCCTTTCCACTAAGGGTCCTCTCAGCTCTTGACCCATGAATACTTAGATTGTGCTTAATTCTGGGGAGGCAGGCTCTCTTAAAAGAGGAATCAAGCCCCTGTTCCAAACTCTCTATTTCCTTGTGCCCAGCTCCATCCTCCCCAGAGCCCTGGGAATGATGGTCTAAAGCTTATATCTATCTCATGTCTAGAGTATCTCCCCATAAGAGGGAGTTGGAGTGTATTCCATAGTGTACAATGTAATCATGTAAACCAGATATAGGATGGCTATTTATTCCCTCCACACAATTTGACACAAAGGAATCACAAGCAGCCATTAACAGAGGCTTAAAGAGCAACAATAAATTGTAACTAATTATTTTCTTCTGAGATACTTAAAACATCAAAACAGGAGACATTTTGTAAGACTAGTGAATTGACATTTCACTTTTACCTTGAATCTATACTATCCAAACAAGAAAGGGACTTGGACTTATTCTCCTGCCAATAGCCAGCTTTTCCAAGAAGGACTGTTAATAACTGCCAGCAAATTAGATCAGTTAAATTAAGTCCATAAATTAAGAATAAAATAAAATAAAATAATTGCCAGTAGGTCCTCCTGGGGGTGGGGGTGGGGAACTAGGTGGCAGAATGAATCCCTTTGAGTCAGAAGGACCCAAGATAAAATCTGACCTCAGAGACTTACTAGCAGTGTGACTCTGGGTCAGTCACTTAACCCTGTTTGCCTCAGTTTTCTTATCTGTAAAATGATTTAGAGAAGGAAATGGTAAGAAATTCTAGTATCTTCACAAAAAACCCTGCAAAAACATAACACCCCAAATTGGGTGATGAAGAGTCAGTCACAACTAAAATGACTGAATAACAAAGCTCACAGAGCCAGCACCGATGGAAGACCCAGGAATTCCCAGATCTCAAAATCACACAGTTGCCTCCAAGGCTGGAAACATCCATCTTGGGATAGCTACCTACCTATATCCTCAGGAAAAAAAACACAGAACCAAAGAGGCATCCAGAGGTGCAGACCCAGGCTCAGCCCACTGCTTAAAATCTCACAT
This sequence comes from Petaurus breviceps papuanus, assembly GCF_028583685.1. Classification (NCBI taxonomy): domain Eukaryota; kingdom Metazoa; phylum Chordata; class Mammalia; order Diprotodontia; family Petauridae; genus Petaurus; species Petaurus breviceps. Next base: position 6,423,135 of record NW_027187380.1, read on the forward strand.
TTCTGTGACACAGGTTGTATGTGTCTGTTCTGAGATGAAGGTTTCAAGTAGCAGAGACAGAACTCCAAAACAGCTTCTCAGCTCCAAGTCTGTGCCACCTTTCTTGTTATTTTAGACTGGGCTGCAGACCACCTGGATGGAGCTCATGGGCTATGCATACACCTGCTTCCTAGATGCCTCCTATGCCAATGCCTAACAGGGGCTGAACACTCCTTCCCCCCTGCAGGAAAGAAGTAGGACAAACTGAAAAGTTCAATATTGAGCCAGTCCATGGTTGTTGTCCATTCTGTTGTGGGAGAGCAGCCCCAGAATCGATTTCCTGTCATCAATGTTGTGGACCTGGGAGAACTGGGCAGTGTGACAACCCAACCCTGGCTGCTGAAAGTGTGAAAACACAGTTATGGGGGCTGGGGAGGCAGGAAGAGAGTGTGATTTAAGGACAGAGCTGGAGCTCATGAACTCAAGGATAATGGTGTTAGATGGAAGGACTGGATCACAGGAGTCACTTATGAGTGACCCTAAAGCCCCAGAGGAAAAGGGCAGGGCACAAGGATCTGGGTAGCTCAGAACCAGAGAGAGGATAGGGCAAGGGTGTGTGTGTCATACAAACTTTATCCTCAAAAGGAGTCTGATCTGGGAAGCACCGATACCCCAATAATACAGGGAATCTTGTCTATTCAGAACCATTTAGAGTGGTACTAGGTATTTGAATTTTCTGGACAGCTAGAGTTTATCCCTTCAATCCTCAATCTTTATGTGTGTGTGTGTGTGTCTGTCTGTCTCTCTTTCTCTCCTCCTCTTTTTCCCTCCCTCTCCACATATATATTTATACAGTTGTATATGTAAGTATATATATTTATTTTTTAAATTAAAAAAAATATTTATTTACTTTTAGTTCACAACATTCAGTTCCACAATCCCTTGAGTTTCAAACTTTCTCCCCCCTCCTTCTCCTCTTCTCCACCATGGTGGCATGCAATCAAATATTGGATCTACAAATACCTTCACATTAAACATTAGTCAGGTTGTAAAGAAGGATTATAACCAATGGGGTGAACAATGAGAAAGAAGAAACAAAACACAACAAGAAAAAGAGAGAGTACAAGTAGTTTGCTTCAATCTTCATTCGTACTCTGTAGTTCTTTCTCTGGATTTGGATATCTCTTTCTATCATGAGTCTTTTGGAGTTGTCTTATAACCTTGCATTGCTGAGAGGAACCCAGTCTATCAAAGTTAGTCATCACACATATTTTTGTCTGTGATTGTGTACAAATTTCTCCTGGTTCTGCTGTTCTTACTCAACATTAGTTAAGATAAGTCTCCTATAAATGCTCCTCATTTCTTATAGCACAATAGTAGTCCATTACATTCATATACCACAACTTGTTTAGCCATTCCCCAATAAGTATATATATTTATAAATATATTGTATATATGTACATATACAATGTATATATTTATATATAAAATTCCTGTATTTAAAAATATATTGTACATATACAACATATATTTATATATATTTACAAATATATAGCATACATCTATGTAGAATTATATATAGCTACAATCTATATAGCTATATCTGCATAACTGTCTAGTGATTTAATCAGTGCTGGAAACTCTAACTTTTATGCACAATAGCAACTTGTAGTATAACTAGGGTGGAATAATTGAGGATTTCCCCCAGGGCACCAAATTTAGAGGACACTTATATCACTTGCAGTCCTTCAGTGGGGTAGAAACAAGAGAGCTGGGGTGGCTAGGTGGCACAGTGAATAGAGCACCAGCCCTGGAGTCAGGAGAACCTGAGTTCAAATCTGGCCTCAGACACTTGACACACTTACTAGCTGTGTGGCCTTGGGCAAGTCACTTAACCCCAATTGCCCTGCATCCACCCCCCAAAAAAGCAAAAAATTAAAAAAAGAAGAGCTTAGAACCTAAGTAGTAAGAATAATTTGATAAAATAGGATGGTGCCAGATGAAGTGAGTTTCTTTCCCAATCCAATCTATTCCCTGATGTAGCCTCCCTAACCAACAGTGGTCTTGGGCTAGTGTTCTTGAGAAGGAAGGAAGGAAACAAGCATTTATTATGTGCCTTTTCCTATGTGCCAGGAACTGTTTACAAATACAAATACTTTCTTTTAACAGCCTTGGGAGGTAAGTGCTATTATTATCCCTGATTTACAGTTGAGGAAACTGAGGTAAACAGAAGTTAAGTGACTTACTCAGTGTCGTATAGTAAGTATCTGAGGCCAGCTTGGAATTCAGGTCTTCCTGACTCCAGGCCCAAGACTCTATCCATGGTACCAACTAAATGTCTCAGCACCTTGAAGTCTCTGTCTTCCCTAAATCGTCAATGTCATGCCTAACTCATGTAAACCCAGGGCATGTTTTGTGCTGTTTGCTCTGGATACAAAAAAATGCCTGGTTAAAGCTCTATTTGCACCTCATGCTCTTAGCAAGTTGCCTTGGGCACTGAGTAGTCACAGATTTGCCCATAATCTCTGACACCACAGTGAATGTGTCAAAGGGAGGACTTAGCTTCCTTTCAGGTTGTCAGCTATCCCTTCTCACCTCTGTCAATTTGCCTTCCTATGACAGCTTCCCTACATCTTCTTAACCATTTGCTTCTTCTATTCTATTGGGATGATATGGCAGCAAAAGCACTGGATTCCAAGCCAGGTGACCTGTACTAAAACCTTTCCTCTGCCACTCTCATTATGTGCCCAGTGATTTTCTTAAGGGACTTACTACCTCTCTGTGAGCCTCATTTGTAAAATAAGGGCTTTGGAACTAGTTGATTTCTAAGTCATTTTTCAACCCTAATTTTTATGTCTTATTGTTTTTGTTGTTGTTCAGTTGTGTCTGACCTTTTGTGATCCCATTTGGGGTTTTCCTGTCAAAGATACTGGAGTGGCTTGCCATTTCCTTCTCTAGCTCATTTTGAAGATGAGGAAACTAAGGCAAACAGGGTGAAGTGACTTGCCCAAGGTCATACAACCAAAATGTGTCTGAGGCTGGATGTGAATTCATGAAAATTAAATTTCCTGATTCCACACACAGTGTTCTGTCCACTGTGGCACCCAACTGTTCCTAAAAAGGTATTAAACTGCTTTTACCCTTTGATCAAGTGACAGCATATTTAGTATACATCTTAAGGAAGTTAAAGACAGAGGAAAACATCATATACTGTACATATCAAAATATTTATAGCAGCACTTTTTATAGTAGCAAAAACCTGGAAGAAAAGCAGATACCCATTAACTGGGAGATGGCTGATCAAATTATGGTATATGTATATATATATATATATATATATATATATATATATATGAATATTAAGGTATCATAAGATGTGAGTAATATGAAGTAGCCTCTTAATTTCAAATCTGACTTCAGATGCATATTAGCTGTGTGACCTTGGGCAAGTCACTTAACTTCTGTTTGGCTCAATTCCCTCACCTGTAAAATGGGGATAATGATAGCACCTACTTCCCTGCTGGGAGGGTCAAATGAGATAATATGTATAAAGTTCTCAGCACAGTGCCTGGCATGTAGAAGATGCTCTATAAATGCTAAGAGGAGGAAAAGGAGGAGGAGAAATAATAGTAGTAGTAGCAGGAAGAGGAGGAGAAGGAGTAGCAACAGCAGCAATGATATGGCACAGTGAACAGAGCACTAGACCTAGAGATCATGAAGGGTTGGTATGACTGAAAGGACTCAGCGATTAACAGCAGCAGCAGCAGCAGCAGCAGCAGCAGTCATCACAGTAGTCCTAGTTGTATTAGTCATAGTGGTAGTAGTAGTTGTTGTTATAGTATCATCAAGTGTGCTGTGGTGGAAAGAGAGCTTGATATGGAGTCAGAGAACCTGGATCAGAACTCTGTTTTTGCCAGTTTCCATCTGTGTGACCTTAAGCAAATTCTTTGGGTCTCAATTTCCTCATCTGTAAGATAAGGTGGTTGAAACACACAATCCCCAAGGTTCTTTCGAATTCTAAGTTTGTAATCCTGAGAATCAGAGCAACATAGAAAATAGAATTTATTAACGGATGCTGGGAGAGATAACAAGAACCTGTAGAACCATTCAGAAGATGATCACGATAATGTAAAGGAACCACAAAAGACTTTGGAACTCTCATCAACACATTGACTATCTGAGTCTTTGGGGAGTTGGAGGCGAAGCGTCCATCTAAGGAGAGAAGTGGGAGATTAAAGGCAGGAATGATGCCAACGTAGTCAGCCATGGCCAATGCATTCAATTTTTCTATGTCATTACACTTCTTTGTTATTGGGAGTGAGAGTCACTGAGGTAATATGTAACCTGTGGCCCTTCCAGAGAGGCTTTGAGATTGTCATTTACTCTAGGAACCAGAGCAAAGACAATTTGGGCATAGAGAAAAGGGTAGTAGAATGTTTCCATTACCATGTTCTCTTTTTCTCTATCAACTGGTGAGTGAAAATGGAATTGGAGCCAGAAGACTTGGATTTGGTTATCTGCTACTTACTGCCTATGTTCCCTTTGGCAAGTAACTTCCCTTCCTGGACTTTAGTTTCCTCATTCTCGACCCTTCAAGTAGACCTCAGGGACATCTGCTGCACTTATTCTGGAATAAGCTGTGAGAGAAGATGAAATATAATCCTTGGCATGAAAGCAGAGAAAGAGGAGTTATGATGTAACCTCCATGTGTGTATACCAGATTGAATATGTCCTCCTTTCTCTCACTTGTCCTTGAGTTTGGACTGGACTTTCTGCCTCAGTAGTCTTGGTGGAGATGGAGGTACCCAGATGCTGTGGGGCAAAATTGAGTCAACTGACCATCAGATTATTTAGCAACAACTGAGTTTAAGGACTTGGGACTGTTGGACAGTGGTGGATGCAGGGGCAAGGAAAATGGTTGGGCTAGATGCCATGAGCCATTGAGCTGAGGCTGGCATCTGTGGTCTTATCTAAAGAGACTGTGAACAAGTGGCAGGTGAACTGGGTTGGACTAAGAACCGAGGTAGCCAAACAAGAACCAGCATGCAGAGACCCAAATATGGACTGGACCCAGAGCCAAGACGGCTTTGGAAAATGTCAGCAGTGAATGAGCCAGTGCTAGAAGACACATCCCTCTGTCCATACTCTCTTGCTTTGCTGTTTAAACTCCAGGATCTCAGACATGCAACTCTCCCTTATGCCTTCCATAAGCCTCAGAAGCTGGGAGGGCTCAGAAGGAGGAGGGCTCAGTCTGGGAGATGGTCAGCCTGGACAGTTTCTTTTGTGTTGTTGTTTTAACAAATTGTATAACCACTCAATATTCAGTTTCCTGAATCTTATGAATAGCGTTGGTTGGAAGAAAGAAAGAAATTTCCCAGACACATGGTGATAGGGACTAGAGCTATAGAGATATCCATATACGAACAATATTGGACCAAATCATATTATATATTTACTTGTATTTATTACTCTTAAGTGTATACCTTGATTTTGGGCTAGCAAGGATGTTCTTTGACTCAACAATTACTAAACTCTCTGAAAGCTTACAGAAAGTGGGATATGAACCAGATGTAAGCTATTGGTACCATAACACCTTGTTTCTCCTGGGACACCCAACAACTGTACATTTAGCCTTCAACAGAGTCACATTTGTAATGAGAACATTAATTTTTTTTTGCCTTTGTGGAGGGCAATTGGGGTTAAGTGACTTGCCCAAGGTCACATGGCTAGTTTTTGTATTAAGGATTTCAGGCCGGATTTGAACTCAGATCCTCCTGACTTCAGGGCTGGTGCTCTATTCACTGCACCGCCTAGCCGCCCCTAGAATATTAATAATTTAAAAAGTCTTTTTTATTTATTTTTCTGGTCAAAAATTTTCATTTTAAATAGTATTTTATTTTTTTCTAATTACATGTAAAGACAATTTATTGTCGTCTTTTTTATTTTTTTAATCCAATTCTTTATTAACTTCTAGTTTACATCATTAATTTCCACGATATTTTGAGTTACAAAATTTCTCCCCATTTTTCCCCTATCCACCACCCTAAAATAGAGAACCCACTGGATACCCCCTCCTTCAATCTGCTCTCTCCCCTATCTTCTCCCATGCCCCTTATGACTTTCCAGTAGAGCATGGTGGATCTCTATGCCCCAGTGCCTGTATGTCTTATTTCCCAGTTACATGTGAAATAATATTAATAATAGTATATATATATATATATATATATACATATATATATATATATATATTTTAAACATTTGATTTTAAAACTTTGAATTCTAGATTCATTCCCTTCCTCCCTTGTCACCCACCCTTACTGGAAAGATAGGCAATTCAGTATAGGCTGTACAGGTGTAGCTATGCAAAACATTTCCATAGTGTATATATTGTAAAAGATGGACTATATTTCCCTCCCTCCTATCCCACCTACCATTTTCAAAAGTGGATGCTTCCAACTTCCTTCCCCCCCAGCCTGCCCTCCCTTCCATAATCCCCCCTCTCATCTCCTTCCCCCCTACTCTCCTGTTGGGTGAGATACCCTATTTAGTGTGTATGTCATTCCCTCCCTAAGCCAAATTCAATGAGAATAAGGTTGACCCATTCCCTTTTGCCTTCCTGTTCTTTCCCTCCATTATAACAGTTTTCCCTTGCCTCTTCTATATGAGATAGTTTACCCCATTCTGTCTCTCCCCATCTCCTCTCATTATATTCCTCTCTCACCTCTTAATTTCACATTTTAAGTGTCATCTCTTCCTATTAAATTGGTCCTGTGCCCTCTATCTATGTATATCTGTACACATATATACACACTTATTCACATATGTATTCATATACTCATATACCCTCCTATATAGACATACACACACATATATTTGTATTCCCTTCAACTATTCTCATACTGAGAAAAGTTTCATCAGTTACAATTACCATTTGGATGTAAATAGTTCAACTTTGATAAGTTCCTTATGATTTCTTTTCCCTGTTTAACTTCTTATGCTTCTTGTATTTGAATGTCAAATTTTCTATTCAACTCTGTTTTTTTCAGCAAGAATGCTTGAAAGTCCTCTATTCCACTGAATGACCACATTTTTCCCTGAAATATGATACTCACTTTTGCTGGGTAGGTGATTCTTGGTTTTAATCCCAGCTCCTTTGACCTCTGGAATATCATATTCCAAGCCCTTCGATCACTCAGTGTAGAAGCTGCCAAATCTTGTGTTATCCTGATTGTGTTTCCACAATATTCAAATTGTTTCTTCCTGGCTGCTTGTAATATTTTCTCCTTGATCTGGGAATTCCAGAACCTGGCTACAATATTCCTAGGAGTTTTCTTTTTGGGATCTTTTTCAGGAGGAGATTGGTGAATTTTTTCAACCTCTATTTTGACCTCTGGTTATAAAACATCAAGGCAATTTTCCTTGGGAATTTCTTGAAGGATGATTTCTAGGTTCTTTTTTTGATCATGGCTTTCAGGTAGTCCAATAATTTTTAAATTACCTCTCCTGGATCTATTTTCCAGGTCAGTGGTTTTCCCAATGAGATATTTCACATTGCCTTCTATTTTTTAATTTGTTTAGATCTGTTTAATAGTATCTTGATTTCTCATAAAATCACTAGCTTCCATTGGCTCCAATCTAATTCTGAAGGAATGATTCTCTTCAGTGAGTTTTTGAGATTCTTTTTCCATTTGGCAAATTTGGCTTTTTAAGGCATTCTTCTCCTCATTGCCTTTTTAAGCCTCTCTTGCCATTTGAGTTAGTCTATTTTTAAAGATGTTATTTCTTCAGTCAGGTTGTTGACTCTCATTTCATAATTTTCTTGCATCATTCTCATTTTTCTTCTCAATTTTTCCTTCACTTCTCTTATTTGGTTTTCAAAATCCTTCTTAAGGTCCTCTATGGCCTGTAACCAGCTCATATTTTTCTTGGAAGCTTTTGGTGCAGGAGTTCTGACTTCACTGTCTTCCTCCTGTTCCATGCTTTGCTCCTTTTTGTCCCCAAAATAGGAGTGCAAAGTTGCGTTGCTCTGTTTATTTTGTTTCCCTCTTTTGCACATGTTGCCACTCAATTACTTGACTTTTGGGCTTTTTGCCACAGTAGGACTGTGCTACCAGACAGGGGAGCTTCGTTCCAAACGCTGGGGTTTTCTCAACTGCTGAAGGTGTTTGTTGGGTGCCTTCCCTGAAGCCTTCCCACAATCTGGCCAGCTAGTCGCACACCCCATGATGTCCACCCTAGACCGCAATCAAGATCCAAGAAGGTTAAAGCAAGAGCAATTACCCCTCAGACTAGTCTCTTGGTCTCTCTGCAAACTGCAGTCCAGGAGCTGGAGCCTCAGTAGCTTCTGGCCCAGGGACAGAGGTCAACTGTACTCCCAACTACTGGATCCCAAAGTCCACACTGCACTGACCTCTCACTGTGTCTTTAGCATCTAGGTGTTGATAATTCTGGAAACCACCACAGCTGCTGGTTATCTGAAGTTCTTCCCAGGTGGCTGGTCAAGCCCACCCTGGGGCTAAAGCCTCCAGCTCCTTCGGGGCTGGGCTTGGCTCCCAGAGCACTGTGCTGGCTGCTTGCTACCACGGGCTGGACTGTCCTCAGTGGGAGGTTAGCTCCTCTGTGTCATTTTGTCAGTTCTGTAGCTCCAAAGTTTCTTCAGAGTCACCTTTTACATGAATTGGAGGAGGTGAGAGCAGGAGCCCCACGGAAGTCCTGTTTCTACTCCACCATCTTGGCTCCACCTTCCTAAAGATAATTTTCAACATTCATTTCAAATGTTTTGGGCTCCAAGTTTTTCTCCCTCCTAAAACAGTTAGCAATTTAGTGTAAGTTATATCTATATAAACATGTAAAACATCAGTCAAAAACATATTTTTTAAAAAAAGAAAAATTCTTTCTTGGTAACTAACTCACTCTTTCATATTGGAATGAGGGGTAAGCCCATATTCTAAGCACAATAGTACTAGAGCAATGTGCCCTCAAGAGCTGTGTAACTACAGACATTAGCATGAAACTGAAGTGTTCAGTTCCTGTGGTGGGGACCCACTTAAACTATTTTTCCCTCATTCTAACCTAAGAGGATGTTGTTTTGACAAGGCATCTGAATCTTTCAAAGTCTATTCAGAACCCACTTAAGTTGAGATGTCCATTCAACTGTTAACAGCTGCACCCAGCTAACAAAGGAAGATTACGTTCATTTTTTTTCTGCAGGAGATTTAGGAAATTGGGTATGTTTTACTGTAACAGTAAAACAAGCAACTTCAACCTTTAATATCTTGCTGATGTGTTGACTTTCAGAAAGAGACTTCCTCCAAAGAAGACTAGGAGTCTCCAAGGGGTGAGGACTGAGTCTTCTGTATCATACTGCGATGTACCTGGGGTACAAGATGAGTTCCCCTCATAATGAGAGCTCCTTTGAGGGTATGGACTGGTTCTCCCCATCAGTGTATGGATTCCTTGAGAGAAAGGATTGTGCCTCCCCTGTCACACTGGGAGGTAATGATTTGTTCTCTTCTCTAGTTGTGTCCCCCAGGACACCCAAGACCAGATTCCATATATTGTTCAGTCGTTCAGTCATGTCTGACTCTTCATGATTCCATGGAACATTCTGTGTTCATGAGATTTTCTTGGCAAAGATACTTGGGGTGGCTTATCATTTCCCTCTCCAGTGAATTAAGGCGGAGAGGTTAAGTGACTTACCCAGGGTTGCACAGCTAAGAAATATCTGAAGCTGGATTTGAACTCAGTTCTTCCTGACACCAGACCCAGTGCTCTGTCCACTGAGTCATCTAGCTGCCTTTAGATTCCCTATACAGGGGTTGCTTCATTTAAACTGATTTGTATCTGGTGAGAGTGGACCCCATGGAGGAAAAGTAGATGAACATTACAAAGCTGGCAAAGATAAGCAGGGAAATGGGGAAAGGGAACCAATGGGGAAGGAAGAGAAAGAAGAGAGGGTTAGAAGGTATCAGAGCAGAAAGAGGTGCTATAGTCCCTCCTCCTCCTCCTCAAATTATTCTTATTTGCCTAGGAAAAACTGTTAGGCAGGTGGGCAGCTAACTCTGAAGAAGATTTCAGGAGTATAGTGTGACAAAAGCAATTTTGAATTGTGAGTTCTATACCCAAATGTCCCCTATACTTGGTTCCCTGCCCATATGATAATAGTATTAGCTAGGATTTATATAGTATTTTAAGGTTTGCAAAGCACTTTACAATTATGATTCTCACAACAATTCTGGGAGTCAGATGCCAGTATTATCCTCATTTTACAGATGAAGAAACTGAGACAGAGTTTAAGTGACTTGCTCAGGGTCCCACAACTAGTAAGTATCCAGGACCAGATCTGAACACAGTAGTTACTGACTCCAGGTCCAGCCCTCTATCCACTATGACACTAACTGCCTCTAATGAGCTGTCTTTGATGAGCACCAAAGGTCTGGCAGACAGTTTTAAGTACCCAGTTACTTAGTGGATGGATTCAGAGTCTTGCTACAGTGTGATGATGGTGACAGGCCAGATTTCTTTTTAGAGTTTTAAAATGTGGAGGGATTTCTTGAGGTTCCACAATGTCTCCAGGAGTCATCAAATGGCAGGATTTTAGAGTCGAAGGGACCTCAGCAGCCATCCAGTCTAACTGATATCCAAAAAAGGAGTTCCTACAGTAACACACACGACCATGACACGTCTACACATGGCCATGCAGCCTTTACTTGAAGACCTTCAGCATGGTGAAAACTACTATATGTTAAAGCAGCCCATTCCACTTTTGGACAGCATCAATTGTTAAAAAGTTTTTTCCTAATATTGAACCTAAATTCTCCTTTTTGCAGTTTTCACCTCTTTGCAATTTTCTGAGTTCTGCCCTCTGGGTCCAAACAAAACAAGCATAATCCTTTATCTACATGTTTTTTTTTATTTTTTTCAAAGGCTTTATTAACTTCTAATTTACATCATTCATTTCCTCCAGATTTTGAGTTACAAATTCTCTCCCCCCCTTTCCCCTATCCATCCCCCCCAAATAGCAGTCCCACAGGATATCCCCTCCTCCAGTCTGCTCTCTCGCATATTTTCTCCCATATCCCTTTCGACTTTTCCAGTGGATCTCTATTCCCCAGTGCCTGTATATCTTATTTCCCAATTACATGTAAAATAATATTGATAATAGTATATATATATATATATATATACACATACACACACACCTATATATATATATATATATATATATACATACATACATACACATTTAAATATTTGATTTTAAAACTTTGAATTCCAGATTCATTGCCCTCCTCCCTTGTCACCCACCCATCCTGGGAAGATAAGCAGTTCAGCATAGGATGTACATGTGTGGCTAATGCAAAACAATAACATAGTAGATATATTGTAAAAGACTGACTATATTTCCCTCCCTCCTGTCACACCTCCCACTTGTTCTATTCTCTACTTTGATCCCATCCCTTTTCAAAAGTGGGTGCTTCCAACTTCCCTCCCCCCCCCCGCCTGCCCTCCCTTCCATCATCCCTCCTCTCATCGCCTTCCCCTGCTCTACTCTCCTGTAGGGTGAGATACCCTATTTGGTGTGTATTTCATTCCCTCCTGAAGCCAAATTCAATGGGAATAAGGTTGACCCATTCCCTTTTGCCTTCCTATTCTTCCCCTCCATTGTAACCATTTCCCCTTGCCTCTTCTGTATGAGATAGTTTACCCCACTCTGTCTCTCCCCATCTTCTCTCATTATATTTCTCTCTCACCTCTTAATTTCACCTTTTAAGTATCATCCCTTCCTGTTAAATTGGTCCTGTGCCCTCTATCTATGTATACCTGTAAACATATATATACACACATTCACATATGTATTCATATGCCCATATACCCTCATATATAGAAATATATATATTTCTATTCCCTTCAACTACTGAGAAAAGTTTCATAAGTTGCAATTATTGTTTTTCCATGTAGGAATGTTAATAATTCAACTTTGAGAAGTTCCTTATGATTTCTTTTCCCTCTTTACCTTCTCATGCTTCTCTTGCTTCTTGTATCTGAATGTCAAATTTTCTATTCAACTCTGATTTTTTCAGCAAGAATGCTTGAAAGTCCTCTATTCCACTGAATGACCATATTTTCCCCTGAAACATGATACTCAGTTTTGCTGGGTAGGTGACTCTTGGTTTTAATCCCAGCTCCTATCATATTCCAAGCCCTTCAATCCCTCAGTGTAGAAGCTGCCAGATCCTGGGTTATCCTGATTGTGTTTCCATAATGTTCAAATTGTTTCTTCCTGGCTGCTTGTAATATTATCTCCTTAATCTGGGAATTCTGGAACCTGCCTGTAATATTCCTAGGAGTTTTCTTTTTGGGATGTTTTTCAGGAGGAGATCGGTGGATTCTTTCAACCTCAATTTTGCCCTCTGATTCTAAAACATCAGGGCAGTTTTCTTTGAGAACTTCCTGGAGGATGATTTCTAGGTTCTTACTTTGATCATGGCTTTCAGGTAGTCCAATAATTTTTAAATGATCTCTCCTGGATCTATTTTCCAGGTCAGTGGTTTTTCCTTTGAGATATTTCACATTGCCTTCTATTCTTTCATTTGTTTGGATCTGTTTAACAGCATTTTATTTCTCATAAAGTCATTAGCTTCCATTTGCTCCAGTCTAATTCTGAAGCCATGGTTCTCCTCATTGAGCTTTTGAGATTCTTTTTCCATCTGGCAAATTCGACTTTTTAAGGCATTCTTCTCCTCATTGCCTTTTTGAGCCTCTTTTGCCATTTGAGTCAGTCTGTTTTTTAAAGTGTTATTATCCTCAGTCAGTCTGTTGACTGTCATTTCATAATTTTCTTGCATTGTTCTCATTTCTCTTCCCAATTTTTCCTCCACTTCTCTTATCTACTTCTTAAGGTCCTCTATGGCCTGTAACCAGCTCGTATTTTCCTTGGAAGCTTTTGGTGCAGGAGTTCTGACTTCCCTGTTTTCCTCCTGTTCCATGCTTTGCTCCTTTTTGTCCCCCAAATGGAGTGTAATGTTGGAATCTTCTGTCTGCTTTGTTTCCTTTACCTGGTCATGTTGTCCCTCAGTCACTTGACCCCTGGGCTTTTTGCCACAATAGAACTCTGCCACCGGACAGGGGAGCTTTCATCCCAAATGCTGGGGTTTTCTCAGCTGCCAGAGGTATTAGATGGGTACCCTCTCTGAGGTCTCCACATGCTCTGGCAAACTGGACATACACCCCAGGACTTCCACCCTAGACTGCAATCCAGATCCAAGGAGGTTAAAGCAAAAGCGATTACCCCTCAGACTGGTGCTTGGTCCCCCTACATCTGCAGGCCAGGAGCTGAAGCTGCCATGTGGTGCTGGCTGGCTGTGCTGGTGCCTCAGTGGTTTCTCGCCCTGGGGTAAAAGCCACGCACTCCCACTTACTGGTCCTAAAGTCCAGACTGCACTTACCTCTCACTTTGTCCTTCAAATCTATGTGTTGATAAATCTGGAAACGGCCACAGCTGCTGCTGATCTGGAGTCCCTCTGGCTGCGGCTGGTCAGGCATGCCGTGGGGCTAAAGCCTTGGTGTGGGGCTGGGCTCGGCTCCCAGAGCACTGTGCTGGCCAATTCCTGCCAGCCTGCCAGGCTGTCCTCAGCGGGAGGTTAGCTTCTCTGTGTCATTTTGTGGGTTCTGCAGCTCCAAAGTTTGTTTAGAGTCCTCTTTTTACATGGATTGGGGAAGATGGAAGCCGGAGCTGTGGGGAGGTCCTATTTTTACTCTGCCATCTTGGCTCCGTGCCCCCCCCCCCCCATCTACATGTTCTTGTTGTTGTTCAGGTGTTTTTCAGTCATTCTGATTCTCCATCATCCCATTTGGAATTTTCTTGGCAGAGATACTGGAAAATGGATTTGCCATTTTCTTCTGCAGTTCACTTTACAATTGAGGAAATGGAGGCAAACATGGTGAAGTGACTTGCCCAGGGTCACACAGCTAGTCAGTGTCTGAGGCCAGATTTGAATTCAGGAAGATGAGTCTTCCTGATTCCCAGCCCAGTGCTCTAGCCACTGTATGACCTAGCTTCCCAAAGCAAGGCTTTTAAGTTGTTGCTCAATCATCTCTGACTCTCTGTGATCCCATTTGGAGTTTTCTTGGAAGAGATACTGGAGTGGTTTTTTATTTCCTTCTCCAGCTTATTTTATAGATGGAGAAATGGAGGCAAACAGGGTTAAGTGACTTGCTCAGGATCACAAAGCTAGTATGTGTCTGAAGTCAGATTTGAACTCATGAAGATTAATTTTCCTGATTCCAAGGCCGGGGCTTTATTCATTGTGCCACCTAATTGTCCTTCATCTACATGAGAGGCATTCAAATACTTGAAGACTGCTCTCAGGTCTCCTCTGAGTTTTCTCTTCTTCATGTTAAATATTCCAGTTTTGTTTATTCCTGATATGCCATGGGCTCAGGGCCTTTCAGTATTTTGGTTGCCCTTCTCTGTCCGTTCACCAGCCTATCAATGTCATTCCTAAACTTGGCACCCAGGATAGCACAAGGTATGCAGGTATGATCTGACTTGGGCAGAGCACAGCAAGAAGCTGTGCCTCTCTTTAACATTTTTACTGTGCGTTGCACTAGTTGGTGTGTTCATCCTCCCACAGCCCCTCCAACAACTGGCATTTTCTTTTTTTAGGTTTCTTTGCTAATCTGATGGATGTGAGGTAGAACCTGACAGTTGTTTTAATTCACATTTTCCTCATTATTAGTGACATGGTGAATTTTTAGAATGAGGGAGTTGGATTAGATGAACTCTTAGGAACCCTGACAACTCTCAATCCTATGGTCTTGTCATCTTGGAATTAGAAGAGATCATTTGGTCTCATCCTTTAATGTCATCCTTTAACAGTCATTTCAGTTGTGTCCTACTCTTTGTGACCCATTTGGTGTTTTCTTGGCAAAGATACTAGAGTGGTTTGCCATTTCCTTCTCCAGCTCATTTTACAGATGAGGAAACTGAGGCAAACAGGGTAAGGGACTTTCCTAGGGTCACACAGCTAGTAAGTGTCTGAGGCCAGATTTGAACTCAGGTATTCCTGACTCCAGGCCCAGTGCTCTATTCACTGAGCCACTTAGCTGCCCCATTAATGTCGGATAGGTGAAGTCATTTATGACCACTTTACATACTTACTAAGATCCATAGAGGTTAGGTAACTTGTCCAATGTAATTTACCATCTCTATTCAGATTTCTCTAAAATCTACAAAACTGTATTATTAACTGTAAAATGTTGTGGGGGTAAGGTCTGGGATTTAGAACTTGGTTTCTCCAATTCCTAGTGCAGTGGTCTACACTTTGCTGCTCAGTTTGAATTCCCTTGCTCGTTTGTGCCAATCAAGATATTCTGGGTTTATATGTGTATGGGGGAATCAAAGTACTTAGCACTCAGGCTTTAATCCACTTGGGAGTGGGAAAGCAAATTGTCTTCCTGCTTAGGGCCTATTGGGATAGTGCCAGACATGCTGCCAAACATGGTTTATCATTTTCCTTTGTACCAAACTGCTAGACTGTCAATGCCAAGTGGGTCATAACTATAGTGAGTGGAGAAGGGTGGTTCTGGAGACCCTCAGACATCGGGAACAATTGTGTCTTGAGCCTACATAACCTGATGATTTACAAAGCATGTTTATCACAGCCACCCTGTGTATGCAATATTTATTGTGTTCATTTCATAGATCAGGAAAACTAAGATTCAGGGAACTGAGCTGATGTCATAAGGCTACATACATTTGGTCATAAGGCTACAAATACCAGAGTCAGAATTTTGGATACAACTGGAAGAGGTCTTTATTATTTATTTATTATTATGCATTTATTATTGTTGCTGTTCTTAATAACTAATATAGGTTTACAAAATGCTTTACATATGTTATATCATTTTACCCTCACAACAACCTTGTGAGGTGTTATCATCCCCATTTTACAGATGAAGAAACTGAGGTTGACAGAAGGCAAGTGACTTGCCTAGGGTCACACACCAGTAAGTATCTGAAGCAGGATTTGAATTTAGGTCTTCATCACTCCATCTAGTTCGCTATCCATTGTACTCCCTAGCCTTCCCCCCAAGTAATTATTACATGTTTCCCCTCGCCCATTTCTTTATATCCTTTGTGCTTAGCACAGTACCTGACATGTGGTAAGTGCTTAACAAATGCTTTTTTTTTTAAGCAATTGGGGTTAAGTAACTTGCTCAAGGTTACACGGCCAGTTATTTCTGGATGTGATGCCGAGTGTCTGAGCCCAGGATTCGATCTCCAGGTCATCCCAGCACTGGAGCCGGTACTCCTACTCGCTGAGCCACCTGGCCGCCCCTTAACAAATGCTTGTTAACAGACTGATTGATATGAGACTAGAGCTCAGAAAAGAGAGTTAGGCTAGTTTTGTAGATTTTAGAGAAATCTGAATAGAGATGGTAATTAAACCATGGGAGCTGATGAGATCACCAAAGGACAGGGCAAAGAGTGAAAAGAGAAGGTCCAGGATGGAACCTTGGGTATCATCCCTTGTACCCTGGGATGATACATCCACATGTAAGGATGGAGACAAAGGAGCTTGAGAAGGAACAGCTAAACTGATAGGGGAAGAATAAAAAGAGAGCAGTTCCAAGTTCCTATCCAGGAGAAGAAGATGGTCCACAGAGTCAAATGCTATGGGGAGGACAAGAAGGATAAGAACTGAGAAAAGGTCATTGTATTTAACAAGTAAGAGACCACTGGAGAGAGACATTTCAGGTAAGTGATGAAGTTGGAAGCCAGGTTTCAAAGTTTTGAGAAATGAGAAGATGAGAGAAAATGGAAGGAATGAGTGTAGACAGCCTTTTTTTCTAGGAGATTGTTTCAGGAAGAGAAAAATAAAATGATACTTGACAGGATGGTGGGGGTCAAGTGAAGCATTTTAATTTATTGTTAAATAATGGAGGAGAGATGTGCATGCTTGTAGGTATGTAGATTTGTAGGAAATAAACCAACAGATGAGGAGAGATTAAAGATGAGAGAGAGAGAAGAGAAGAGAAATAAGGGGAGAGGAGAGAGTGGGAGAGGGGAGGGGGAGGAAGAGAGGGAGGAAGAGGGAGATGGAGAGGGAGAGGAAATGAGAGAGGAGAGGGAGGGAGAGACAGGGAGAGAGGGGGAGAGAGAGAGATGGTTGTGGAAGAAAATCAGTGTCCTTAACTACCATGACATCCATTTTCACTCTATCTCTTCTATCGACAGGGATGATCATTCCCTTGATCTCATCCATATCTATTATCATAACTATTCTATATTCATATCTATTCTACCTTTGTGAGCTTGAACTGTGAAATTCCAATATCTAATTCCAATCTCCTCTTCTTTGATCTGTCCCACTACCATGCTTCCTATTCTTTTGTTTTGTCCTATATGGTATACAATTGTATATACAAAATGTTGGGAAGGCAAAATCAGAAAAACATAGCAAGAGAATAGATATGGGGGATGATAACAGTGGGGGTTGGGGTGGGGAATGGGGTGTTGAGGATTACACCTAGGATATGAGACTGGGTGATGGGAAGGATGGTGATATTCTCAACAGTAATAGGGAGGTTCTAAGAAGGGAAGGTTGGAAGGGGAAGATAATGGGTTCAATTCTGAGCATGTTGAGTTAAAGATGTCTAGGGGGTATCTGATTTGAGGTGTCCAAAGGTAGTTGGAAATTCAATACTGGAGATCAGCACAGAGGTTAGGACTGGATAAGTAGATCTGAGAATCATCAGCATAGAGATGATAATTGATTCCACGGGAGCTGATGAAATCAAGTGAAATAGTAAAGAGAAAGAATAGAGGAGCTCTGTCAGACACCCATCTTTAGTGGGTGTCACCTGAATGAAGCAAAGAAGACTGAGGATGATCAAATAGGTATCAGAACTAAGAAAAAAGAGTGTCATAGAAACCTACAGACAGAGAAAGTAACAAGAAGAGGATATTGTGTCAAAGTCTTCGGAGAGGTTATAAAGGATGACAATTGACAAAGGTCATCAAAATTGTTCATTAACAGATTATTTGGTAACTTGGAAGAGAACAGTTTGGGTTCAATGATGGAGTTAGAAGCTAGACTGTAGAGAGTTATGATTAGAGTGAGAGGAAAGGAAGTGGAATCACCATTTGTCAGTGGCCTCCTCAAGGAATTGTTACAAAAGGGAGGAGAGGCACGGGATGATAGCTAGCAGGGATAGATGAATCAAGGGAGGGTTTTTTGAGGACTGGGGAGACAAATGTATGTTTTGTTGGCAGCAGGGAAACAGCCAGTAAACAGGGAGAGATTGAAGTTAAGGGAAAGAATAGGGACAAAGAGGTGTGTAATCTGCTGGAAATGATGGAATGCAATGGGATCCTTGTGCTATTATAGAGGTGTTAGCCTTCTCGTGGAGAAGGCTCACCTCTTCCTGTGAGACAGAGGTGACAGAGGAGATAGCAGCAGAAAGCATTTGAGTGATGTGGTCCATAATCTTTGTTCTGGTCTCGCTCTCCATTATCTTTTAGCCCCTTCAAATTTGGCTTTAGAACCTACCAATCTGAGTTTTGTTGACTCTCAAGTTATTTTGCTTCCTTTCTCAATGAGTTCAGCTTCTGGCTCACACTATTTTCTTCTATCTTTATTAGAAGAAATTTCAATGTCCATACTGACAATTTCCCCTCAAACACTCTAATGCCTCTATCTACTACATTCCCCATAATCTTTTCCTGACTCCACTTTAGCCACAGGAAAGGATTGATGGTCCCACCCTTGATCTTACCACCACCCAGAGGTGTTCTACTTCCTTGATCAAAAGCTCTCAAATCCATTTATTATAATCTCCTATCATTCCAACTCTTTTCCTATTTCTCATTTCTCTGAAATCCATTCTTTCTGAATTGAATTATTAAATTTAAGTACTACACATCTTGGAGTTTGAAGCCTTGGATGTTTTTTTCTGGAAGTGATCTATGAATTATTTTAATTGGAATTTCATTTTCTATATTCAGAAGTACTTGGCAGTTCTTTTCTATTACTTTCTTCATTATGATGTTAAGATTTTTTGTCCTGTCATTTTTTTTTCCTGGGAGACTTATGATCTTTAGGTTTTCTGTACACATCCTGTCTTCAAAATGAGTATTCTTGGCTTAAATAGAAAGCATATTTTTAAAATGTTATTTTTTGCTTCTCTTCTTCTCAGTTGTTCTTCATGTCTGTGTATTGGAATCCTCAAACTATTGGTTTCTCCTTTGTTTCTTTGGTTAGGCCTGTCAGTGTATATTCAAGTTTTTCTATCCTGCTCCTTATTTTTGCTCTGCAGGACACAAATCCTGCTCTCATAATTCTCACTTCTCCTTTAAATCACTCAGGAATAGCATGTTGTGGTTCCATGTTCTCAAATTCCACATAATCCTATGTCTTGTCAAATATTGGATCATTTTCCTTTATTTTGCAGTATGTATTCATAGATGCCTGAACTTGTTCTTGAGATATGAAGGCTGTTTCTTTTTGTTGTTAGTATTTTTCCTGTTTATTTATGTTAAAGGCCTTTGGGTTTTTTTTTTCCTGAAATCTTTGGTACTTTCAGCTTTTCCCCCTTTATTTTCCTTATCACTCACTTTCTAAATCTCTTTCCTCTGATTGTGATTTCCTTGGAAGCTGGATTTCAAAGTGTCTCAGCCTCCTCCCACACTGGACAATTCATGGTTCACCAGCCGAGGCCTCTGCTTCAACTGACTTTAAGGTAGTCAGAACTGACCCCAACTTGGGGTGCTTTGCTCTTTCCCTCAGCCTTGTTGGTGGGGCTGTACAGCCTCCCACACAAGAGGTGTCCTGTCCTGGTGACCTGCCTTGGTCTTTCTGTTCCTCAGTTCTTTGGCCCAGCACCAGCAGTTCAGAGTCTGTTTTCTTTGGTACTATTGTTCAGAGCTTTGCAGCACTGGTGCTTCCAGGTTGGAGTCCCCATCTGACTTGATTCTGAAGGACTGTAGCCAAGTTGACTCTCAAAGACTAAGCATACTTCTAAAGTTTGGAATCAAGGTCTTCATGATAATGGAAAGAAGGAGGGGGGACCAAGATATAGAGGTGAAGTTTGATGTTAGCCTTGGTCTACTAGTGCAGTCTTGCTGTAGCATGGGAGGTAGGAGAGGGGTGCTGAATGAACTCAGAGTCAGTTCCTGGGTTTTGGTTTTTGAACATTCTTTTGGATTCTGGATATCCTAGACATGGAGAGAGCCGAAGTTTCTTTATCTTTGACACATGATTTCTGTTTTGGAGAGGTTTGAGAGGTTTTAAGGATTGGAAAAAATGTCTAGTCCACCATCTTGTTTTTCACATGACCTAGAACGTCTTTGGAATTTATTATCCCTCCATCTCTAAATTTTCTCTTAACTCCTGTTCTTACCTCTCTTTCTTCCCTTCCCAACCTTGACCCTATAATTCATCATTTCAACTCTGTATTGTCCTCTACTTTAAAATCTCTTGCTGTCTTGTCTCATTGCTGCTCACACTTTGCCAAACGCCAGTTCTACATTACTCTAACTATTTGCCTTCTCTGTTCTTATTCATATATAGCCGAATGGAACTGGAGGAAATTATGCAACTGAACAAATGTGGGACACTACAAATTTGCCTTAACTAATATCAACTGGAGGGCAGTTAGGTAACAGTGGATAGAATGCTGGAGCTGAAGTCAGGAAGATTGATCTTTCTGGGTTCAAATCTGGCCTCAGACACTTACTAACTGTGTGACCCTGGGCAAATCACTTAATCCTGTTTGCCTCAGTTTCCTTATCTGTAAAATGAGCTAGAGAAGGAGATGGTAAACCACTTCATTATCTTTGCCAAGAAAACCCCATGTTGGGTCACAAAGAGTAGGCACTACTAAAACAACTGTACAAAAAAAAATCTCACCTGGACCCTCACTATAGCATTTTATTTTATTCCTCTACAATTGATTCTTCATCCCATTACCACAGAAACTATTCCAAACTACCTCTTTTTCTTCAGGCCTCCCACACCATCTTCTTTCCCCATCCTCTCAGCAGAGGACTCCATTTCATACTTCACTGAGAAAATGTAGTCCAAATTCACCATGAACCCCCTCTTCTTCCCTTTTCTACATCTCAAAATCCCTTAACATCATCCCTCCCCTTCTTTACTCTAGTCTTTGATAAAGAGGTAACCCTTCTCAACAAGGCCAATCCCTCTACATGTACTCTTGATCCCAACCTTTTTCACCTTTTCTAGCAGATTGTCCCCATAATCACACCTCCCCCTCTCAACTTTAGTTTCTATTTATTGAGTCTCTCCCTGCTGTCTATAAATATGTCCATGTCTCCTTCATCCTGAAAAATAGCCTCATTAGAGTTCCCCAATTCCCCTGAAGCTAATATCTATATCTCTTTTCCCTTTTACAGCCAAAGCATCCACTTCTTCTCTGTTCACTCCCTTCTTAGACCTTTACAATCTGATTTCTGATTCCATCATTTAATTGAAACTACTGTCTATAAAACTGTTAATGATCTCTTACTTGTCCAATCTGATGACCTTTTCTCAGTCCTCATCATTTCTGACTTCTCTAAGACATTCAATTCTGTTGACTGCTCTTTCCTCCTGGATACTGTCTCTTCCCTGGGTTTTCATGGCACTATTTTCTCTTGGTTCTCCTCCTACCTATACAAACATATATTTTCAGTATTCTTTACTGGTTTGTCATGCCTATCATGCTAACTAACAGTCAGTGTACCTCCAGATACTGAACTCTTATATTCTCTTTCTCTTGGGTTGAGTATTAGTATATATATATATATATACACATATATGTATATATGTATATATATGTATGTATATATATGTATATATAACTAATTGAGTATTAGTTCTTTTATTTGGTTTTCAAAGTTCTTTCACAATCTGGCACCAACCTTCTTATGCAGCCTCATTAGACATTATTCCCTTTCTTGTCTGACCAAAATAGCTTTCTTGCTGTTACTCAATTACAACAATCTCCCAACTTAGTTACCTTTGTACTAAATGTCCCCCATACCTGGAATATACTCTCTCCTTACTTCAATCTCTTATAATCCTTTATTTCCTTCAAAACTCTGCTCAAGTGTCACTTTCTACACAAAACCTTTCCTGTTCCCCCCTAATAGTTAGCATCTCCTTCCTAAAAATTTACCATGTATATTTAGGCATATCCCCTTCAATAGAAAGCAATCTTTCTGAGGGCAGTGATGATTTCATTTTTGTTTTCATTTAAGATATAGGCTTCCTCATTACTGAAGGACCCTGTGTAGTGCCTAGTCCCTAATATCTGTTACAGTGCCTAGTATAATATCTAGTGCTTAATGAATGCTTTTTGATTGATAAGGGACCTTTTCCTGCCTAGGATCTGTTTATTTTGTAATTAACAAAAGGTGTTGTGACTGGTTTTTGTCATTTTTACTTAGAGATCCAGAATGTGAGTTCTCATAATTGCTAACTGCCCTCCTATCTCACCCCAGTCCCACTACAAACAAACATACATACTTACCCAGGCCTGTTTCCAATAATTTTGATTATCTAATCTCTCTCCCCAACACTGGCCAAGCGCTTGGCCCTGTCCCAATTCTCCCTCTCCTCTGCTCCTCATCCATCCTGGCTCCCTGCCTTCCACCCACACAACTGCCAACAATTGGCATTAGGTCTGGGATGTGTGCCAGGGATCATGTGGCTGAGAACATGATCACATCACCAGGGGGCATCAAGTATGAGGGGTTTACATGTGCAAACATGATGGGAGGATAAGAAATAGACATGGGATCCTTGCTGATGTTGGGGAGAGGGCAGAGCAAGATGACATACACTAGAAAATCAAATCAGGGACAAGGCGATGGGAACAAGGGTTTGGTACAAACCTTGGAAACCCTGAGTTAGTAGCTACAGAAACTGTATTACTCTCTCTATAGATCACTTGGGATTCACCCCTGATATCTAAAGTACTTTACTATTCTTTCCTTTCTCAGCACACTCCACATCACAACTGCCCACCCAGGTCACCAAATGCACCAGTACTTCCTCTGCCCTATTTCTGAGAGTCACAGACAATGTTCAAACCCCTTTTCCACCAAATGAATGCTACCTCCCTGAAGCCCTTCATCTCCCTTCTTCCTCCCTTCTCTGGGTCATCCTCTATGCTTGGCAGCCAAAATATGTTCTTCCTCCATTCTTTTTTCCATCCTGTCCTCCTTCCTTCTTCTAGATCCTTCAGTGACTTTCAATTGCCCCTCATTCTCAACCCAGCTTAAACCAAGATCTTGCTCGGACTATATCCCATTCCTTCTCTAGTTTTTGGGTTAACAATAACATCAAATATAAAATAAACCCACATAAATCATCAGGATTTCTATATATTACTAACAAAGCCCAGCAGCAAGAGATAGAAAGAGAAACTCCATTTAAAATAACTGTAGACAATATTAAATATTTTGGAGTCTCCCAGCCAAGAAAAACCCAGGAACTATATGAACACAATTACAAAACCTTTTCACACAATAAAGTTAGAGCTAAATAGTTAGAAAAATATCAGTTGCTCATGGGTAGGCTGAATTAATATAATACAAATGTCAATTCTACCTAAATTAATTTACTTATTCAGTGCCATAGCAATCAAACTACCAAAAAGTTATTTTATAGAGCTAGAAAAATAATAACAAAATCATCTTGAAGAACAAAAGGTCAAGAATATCAAGGGAATCATTGAAAGGAAACTCAAGGGAAGGTGGCCTAGCCATAGCAGGTCTAAAATCATATTATAAAGCATCAATCATCAAAATTATTTGGTACTAAGAAATAGAATGGTGGATCAGTGGAATAGGTTAGGTAGGCAAGATACAGTAGTCAACAACCATAGTAATCTATTGTTTAATAAATCAAAGACTCCAGCTACTGGGATAAGAACTCATTATTTGGCAAAAAATGCTGGGAAAACTGGAAAATAGTATGGCAGAAACTAGACATAGACCAGGCCTGCACAACATATGACCTGTGGGTCCCTTGCAACCCGCCAAAGGATTTTGGGTGGCCTGCAAAAAAATGTAGGAGATGTAAAAGAAATTAAAGATGTAATGAGTGCTTTGTCTGTGTCCCACTTAACTCACCTTCCACTATTCACTACTGTGCCCATCATGTAACTTGGCATGTAGGTTTCCATTGCATACTCTCTCCTGTTTGACACAACCAACCATCATCAGTCTTTTTCTAGTTACCTTTACTTGGAAAGCAGGCTGCTAAAAACCTATCTGTACCCTCAAGAAGTGTAGCCTCTTTTAATTTTGGCCCCTACTGACTGCCAAGTTGTATATATATAAGGTCTGGCATAGACCAATATCTCACATCCTATGCCAAGATAAGGTCAAAATGGGTACATTTTGGGTGATACCATAACTAAATTAGGAGAGCAAGGAATAGTTTGCCTGTCAGATCTATGGAGAAGGGAAGAATTTATGACCAAACAAGAAATAGAGAACATTATGAAATGCAAAATAGATATTTTAATTACATTAAATTAAAAATTTTTTGCACAGACAAAATCAATGCAACCAGGATTAGAAGGGAAGCAGAAAACTGAGAAACAATTTTTGTATCCAGTGTCTCTGATAAAGGCCTCATTTCTAAAATATATAGAGAACTAAGTCAAACTTATAAGAATACAAATAATTCACCAATTGATAGATGGTTAAAAGATGTAAACAGTCAGTTTCCAGATGAAGAAATTAAAGCTATGTATAATCACGTGAAAAAATGCTCTAAATCACTTTTGTTTAGAGAAATTCAAATTAGAACAACTCTGAAATACCATCTATCAGATTGGCTAATATGACAAGAAAGGAAAATGATAAATGTTGGAGAAGATGTGGGTAAATTGGAACACTATTGTTGGTGTAGTTGTGAACTAATTCAACCATTCTGGAGAACAATTTAGAACTATGACCGAAGGGTCATATTATCAAAATAACTACTAGGTCTGTATCCCAAAGAAATTATTAAAAAAGGGAAAAGGACCCACATGCAAAAAAAATATTTATATCAGCTCTTTCTGTGGTGGCAAAGAATTTGAAATTGAGGGGATGCCAATCAATTGGGGAATGACTGAACAAGTTGTGGTATATAAATGTATATAAATGTAGTGGAATACTATTGTTCTATAAGAAATGATGAGCAGGCAGATTTTCAAAAAACCCTGGAAAGACTTACATGAACTGATGCTGAGTGAAGTGAGCAGAACTAGGAGAACATTATACACAGTAAGAGCAACATTGTATGATGATCAACTTTGATAGACTTAGCTCTTCTCAGCAATACAATGATCTAAGACAATTCCAAAAGACTCACGATGGAAAATGCTAATCATATCCAGAGAAAGAATTATGGAATCTGCAAACAGATTAAAATATACTATTTCTCTCCCTCTCTCTTTTTTTCTTTCTTATGGCTTTCCCCTTTTGTTCTGATTTTTCTTTTACAACATGTCTAATGTGGAAATATATTTAACATGATTGTTCATGTAGCCTATATCAGATTGCATCCTGTCTTGGGGAGGAGGGCAAAAAAAATTGGAACTCAAAATCTTATAAAAGTGAATATTGAAAACTATCTTTACGTGGAATTGGAAAAAATAAAATATTATTAAGTAGGGAAAAAACAGTAACATTCAGCAATTCATAGGCTTATAGAAATAGGAGGGACCTCAGAGGTTTAACATGTACTAAAGCAAGAATCCCAAACAAGTGACTATTCAGTTTCTGCTTGTAGGCCTCCGAGTGAGGGAATGAGAAAATCTTATGTCTTAAGACAAGACATTTTTTTCTTTCAGAGAGCTCTGATTGTGAGGAAGATTCCCCTTGCATTCAACCAAAATCTGCAAATCCATCTCTCTTATGCTGCTATCCAAAGAACGATGTGAATTACTCTTCCACATGAGAGTCCTTTATGTATTTAAACATAACTATCATATTTCCCCTCCAAGTCTTTTATTCGAGTTGCTTCAATCATCTTGTGTGAGATGACCTCCAGTTCCTTCACTGTCCTGGTTGTTCTTCCCTTCATATCTACCATTGTATCAATGTCTTTCATCAATGTCTGAACTGATTACAATATTTAGATGTTGCCTGACCAGGGCAGAGTATAACAGGTCTCTGGCTGCCTTGGATCTAAACATTATGCCTCTATTAACACAAACTAATATTCTATTAGCTTTTTTGATCAATACAATTAGTTCACATTGAGCCTGAAGTTTACTAAAATCACAGATCTATTCCACATGAATTGTGTTTCATCTTGAACTTATGCAGCTGATTTTTTTGTGTGTGCTCAAGTGTAGGACTTAACATTTGTCTTTATCAACTCTGTTCTTATTAAATTCAGCCCATTGTCTTGGACTGTCAAGATCTTTTTGGATCCACACTCAGTTATCCAGTGGGTTATCCATCCATTTCAGGTTTGGGGTCCTCTACAAATTTGATAATCATATCACTTCATCCAAGTCACTGATAAAAATGTTAAACAGCTTAGGTCCAAACTCATATCCCTGCAGCATGCCATCAGAGACCTCCTTACAGTCCTTTCTTAGAATTTGTAGAACTTTTGCACAAATTGCAGCTGGAAGAGTTTTCAGAGATCATTTTGTCCCATACCCACATGTTACAGATAAAGAAACTGAGACCTAGAGAAAAATGTCTTGTCTAGAGTAATCTACTATTAATTATGGCAAAACCTGGGCTAGATTCCAATTTGCCTGTTCACCTGTCCAGTACTCTTTTTCTGACCCCTTACTATCTCTTAGACACTAGGATATTTTATTTTCCCAAAAGATTTGAATTGGGAAGTTACTTTCAATTCTCTCTTCTCTCCGCACCCCCCCCCCCATTTTAATTAGAACATTCTGAGGGACAAGGTACTAGGACTGATGGATGAAACTGGCATTAGAATGGACAGATAGACATGGTATCTGGCTTTCCCCCTTTCTCAAATCACCATAAGGTCACCCCAAGAAATGTCTTGAGTGTGTACAAGAACAGTCTGTGAGGATATCTACTCTGAATTGTAAATGACATCAGATGGAAGGATCTATGACTAATTTTCCCAATTAGATGATCCCCAAGCCTACTTGCTTTTCCTATCCACTCCCACCAAGCTATAAATGAATATATCAGCCCTCCAGTTTATATACAAGGAGCTCTATATATACTTGCAGTTCTAAATCTTAGCTCCTACAAAATCTCCAATACCAAATCCTCTCAGCTGAAATTTAACTCAGGAAAATCTTTACAAGTCCCTAGAGAGCTTTGTTGACACCTTAACTGATTATTTTGCATAGTAAGAAGCCCTTTGAAACCCAGGCACTTACTACTGATAATAGACATTTATTAAGCTGCTAAAAGCTTTACATTCATTATCTCATTTGCCTGACTGTAAATCAATTGATCCACAGTCAACAATTCAGGGTGTGGGTAAGCAGGACCCTGGAGATCAGGGTCCAAAGAAAAGATGGGTCTGAAAATAAAAATGGAAATGATCCCTGCCCTCAAAACTCTTGTATTCTAAAGAGGGAGATAATGTGTCTGTACATGGGAATATAGAAAGAGGCTTCGTCAGGCAAGGAGAGTGTGACAGAGATGAAGGAGGAGTACTAGAAAGGCACGAGGTTGTTGTGTTTGTCCTTCCTTTTTGAAGAGGACCATGACAGAGAAATGATGACATGACTTGCAGTTAACTGCAGTTAACTTTGATTTGAGTGACGGAGGGCTGTGCAAGGTCACCAGCCTCACTTTCTCCTCTAGAGCCATCTGAGTCCAGTGGCCGTATATTCATCAGGATGACTAGAGATGGCCCAGGATGCCCTGGGAGACCCTGACACATTTAGGTTAAGACCTGTTCAGGTTCTCACTTTGGGGGAAGTAAAGCCCATTCAGTGAATAGGCCTCTTTAAGAAGTCAGTCAAGGGATGGTCCCTTTAATTAAAAAAAAAATCAAGCTGGGAGGGGAAGACCCTCAGGGTCTAACAAAAGAGAAATTGTTACTATTGACATTCACTCTGAGCCAGGAGGGCCCAAAATATAGCCATTAAGTGGTGCTTAGGCAGGAACTTATTCTGGTCCAAGAGGGAAAATGGAACAGGAAGTAGTCTAGTACGGCTGGATTGTAGAGAGCAGGGAGGGTAATGATGGCTAAGTTGCCTGAAAAGATAATTTGATAAGTCATACAGCTCTATGGCTGGGTGAAACCATAGTACATAGAGTGCTGGCCCTGGAGTTAAGAAGACTTAAGTTCAAATCTGGCATCAAACACTTTCTAGCTATGTGACCCTGGGAAAGTCACTTAACCTCTGTCTGCTTCTGTTTCCTTAATGATAAAATGGATATTTGTACGTTGTTTTACCCTGTTTTCAAAGAGGAACAATGACATCATGGGTATGTCTTGACTTGCTCATCAACTGGATTTCAGTGAATTTCCCAAGGTTGCATGTTTAGTAAGTGGTAGAACCCAGATTGGAACCCAGGTCTTTTGATTTCAGTCATAATAAAGACCCATTTTCCTGATTCCAGAACCAGTTTTCTTTCTACCAAGGTATAAACATTTTACACCTCACCTTCTACCTCCCTACCTCCTCAGTCCAGGGAAAGTCAGAGATAAGAGCTGGGCAAATCTGTTGGTTCAAGGTGTCTCATATGATAATGGAGTGAATTCCTGGGAAGAGCTGGGCAGAGGTCAGGATGAAGAAACAGTATGATTTCCTAGCTTCCTCTGGTGGCTTCATTATTTTGTTGGAAATGAATTTTCAGAATGGAGAACTCACCTCATCATAGATTTAGAGCAAGGGGGGAGGTCATCTGATTCGATTTTTTCATTTTACCTACGACGAAACTAAAGACTAGAGAGGATTAATGCCTTCTCCTAGGTCACATAGACAATGATCAGCAGAGTTGGAATTCCAACCCAGGTTCTTTGACCCCAAATCAAAGCGTTCTTTCCACTGGCCTCTAATCTGCGTTCTAGCAGAGGCCACTGGTTATTGAATGTCAGCCACTGACACATTCCAAAGTCAACAGAAATTGATTTTTCATCACTGACTATAATGTCTAATTACCTAAGCTTCTGCTCTCTTCTTTTGATTTAGCTAATGGAGAAGGAAATGGCAAACTGTTCCAGAATCTTTGCCAAGAAAACCCCAGATGGAGTCACGAAGAGTTGGACACGACTGAAAATGACTGAACAACAAAATGAGGATGTAAGCCCATGATAAACTTATTGAAAGAATCCTCCATGTAACTCCAGGAGCAGACAGGATGTAAGAATGATTGATACTTCGATTCTGTTTCCATATAGGTTTGAATTCTTTTTACTAGGTCTCTATTGAAAGCTTTTCTTTCTCTATGACTGTGTATTGGTTATGGGATATGACTGCATATTGATTATGGAATAGTGGCTAGAGAACCAGAGCTTTGAAGCAAAAAAGCCCTGGATTCAAGTTTCACCTCTGACACACACTGGCTGTGTGACCCTAAGCAAGTCACTGGACGTCTCTGCAATCTAGGCAACTTTCTTTTTTAAATTTAATATTTTATTTTTCCCCAATTACATGTTAAAACAATCTTAACATTCTTTTTCTTTTTCAAATTTTAAGTTCCAAATTCTCTCCCTTCCTTCCCTCTTCTCTACCCCCATTGAGAAGGCAAGCAATTTGATATAGGTTAGACATGTGTAATCATGCAGAATGTATTTCCATGTGAGTCATGAGAAGGAAACACACACACACACACACACACACACACACACACACAGAGAACCCAAGAAAAGAAAAGAAAAGAAAACAAAGTATGCTTTGATCTGCATTCAGATTCCATTAGTTCTTTTTCTGGATTTGTGTAGCATTTTTCATCATAAGTCTTTCAGAACTGTTGTGGATCATTGTGTTAAGCAACTTTCTAAGATGCTAATTTGTAGAGAAGGGCCTCACTTGCATTAGTATAGGGAGTTTCTCATCTGGGAATTCCCTTTATCAATGAAATCACTCATCCAGTCCTTATACCTAACATCTATTAAAAAGTTTTTCATATTTAGTCTAGGTGACTTTGATCAATAGTTCTATTTCTGAAAATGGTACAGTTATAGTACAGTTATTTTTTATCATCATTTTATTCTCTTCATCTTTTTAATAGCATTCAGATAGAAACAATTTGAAAACAAGCCACTGTCCTGCTATTACGCTCTTAGCTTTAATGTTCTTCAAGTGTTAGCTATTATTATGTTGATAAATAATTGATAACAATGAATAATAATACCTTTATCTTGGGGATTGCCTCCGATCTATTCTCTATATTATTTACACATTGTTTCCCCATAGAATGTGAACTCCTGGAGGACAGGGACCAGGCTTTTGCTGTTCTTATGTCCCTTAACTTAACAGTTATCTGGCACAAAGTAAGTACTTAATAAATGCTTTTTGATTGATTGGCACCACCATACACTGTATGAAAGAGGGTAATGACATGAAAGAGGCTATCCTGACCCCTGATAAATATTGGTGATGGTACAGGAAGGGTCATCACATGTGTTGTGGCCTTGACATTTCTGGTGCTGCTTCTCCTCCTCTTCCCCCTCCTTTTTCTTCCCCTCCTCCTCCTCTTTTCTCCTCCCCCTCCTCTTTTCTCCTCCCCCTCCTCTTCCATCCTCCTGCCCCTCCTTCTCCTCCTTCTCCTCACCACCTTTTTATATCAGAAAACCTGATGTAAATGTAAGATCTGACATCACCTATGTGAGCAAGATGGTGAAGATATAGGAGGTCCTACCCAAGAGAGGAAAAAATCCTGAAATTTCTGAATAGTTTTTCTCCATATTCAGTCATTCCTTCAGGTAGCTGTTACATTGCTTATTTTTTTTCTTTCTTTTGCTATCTTTCTTCTTTCTCCAGCTTCTCTAAACTTCTCCCTCAGTGCTGTCTATGCCAGACTTCTTGCATCTCTTTCGTCAGGGTTGTCTACTAACAAACAAGACTGTTGAAAGGGTGGGAAATTCTCTAGCGGGTGGGTCCTCAGGACCTTGATACTGAGAGTTGGGATGTGGAAGGAGCAACATTTGCAAGATTCCTCCTACAGGGCAGGGCTAGTTTTGTTTTTTTTTTTTCCCCCAGAAGTTGAGGAAAATATTCCTGAGACTTAATTGGTCCAAAGAACTAAGGCTTGAATTGCTGATAAAGCTTCCCGATTTTATAAGTATAAAAGCACAAGGCGTTGGGTGCTTTCTGGCATGATGTGAGTTTCTCACCAGGTGTGCCATCACCACAAACATGGAGGCAGGAAGTTGTACCTAACTGAATCAATGTTGTGCTGCTCTTCAGTCATCAATCATGTCTGAGTTTTCATGGCCCCGTTTGAGATTTTCTTGGCAAAGATATTAGAGTGGTTTGCCATTTCCTTCTCCAGTCCATTTTACAGATAAGGAAACTGAGGCTGGATTTGAACTCAGGAAGATTCATCTTCCTGACTCCAGACCTGGCACTCTATCCACTGTACCTCCTAGCTAGCTGCCCCATGGATGCTGTAGCCCTTGATAAATGTCCTTTTTGTTTATTATTAGATGGTTTTTGAGCATCTCATCTCATTCTAATGTTCATACTGAATCACCAGTCTCACCTAAGTGCCTAAGTCTGCCCCAAATCACCATCATAAACTTCTTTGTTTCCACAAATCAATCCAAATGATAAACATTTGTTTGATGTTTCTTTGTCAACATAATGTTGATTGAGTTCATGCTGATGTGTCCCATGGAGGTCCTTCTCATTCCACTCTTGGATCTTTGCCATTTCATAGACTCTGTGAAATGATGTCTGCTTGTTTCAAAAGTATTTCTGTGCAATTCTGAAGGATTTATGATGAAAAAATGCTATCCATCCCCAGAGAAAGAACTGATGGAGTATGAATACAGATAGAAACATACTTTTAAAAAATTTATTCATTTTTCTTGAGTTTTTTTGGTCTATATATTCTTTTACAACATGTCTAATGTGGAAATATATTTTGCATGATTTCACATGTAAACCTATGTAAAATTGCTTCCCTTTTCAATGAAGGGGGAGGAAGGGAAAGAGTTTGGAATTCAAAATTTATAAAGTGAATGTTAAAAATTGTTTTCCCATGTGACTGGGGAAAAGTAAAATACCAAATAAAAGTATTTCTGTAAGTTTTCAGCGTGTTTATCGTTAACTCTAAGACTACCAACCCTCTTCCTCTTTTTTGGCAAAGAAGTGTTAACCTTTCTATATGTAGCTGTCAGTGTGACAGGCACTGTATTTTGTTAATACTGTATAGGTTTTTGTTATGATGCTTTCCATATCTGCTCTCCGTTTTATGGTTCTGTATATTAACCCTGTTGTTTAGTTATTCATTGTTTTCAATGTGTTTTTCCCATTCAGTTTTGAATTCAGTATGCAAGTAAGTCTTTTAATTTATTCATTGAAAGCCTTCTCCTTTTCTTTACTCTGTTGTGTCTTGTTTAGAGGAGAGTAAGGCATCTGGAAACATTGTCTCCATCCATTGGTTCAATGTGAGCTTTGAAATCAAGCAGGAAGGCTTCAATCTTTATATTTCCTTGGTGAACATTAGGAATTTTTAGTTTGTAACACACTGTCAACTCTTAAGTATAAAATTCTCCCAGTTGACACTTACCTCAGGAAAATTCTTTCAGGTTTTTTGATAGAACTTAATCTGTTTAAATGCCTGTTTTGTTTGATACCTTAACTGTTGTTTATTATTATTCATAGTGAAAGAACAATCAACAAATCATAGATAGTCAGAGAGCTTAGTGATTATCAACTCTCTTAATTGATTTCTTTGATTTTTTAAAAAATTATCTTTAAATACATTTTAAATTTTTTGTTATTATGAACTTGACAAACACCAACAAATATGAACATTTCCATATACAAGGAAGAGCAGAAAATGAGGATTATGCATGAAATCCTGAGTCTTCCTTACATATAGCTTGGTTTTTAAAGAATACAATAACCTTAGTCTCTTAGGAGTATTGTTCATGGCACTCCTTTCTACAATGAACAGTCATGCTTACTGAAGTGACTGTCTCCCTTGGGTAACTGTCTTTCATAGTCTATCTATTATCACTGTGTTTCTCCATTCCCAAGGCAGACACTTCCTTTACCATCAGTCACTGCTACTCCAGAGACACTGTCTCACAGGCATCCTAGGATTTTCAGAAATTTCTTTTTATTAATTAAATTTTATGTTTATTTTTAGTTTACATCATTCATTTCCACAAGATTTTGAGTTACAGATTTTCTCCCCATCTTTCCCCTACCCACCACACCAAAACAGTGATCCCACTGTATACCCCCTCCCCAATCTGCTCTCTCCTCTATCCTCCCCCATACCCCCTCTGACTTTCCATTAGGGCAAGATGGATCTCTATACCCCCATACCTATATATCTTATTTCCCAGTTGCATGTAAAAATAATAATAATATATACTTTTAAATATTTGCTTTTAAAACTTTGAATTCCAGATTCTTTCTCATCCTCTCTCATCACCTACCCTTACTGGGAAGATAGGAAATTCAATAAGGTTGTACACATGTAACTTTGCAAAACATTTCTATAGTGGATATATTGTGAAAGACTGACTGTATTTCCCTACATCCTATCCTATCTAGTTCTATTCTCTACTTTGACCCTGTCCCTTTTCAAAAGTGTGTGATTCTAACTTCCTTCCCCTCTCCAACCTGCCCTCCCTTCCATCATCCCCCCTCTCATCCCTTTCCCTCCTACTCTTCTGTAGGGTGAGATACCCTATTTAGTGTGTATGTCATTCCCTCCCTAAGCCAAATTCAATGAGAGTAAGGTTAACCCATTCCCTTTTGCCTTCCTGTTCTTCCCCTCCATTTTAACAGTTTTCCCTTTCCTCTTCTATATGAGATAATTTATCCCATTCTGTCTCTCCCCACCTCCTCTCATTATATTCCTCTCTCATCTCTCAATTTCACCTTTTAAGTATCACCCCTTCCTATTAAATTGGTCCTGTGCCCTCTATCTGTTTATACCTGTACACATATATACACACACATTCAGATATGTATTCATATGCCCATATACCCTCCTATATAGACATACATATGTATGTGTGCATGTATGCATATATGTATATGTGTGTATACACACACATTTCTATTCCCTTCAACTATTCTCATACTGATAAAAGTTTCATGAGTTACAATTCTCTTTTTTCCATGTAGGAATGTAAATAGTTCAACTTTGATAAGTTCCTTATGATTTCTTTTTCTTGTTTACCTTCTCATGCTTTTCTTGCTTCTTGTATCTGAATGTCAAATTTTCTATTCAACTCTGGTTTTTTCATCAAGAATGCTTGAAAGCCCTCTATTTCATTGAATGACCATATTTTCCCCTGAAACATGATACTCAGTTTTTCTGGGTAGGTGAGCTCCTTTGACCTCTGGAATATCATATTCCAAGCCTTTTGATCCTTCAATGTAGAAGCTGCTAGATCTTGTGTTATCCTGATTGTGTTTCCACAAAATTTAAATTGTTTCTTTTTGGTTACTTGTAATATTTTCTCCTTGATCTGGGAACTCCAGAACTTGGCTATAATATTTCTAGGAGTTTTCTTTTTGGGATCTTTTTCAGGAGGTGATCAGTGGATTTTTTCAACTTCTATTTTGCCCTCTGGTTCTAAAACATCAGGGCAATTTTCCTTGGGAATTTTTTGAAGGATGATTTCTAGGTTCTTTTTTTGATCATGGCTTTCAGGTAGTCCAATAATTTTTAAATTATCTCTCCTGGATCTATTTTCCAGGTCAGTGGTTTTTCCAATGAGATATTTCACATTGCCTTCTATTTTTTCATTTGTTTGGATATGTTTAATAGTATCTTGATTTCTCATAAAGTCACTAACTTACCTTTGCTCCAATCTAATTCTCAAGGAATTATCCTATTCAGTGAGCTTTTGAGATTCTTTTTCCATCAGGCAAATTTGACTTTTTGAGCCTCTTTTGCCATTTGAGTTAGTCTATTTTTTAAGGTGTTATTTTCTTCAGTGAGTTGTTGACTCTCTTTTCATGATTTTCTTGTATCATTCTCATTTCTCTTCCCAATTTCCCCTCCACTTCTCTTATTTGGTTTTCAAAATCCTTCTTAAGCTCCTTTATGGCCTGTAAGCAGTTCATATTTTTCTTGGAAGCTTTTGGTACAGGAGTTCTGATTTCGTTGTCTTCCTCCTGTTCCATGCTTTCATCCTTTTTGTCCCCAAAATAGGAATCTAAAGTCAGATTGTTGTGCTTGCTTTGCTTCCTTTGCTTTCTCATGTTGCCACTCAATTACTTGACTTTTGAGCTTTTTGCCACAGTAGAACTCTGCTTCCAGAGAGGAGAGCTTTGTCCCAAATCGCTGGGTTTTTTTCTGCTGCCAGAGCTATTAGTTGGGTGCCCTCTCTGAAGCCTCCACCTTCTCTGGCACCTGGTCACATACCCCAGGACCTCCACCCTAGACAGCAATCCAGATCCAAGCAGTTTAAAACAAGAGTGATTACCCCTCAGAATGGTTGCTTGGTCTGCCTGCAATCTGCAGACCACTAGGTCTGAAGCAGCCATGTAGCGATGTCTGCCACACCTCAGCTGCTTTTCTCTCTGGGGGGCAGAGGCTGGACCACACTCCTGGATTCCCTGTTCCCAAAGTCTACACTGACTTCTCACTTTGTCTTTGGCATTTATGGGTTGATAATTCTGCAAACTGCCACCGCTGCTGGTGATCTACTCTCCTGATGGCCCTCTAGCTGCGACTGGTCAGGATGCCTGTAGCAGCAAGCACCCCAGTGTCCCCAAGGTGGCTGATAACACAGGTTCTTGGATCTGCTTTGATAAAGGAAAGCAACTCAAAATGGGTTAACAAGCTTTCTTTAATCATTCAGATATGTATCATTTACCTAGTTCAGGGAAAAAAGGTCAGCACCCCGAACTTCAGAATATACAGACAGAATTATCAAGACAGAAACAGATCAAGTAGACAGATTTCCAAACTGTCCAACCATTACATCCATACCAAATCAACATCTGGGTTTTTCAAAGCTGGGGGACTCTCAACAACAGCTTCCCAGAGTTTCATCTGATCAAATCACAGAACACTTATCAAAGTGAGCCCCAAAACAAAGCCTCAAATCAGGGTTTATATAGCCTTCTCCCGGCTCAAAGAATGTAACAACCTTCTGGACCCACTGGCCAATCAAAAAGTATCTACTGAAAAACAAGCCTCCCACCCCAGGCTCCAGGTGCACTTTAGCCTAGGGGCAGGGAAGATCTTAAAAATTTACATTCCCATTACACTGCCCTGAGGCTAAAACTGTGGGCTCATTCTGGGCTGGGCTCTGCTCCCAGAGTGTTGCAATGGCTTCTTCCTGCTGGCCTGCTGGGCTGTCTTCAGCAGGAGGTTAGTTTTTCTCTGTCACTTTGTGGGTTCTGTAGCCCTAAAGTTTGTTTAGAGTCATTTTTTATAGGTATTTGAGGTGGTTATGGGGGGAGTGCATGGAGTTTTCCTGCTTCTATGCTGCCATCTTGGCTCCGCCCCCTGATTTTCAGAAACTTCAAAACACACATGATCACTTGGACCTTTCCAGCTCAGAATACTTATTTGCATTCTAAGATAAAAAACGCAAAGAAATAAAGGTGACCACATGCTCATGGCTGCCATGACTGAATGGGAGAATGGGGCCAGCTGCCTCATTCAGCACCATAGAAGAAGAAGATGCAGGGCTCAATTGCCCTTTTCATGTATCTGTTCATTTCTGTCTTAGCAGCCAATTAGGTTGTTCTTTGTTATCTCCCACTCAAAGCCCCTGAGTCTCCAGCTCTTTTGGCTCAGCAGCCAATTGGGGCACTCCTCATCATCACACAGTTCATGCCCCTTAGTCATAAATGGTTAGAATTAGACTTCCTTTAAGTCCGCACATGGTAGACTAGAATCAGCCTGTGTGTGATCAATGGAATGACCCTTATATGACAGTTCACCAAGGCTACACAGGTAAAGGGAGTATGGGGTATGATCAATCCAAACAATAAAACACAGACTCGGCTACCCCATTTGGGGTTTGCAACCACAATTGCTGGCAAAAGAATTTGATGCCTTGTTTATCAGGCTACTTTGCATATAGTAATTGCCATGTAATATACAGTCCTCAAATTTGAAAATTCCTAAGTTTGAGATTTGGGATCCTCACATTCTCTTCTAAGCCTTCTGTCAGCTGGCATCTGACCTCATCATTTAACTGAAACTGCCCTCTCCAAAAGTGATAATTATTTCTTAATAATTTCTATTTCTAATTCTACTTTATTTCTACTAATAATTTCTTCTCTGCAATAATTTAATTTCCATATTCAATGACAACTCAATTCCCATCCCTTCTGTAGCATTTGACACTGTTGATCACCAGCTCTTTAATATTCTTTCCTCTCGGATATTGCAATACTGTTTCCTCTTGCTTGTCTTCTACCTTTCTGACTGCTCTTTCTCAGTCTCCTTCATTCATTTAAAATCCACATCACACACAAACTTTAGATATACTGTGATGCTCTATCCTTGGTCCTTTTCTCTTTATACTACAACTTGTAATTTCATCAGCTCTAACGTATTTTATTACTGTTGCTAAGCTGCTGATTGAAGCCTTTCCTAACCCTTTTTAATTCCAGAGTCTTACTTCTGTTAATTATTTCCTATTTATGCTGTATATAGTTTGCTTTGTATATAATTTTTGCATGTTGTCTTCCCTATTAGATTATGAACTCCATGTAGGCAGGGACTGTCTTTTGCCTCTTTTTGTATCCTCAGTACATAGCACAGCATCTGGCATACAGTAGGTAATTAATAAATGTTTATTGAATTGAATTGATTATACACATATATGTATATACATGTACATAGTTCTGTACTAATGCTTGTTTTGAAAATTTGCATTTGTCCCAATTGATATAATAGTGGAGAATCTAAATATAATGCAAATTTTGCATTTGCTTATGTGTTCCATTAGGCAGAATTTTGTCAGCAAGAAACAGACAACTCAAACCATACTGCTTCATAATAATTCACAAGGTACCATCCTTCCAATACCCACTTTCACAAGCAAACTTTGGGTCTTTTTCAAAATAAAGCACCCTGTTTAGCATATATTTTTTGGTGCAACATGGACTATGAGATGAAGAGACCTTGTTCACCCTTATCTCATTTGTGGCCCATCTAGGCTGCCCTCTAACCTGCATTGACTCTACTTTGCCAGCCCAACCCTGTGTGGGAACAGGGTGTGGGCCAAGCAGCAGTCTGAGGCTGAAGATGCCATCACTGTTTATTGTAGTGTTTATGCATTTATCAACCATTTATCAAGTATAAAAGTATGCTGCCATTTTTATTAGGTTCCTACTTTTTTAATGTGTCAAAAACTGTTGTTTTTGAGTGTTGTAACTATATTTTCCCCATTATCCCTGTGATTTTTATTTCATGATTTTGTTTAGTGTGGTGATTTTTAAAAGGAATGTATTTGCCATATCATGGTAGAAATGACCATACATATATATGCATATACACATGTATATATACACATGTATATAATATATACAAACATGCCACATATATGTGTGTATACATATATACACAATCAATTTTTAACTTTTGTGGGCATAATGTTTGCAAAAAATAGTATGAAAATTTAAAAAAATGTGAATGTTGATACATTGAACCTCTGGGAAAGAGAGAGTTAGGTTCCTGTGACCACCAAAAACAATAATCTTTCACAAGAGATTGCTGAAAACAAATTTTTCTGCATATAATCCTTTATAACAATACATTAACTCTGATAATATGCACTTTTCCTAACACAGTAACAATGAAACAACTCAAAAAATGGATAAACAAATAAAATCAGTAACACAAAAAAAATTTTTTCTCTGTAATTCTGTGGCTTTTTGTGCTAACAACTCAATTGTAAAACAAACAAACATTGATTTCAGACAAACTATACTGCTGCAAACTTCTCTACCTTGGTTGTCCTCTGAAAACTAAGGGAGAGAATGCTAGGACTTTTAGTTTCTGCCATCGGAAGATATAGAAGACTGGTGAGATCACCTCCAACGTGATCTCCAGCACTCTGAATGAGTGGACAGCTCTTTACAACAGTACGGTGAGCAAAACCAGGGTCTTACCTGGGAGGATATCAACCACACCACAGACTTCTGTGCACTGCATCTCTCATTTTTTTCTCTACTGTGCATAGCTGTAAATATGCAAGGTTACCAACAGGAAAATAAAAATGAATTTACTAA
Organism: Petaurus breviceps papuanus; assembly: GCF_028583685.1. Classification (NCBI taxonomy): domain Eukaryota; kingdom Metazoa; phylum Chordata; class Mammalia; order Diprotodontia; family Petauridae; genus Petaurus; species Petaurus breviceps. The sequence continues at coordinate 6,462,483 of NW_027187380.1, forward strand.
TAAAATCACATGAATGCTTGAAGTTGCAAAAGTTAAATGTGTGAATGTTAAGGACTAACTGTATGTATATATATATGTATATATATATATACACACACACACATACACATATTTATGTATACACAATACACATTATATACGCACAACACATTATATACACATATGCACATGTTTTACACATATATGTATATACACATTCTATGTGTGTATATACATTTGCATGTGCAATGTATTCTATAAACATGTGCTTACATATTATATAATATATACATACATTATATGCATATATGTGTACATACAAACATATCATATACATATATATGTACACACAAACATATCCAGTCTTAGTCTCTCTCGAGCTCTAGTCCCACAACTACCTATTAAACACTTCAAACTGGATGTCCCACAGACAGCCCAAACTCAATACGTCCAAAAGAGAATTCATAATCTTTTCCATCCAAACCCAGCTCTCTTCTAAATTACCCTATTATTATCAAAGATACCACCATTTTCCCAGTCATCCAAATGGCAAACTTGGCATCATCCTTGACTTCTCATTCTCACTCAACCCACATATCCATGCAATGGCCAATTTTTGTCTTTTCTATCTCCACAGCATTTTGTGCATATCTTTGTTTCCTCCTCATCTCTCACACAGCCACCACTCTGGTTCATGTCCTCATTACCTCTCACTTGGATTTTTTCAGTAGACTTCTGTCCTGTCTCTCTACCTCAGATTTCTTTTCACTCTGATCCAACCTCCACACTACTGCCAAAATGTCTTCGCCTGCTACTCCTGCTCTCTCTTCCTTATTCAATAACCTTCTGTGACTCCCTGTTATCTCTGGGATGCCTTTGTCTGGCATTTAAATCTCTTCTGAACTTGGTCCCCCCCTCACCTTTTTAACACATGATTTTCTGGTCTTACACATTGCTCTCCTCTGTGCATTCTCCAATTCCACTGTATTTACCTATTTGCTATTCTGTACAAGACGCTCAATCTCCCATCTGCGTTTTGGCATGGGTTATTCCCCATGCTTGGAATATACTCACTGCTCACCACTGCCTTTCAGAATCCCTGGATTCTTTCAAGACTGTTCTCAGGTTTCACCCCAATCTACTAGTGCCTTTCCTCCCCAAATTATCTTGCACTCATTTTGTAGGCATTATGTGAATATTTGTATATCTACACATTTTTTCTCCTGTTATGGTGTCAGTTCCTTGAGGAAATGGACTGTTTTCTCTTCTCTTTGTATCTCCGGGGGTTAGCTATCTCAGTGCCTAGTACATTGAAGGCACTTATTAAATGCTTTTTGATTGTTTCAGGCTCAGTGAATTGGATTAGTCTGAATTCATCAGTTCTGTACATCTAACAAAGTGAATTTGCTCCTGTATCTGGTATGTCCAACTAAGCCTTAAGATGATCCTCTCATTCTTCTTCTCCAAGGTGTGAAACTCCCTACCTCAGCTACCTCATCCTGGGGACCTGTTGTATATGGATGATAAAATTCATGACCAATCACTACCCTTGGGATTGGCCTTCTGAAGGGGACATCATACAGTTCAGTTCAATAGTGTGTGCCAGGGACTGTGCTAAGCACTGGAGATACAAAAAGAGGCATGAGACAGTTCCCGGCCTTAAGAAGCTTACAATCTAATGGGAGAGACAACATGAAAAGAAATATATTTTTGTTTCCAAACATCCAGTTTGAAATGTTTAACAGGTAGTTGTGGGACTAGAGCTCAAAAGAGAGACTATGAATATGTTTGTGTGTGCATATACATATGTGTATAGGATATGTTTGTGCATATACATATATGTACATAATATATAAACAAAGCAAGCTATATGCAGGTTAAATAGGAAATAATTAACAGAAGCAAGGCACTGGACCTAAAAGGGGTTAGGAGATGTCTCCTGTAGAAGATGGAACACTGTTGTTTGCCCTTCATTTTCAAAGAGGACCAATGACATCACGGGTGATAGCTTGACTCATGCACAAATTGGATTTCAGTGAGGCAGAGTTGCACAAAATCATCAGTGTCACTCTCTCTTCCAGAGTCATCAAAGTCCAGTGACAGGACAAAAGTCAAGATGACTAGATGACTAGTGATGATAGCTCAGGATGCAATTGGCATCTTTGAGGCCTGACCAGGTTTATACTGCACAGCACCTGCTTCAGTCTCCTTCATGGCCACTGGAACAAACTGTTCTCATCCACCCATTCCCCCAGGGGAAGTCTTTACATGCTTGGGGCAGACATTCCTCTAACTCACCGACATGTTTGATGCCTGTTGGTTATCCTCAGCTTGGTTTATCCTGTTGGCTAGGACAGTTTACTGAGGTGTAGCCACTGAGCATGCTACAGCTTTTGGAGCCATAGGTAAGCCATAGGTGAAGGCCTTGAAAAGGGCTGGGAAAAGGCTTAGCAAGGCCTCCTTCCAGAGGTTCTGGTCCTCCCTGAGTAGCCTATACATTCCAGAAAGTAAGGTATTAATTTGGATTTAAAGGAAGTCAAGGAGGTCATTAGCCAGAAATGGAGGAGTGAAAGTATTCTAGGAATGGGGGGCAACCAGAGAAAATGCCCGAAGCAGAAATGTAGTCTTGTTTTTGGAATTGTCAAGGTGCAATGTCACCAGATCAAAGAGTATGTGTGGGGGAGTAAAGCATGAGATGACTTGGAGGGTAGGAGGGGTTGGGTTAGGGAGGACTTTGCCAAACAGAGCATTTTGTATTTATTCCTAGAGGCCATTGGAAAGTTTATTGAGAAAGCTAGGGAAATACTACTAGGGAAATACTATAAACAAAGACTTGGTTCCCTGAGGGGAGGTCTGCACAACCCCACAGTTCCTGCTCCAGGGAACTATGAAGCTCCAAGCATAGCAGTGGACAGAGGCATTGGTAGACCAGGAGAGGACGTCTTAGGTCAAGTTGGAAGCTATAAGAATATGGATGAGCAATGATACATGGTAGTGGTAGAGTATTAAAAAGGACATTGAAACAGAGGGAAGAATGCTGAAATGAAACCCCACAAACCTGGTTCAAATTAGGAGCTGTGGGGGCTAGAGCCACGGAACAATGAAGGAGAGTAACAAACTTGGACCCTTCCTTTTTCTCGTATTGTGCATTGTGTGCACTGTGCAGGCTGAAGGAAGGGTGGGGGAGTGGAGAGCAAGTCTCTAGAAAAAGGGGTCTTAAATGTTTTTTCTGTCCCTGAACTCTTTGGCACTATACTGAAACCTATGGACCCCTTTTCAGAATAATGTTTTTAAAGGCATAAAATATATAAGATAAAAAACCCTAATTATATTGAAATAAAATTATAAAAATATTTTTTAAAAACAAGTTCTCAGACCCCAGGTTAAGAACCCTTCTTTCCTAGTTTTATAGCAAGGGAAAGTAAAGTATCATCAGAGAGTCAAATCTGGCCTGTAGACTACTTTTATACAGCTGGAGAGCTAAGAATGGTTTTTAACATTTTTAAACCCCTACTTTAGAAGGAATTTTATGCAAGGTAGTACCACAAGACTGGCAGTTAGCATAGGACTCTGTGGAAAGTGGGACTCACTATAGGAGTGTCAAGAACCCATGTCCTTTTCCCTTGCTGGGAGCAGGGGTATAGGTAAGGACACTCAGATAAAGACAGTTTTGATAGGCAACAATGAGCTACAGACTACACTTCAAACAAGCTTTCCTTGAATCATGAAATGATTTGTACAAACCTTTTAAATCAAGGTTGAATCCTAATAGTTCTGAGTCCCATGTTCCCACCTCCTCCCCAATATCCCAAGACAGGGGTAAATTCACCTGGTTTGCCCCAGGGTAAGGTTTCAGTGTTGGTATTTCTGGCTTGTCTGGATGTGTATGTAGAGCTTGACATCACTGTTCAAATGTGAAGGAGGCCATCTCCCTGGGCAGCTCTAAGTTATTCACCTCAACCAGCTATACAGAAAGCAGATCTTTCCCCAGTAGGAATTATCTTATAATTAACTTAGAGACTAGAGCATATGTAATTAACCATGGAAACCCTCCTAGCCATCTGCCTCTGTTTTTATTTAAAGGAAAATGCCAAACTCTTTTTAAAAAATTCCCTCTATTCCTTTTTGGTAACGGAGCTCATTTTCAGGATTCTGGTTCTCTCATCAAATGCTGTTGGGTTTCTCTCTGATTGGGGTGTCTGAGAGCTAGAGAGAATCTGGGCAGACTCTCAGTTTGCTCCAATTATTGTTGTTTCACAGAAGCCAGACGCAGAAGTGGAACTAGGCAGTGGGGAGGGGTACCCTTGCACCAGGTTGCAAAACTACAATGGGGGCAGGCGGATTTCTTTGCCTGAAATCTGTTTCCCAGATGCAATTAGGGTGCCTTGCCTTTTGTTGCTAGGAGCTAGAGGGCAAGAATTGAATCTTCCTATTTTAGTTTAATGCCTCATCTCCCAATTTAGACTGTGAACTCCTTAAAAGGAAAGATGGTGCCTTTGATTTCTTTTGTATTGCTTCTGTGGCATGCTGTATGTTATGATATCAAGAATATTTCTGGAGGACTGTCAGAAGTCTGCCATACTTTATCAAACATAGGTGCTCTTTCTGTTGTTGCACACCTAGCCCTAGGTCACAATCATTTCTCCTCTCCCTGTATACCCAAATGGACTAGGTTTAAAGGATGCAGACAGAGCTGGACATACAGTGGAAACCACAAACAATAGTTATTGAATGAATGAATGAACTTATGCAGGAGAAACATGGCATTTAAAAAGTACAAGAGACATAATTTCTGGATAATTTAATCATTTTATTAATAAGGCTGGCATGTTTATTAATGAAAAGAAGTCATTAGCACTCTTGAATGCCAAATAACCCTTATGGTGGTGAGCTCACAGTATATATGCCCTTGGAAGAGTGGGTGTTCCTGAGGGTTGCAATCAACTCTGATTGGTTAACAATTAATGAGAAAATTAGGGACTGGATTATATTCCAAAGAAGGTCTTGGGGTACATGACTTGGATCACCCAAGTCTTGGTCAAAAAGACTTATCAATTTCCATATCATCTGTCTGACAAAAGAGAGGATCCACATTTTCCCAGACCTGTCTATGCAAACACAATGAGAAGGAATGCTCCCATTAGCCTAAACTTAGAATTTCTTTTACTGTCTGTGATTAGATATCAGCCATCCTGGGTTCTTTGAGTTCTTTGAGAAAGATTTCCCAAATGGTTGATTTCTGGATGAGGAAGTATAAAAGAAGAAAAACTTTGGCCTTTGTTCAATAATTAGTTATTAAATAAAAATCATTTTTTCTCAGAAAGAATTATCCATGTCCATGTCTTTTTTCCAAACAGCAAGAAGTCATCAGAGATTGATTCAGATGTATTTATCAGACAATATCATATAGCTATTTATAGAATTCGTTAAAGAGAGGCAGCATGGGTGAGACCTGTCCTTGAAGTCAGGAAAACCTGGATTCAAGTGTCATCTCTGATACATACTAGTTGTGTGACCCTGGAAAAGTCACTTAATCTCTTACTGTTTTAGGTTCTCTAGTTCTCAAACACTAATAAGCTGCAAGGTATATATTAATATATACCTGAATTGGTAGAGGGACTTTCCTCCCCAGGAGTTGCTGATATTATTGAAATCATAGGTAAAGATGCTATTCTTATTTCCTACAAATATTGTCTTATTTGAGCCTAACAACAATCTTACTGGTAGGCAGTACAATGATTATTCTATCCATTTGACAGAAGAGAAAACCAAGTCTCAGAACGGCAAAGTGATTGGGACCGAAACCTAGGCAGGCAGATCTTATGATCACAGACTTGAGTGCTGGGATAGGACCTCTATCTAGTTCAACCTCTTTTTGGGTGGGAGCCCCTGCTACAATATCTCCAACAAGTGTCTGCTGAAAGACCCCAATTTTGGGGAATCTTCCACCTCCCAAGGCACGTAATTGTACTTTTTTTTTTTCAGTTTTAATGATTAGGAAGTTGGGGGGAGCTGTTAATATCGGACAGCAAGATGGCAACCTAATTATTTTCTCCAAACCAGTTCAACTTTCTAATCATCCAAAATAAATGGAATTATATGCCACTTAAGGGGTAATTACAACTAAAGACACAGAAGAAAGAAGACAGAACCCTAATAAGGTAAAAGCCTTATGAATTAACACTGGAGAACTCCTATACTTAAAACTTAGCAATACTCTCCCACCAACTGCAGCAGGAGCACCAAGCAATTAGCAGATTTGTGCAGGGATCCATTTTAGGATTCCCCACTGCTATAAGATTCTGCTGGGGCAGATTTTCTCACCTTTTCCCATCCTGCAAGAAGCAGCCAATTCTGACTCTGTCCAAGGGTGTGAAGCTGAGATGAAGGAAAAATTAGGGTCAAAAATATATTGCGTTTTGACTGAGATCCAGCCTTAGGTTAGGCACTTCCCTTCCCAAGCTACAGACTCTGCCTGGAACACTGCACCCCTTTCCCTCCTACAAGAAACAACCAATCTACAAGAAGGAAAGGAGAAGAGGACAATAAAAATTGAGGTAGGTACCAGCACAGGAGGCTACATGCCAGGCCCAAATGAAGGGGCATTAACACTAATCTAAAAGCATTTCTGTCACCTCTAGAGGGTGCTTAGAGCAGGAACCCTACTATATTCCTCAAAGCATGGAGGCTGAGGTAACTTGAAATCCCTGCCTCAGGAGTCTAACCACCAGCAAAAGTGGAAGGGAAAAGAAGGTGGTGGGTCAATGCAAAAAAAAAAAGGGTGGAAACACAAAATATTTCTTTTTTTGTAAATAATATTTTTTCAATTATATGTAAAAATGATTTTTTAACATTAGTTTAAAAAAATTGAGTTCCAAATTCTCTCCTCAATTTTCCCTTTCCCCTTCCCTGAGATGGCAAGCTATTTGACATAGGTTATACATGAGCAATCTTGCAAAACCTACTTTTATATTAGTCATGTGGGAAACACAAAATATTTCAAGAGAAAAAAGCCCAGTGCACAAATAGACAAACCAGCAGAAAGGATCCTTAAACTGGGAGGAAGGATGAGTAAATTCTCAAAGAGAAACTAAATCTCTCTTATAATAAATGTTACAATACAAAGGTAAGCCAACACTTGATGAAATACATAATCTTGTAGACTCCTCAAAGAGCTTGGAGGCTTCAGAATGTTCAAAAGAGAAATGAAATCCATAAAAGAAGAAATTAGGAATGAAGAAAAGTCAAAAATTCAAGTTCTTCATGATAAATTTAAAAAGAACACCTTATTTAGGAGATTAGGAAAAAAAATGGATCCACAGTAGGGAAATCTCTCTAAAGAGATGAAAATAATGAACAAAAACACATCCTGAAATGTAAGAGCATATTTAGTAGAATGCAAGCTCCTTGAGAGCAGGGGGCATTTCATTTTTGTCTTTAGCTCTTAAATGTTTGTTGAATGAATAAAAAATAAAGAGGTAAAAAAAACAGTTGAGGCTTTTGGAAAGAAAAGGTTTATGGTTGTACTTGGGATACTTGTGGAGAGATGGCACATGGGACGTGACTGTAACACTGCTTGTTGGATTGCCCACATTGCATGGCTATAGTTCTGCTATACCAGTTTTAGCTCACCAAACCCAGGCCAGTTAAAGCCATAATTGAAAGGGTCAGGTTAGCTACAGGATGAGGAATCAAGGTAAATGGACTTAAAATTAACGTTGGTAGGGGTGGCTAGGTGGCACAGTGAATAGAGCACCAGCCCTGGAATCAGGAGGACCTGAGTTCAAATCCAGCTTCAGACATTCGACACAAAACTAGCCATGTGGCCTTGGACAAGTCACGTAACCCCAATTGCCCTACCTTCCCACCTCCGGGAAAAAAGAAAAAAAAAAGTAAAATTAACTTTGGTAGCATCACAGAATAGAAACAATTCTAGATTTTGCATTGAAAACAGAGTCACAAGTAGGATGGGAGTGATTGGGGCTTTCCCCCAGGATACTAACACTTAGAGGATTTAGATAGCACTTGCCATCCTTCTGTAGCCTAAGTACAACCAAGCTTAGCTTAGGAAGAAAAATGACCTAAAATAGGAAACTGACAGATAGCATGCTTCCTTTCTCTGAAGGTTACATCCCAGATAACCGCTTCCATTGATACCAGCACAAGGCATCTTCCACCTCCTGCTGCCAGCCTAGCTGCTCAACTGGAATGTGGAGAAACTCCAGTTCAAAGATGAACAATCCTCCCTTTGATTTCAGGCCCCTCATCTCCTGCTACACCTATTCTTTGAGGGTAGAGGAATGGTGCCTCCAACTTAGTGATGAATATTCTCACACCTGGTCACACCCTTCACATCCCAGTGATACTGAATTCCTGAGATCATCATCCAAAGCCCATTGCACACCCCCTACCACCCAGTCCCTCAGTACCATCCTCCTCAACCCTTCCAAAGGGTTTCATCCTAATTCCACCCAGGCAACATATTTCCCTTCATCTTCAATCTTTTCCTCTCCCCCTCCTTCCATCTATTAGCTTTTATTGAAATCTGGCTTCTCTCTGATGACACAGCCTTCTTGGCCACCATTTGCAGTCCTGGCTGCACCTTCACATTCTGTTTGGCTTGCTGGTTGAGGCAGGGGAATTAGAATGTTCCTTTCTCCCCATTGCCACTTCCAGGTTCTCTCCCTTGCTCCATCACTCATTAGCCTCTCTTCTTTTGTTGTGTATGCTATTCATCTACCTCATCCCCAACTAAAATCCTGGTAGCTGTTGTCTACAGACACCCAGGTCATCCCCTTCCTTCTTCAATTAGTTTCATGCCTGGCTTGCAATTTTTCTCTCCTTCCCAACTCATACTAGGGGACTTTAACAGAGAGAGGGGAGAGAGAGAGATACATACATACATTATATATAAACATGTATATACATATACACACATACACATATATATATATACATATATACACACACTCACATGTGTATATGTGTGTGTGTGTATTCTCTCTCAAATACCCTAACCACTTAGGTCCTCAACCTTATTCACCTTCCATGACCTCCTCTGCCCCACCTCAGTCACACACAAAGGTGGTCATACCCTCGATCTTGCCATCACCCCGAAATGTTCTACCTTTGTGTTTAAGAATTCTTAGATCCCTTAATTCAACCATAATCTATTGGCCCCTCATCTCTACCTCTGCTTTCCTTAACATAACTCTACTCTTTGTCTGAATTGTGACCTCTAATCCTCTGACACCTCAATTCTCTCCCAAACCATCTCCTTTGCACTAATCAGTCTCTCTTCTTTTCCCTGTCTGGGCTTCTTGGTGAACCAATTTGATTCTACACCATCCTCATCTCTTGAATCCTTAGCCTTCTTATCATATCTCTGATTATGACCAGACAAGCCTCAGCTTTGGATAGCTTTCACCATCTATTGACTTTACTTCTATACGTATGAAGAAAATCATACAACTATTCTCGTTGGATCCACTACAAATTTGTTACATAACCTCAACTGGGCCCTCACTGCTGCAAGGCAATCCTACTATACCTCCCTTATCAATTCACCATCTCACTTTCCACAGAAGCTCTTCGAAACCTCTTCACCTCTTCTCAAACCTTCCATGACTCTCCCTCCCCCATTTCTCAGCTGACTCATATTTTACAGAAAAAAAATGAGACCATTCATTGAGAGCTCCATCTTTTCCCCTCTTCTTCATCTCCTATCACTCAGGTGTGTTCTCCCTCTATCTTCTCCTTCACCCCTGTCTCATATGATGAAGTGATCTGGCTCCTTACCAAGGCCAACCCCTCTATTTGTTCAAGTGATCCCATTCCACCCCATCTCCTCCAACAGATTGCTGCCTCTATCATCCCCATCCTTTCACTTATCTTCAATCTATCTGTCTCTCCTGGCTCATTTTCTTCTGTCTATAAACATGCCCATGTCTCCCTCATCCTGAAAATACTCTCATTTGATCCTTCCATCCCTGTTGTTGTCCTATATTTTTTCTGCCTTTCATAAACTAAACTTCTCAAAAAGGCTGTTTACAATAGGTGCCTCCACTTTCTCTCCTCTCACTCTCCTTAACTCCTTAGAGTCTGGCTTCTGACATGATCATTTCCACCAAAACTGCTCTCTCCACAGTTATCAATTATCTCTTAGTTGCCAAATCCAGTGGCCTTTTCTCGATCCTTATTTTCTTTGACCTCTCTGGAGTCTTTGATGTGATTGATCACTCTCTTCTTGATACTCTCTCTTCCTACCTATATGACTACTCCTTCTCAGCCTCCTTTTGCATGATCCTCCAGACCATCATCTCTAACCATAGGTGTCCCTCAGGATTCTGTCCTGAGATCTCTTCTCTTTTCCCTCTATACTACTTCACTTGGTGATCTCATTAGCTCCCATGAATTTAATTATCTTCTCTATGCTGATGATTCTCAAATCTACTTTTCTTGCCCCAACCTCTATGCTAACCTCCAATCTTGCATCTCTAATTGCTTTTCAGATACCTTGGACTAGATGACCAGTAGGTATCTTAAAATCAGTATGCCCAAAACAGAATTCATTACCTTTCCTCCTAAACTCTCCCCTACTCCTACCTTCCTTATGACTGTGGAGAGCAACACCATCCTTCCAGTCTCTCAGGCTCATAACCCAGGAGTTATCCTGTATTCCTCACAATATCTCAACTCCATCCCCCTCCACATACACACCATATCCACTCTGTTGCCAAGGTCTCTCAATTTTACTTTTACAGCATCTCTAGAACACCCCCCCATCTCTCCTCTGAATTGCCACTTCTGTAGTGTAGACCCTCATCACCTTACATCTAGACAAGTGTAATAGCTTGCTGGTGGGTCTGCGTGCCTCAAGTCTGTACCCACTTCAAGCTTTTCTTCATTCAGTCACTAATATGATTTTCCAGAAGCTTAGGTCTGATTATGCCACCTCTCTGCACTCCCCCCAACCCCCCCCCCGTTATCCCCCTCTCCTCACTCTGTAAACTCCAGTCACTTCCTAATGCCTCCAGGAGCAAATACAAAATGCTCTGTTTGGTAGTCAAAGCTCTCCATAACCTAGTCCCTTCCTATCTTTCCAGATATTTTACCTCACATGTATTCATTGATCCTGTGACACTGGCCTTCCTTGCTGCTTCATAAATAAGTCACTTCATCTCTAGGTTCTGGACATTCTCTCTGGCCATCCCCCGTGTCTGGAATGCTTTCTCTCCTCTGCAGACTGTTGACCTCCCTGTCTTTCTTTAAGTCCTAACTAAAATCTCACTTTCTATTGGAAGCTTTCCCCAACCCCTCTTGATTCCAGGACCTTCCCTCTGTGAATTATTTATTACTTATCCTATATATAGGATACATTTATTTGCATATTGATCCTCTCATTACATTATAAGCTCATTGAAGGCAGGGACAATCTTTTGCCTCCTTTTGTATACTCAGCATTTTGTACAGCGCCTGGCACATAGTAAACACTTAATAAATGTTTATTGATTGGTTGATTTCTGAGAGCACAAAAATGGCTCTAGTCAAAAGTCTTATATTAGACCTGGCTCCTTCAATTACTGTATCTTGTCTTCTCTTGTACAATGTGAGCCCCTAGAGAACTGTCTCATTGTCCTATTCGTATCCCCAGTGATTTGCACATAGGAAGTGCTTAACAATAATCAAGATAATACCTAGCATTTGTATAGCACTTTAATGTTAGCAAAGACTTTAGGAAAGGGAAGAGAATAAATATTCACAGAGTGCCTTTGGTGTCTACCTGGCACTCAACTCTCACCTGTGGCTCCAAGAAGCTGTAACTTGTACAGTGGCCACACCTTGGTAAACCATCTTGGCAGACAGGCTCAACCAGATTGAGGGTAATTGACAGACCTTAAACCCATTGATGAGTTGGGGGGTCATCTACCCCAAACATGTGAAGACTCTCCCAGACAGAATGTACAGATGAGAACAATTTGTCCTGAAGGCCATGAAGGCAGCCAAAGCAGTCACTAGGGAGTGCTTAGAGCTTGGTCAGACATCAAAGATGCCAAGGTCATCCATTGCCTCGTGGGCCATCATCAGTCATCTTGACTTTTGTCTTGCTACTGGACTTTGATGACTCTGGAAGGGAGAGTGAGTCTAACAACTTTGTGCAACTCTGCCTCATTGAAATACAATTCATTCAGGAGTGAATATATCGCTCTGTGATGTCACTGGTCCCCTTGGGAAAAATGAAGGACAAATATTAACTACGTGCCAGGCACTGTACCTTGATCCTCTCAAATGATTCTCTCAGCAACCCTGGGAGATAGGTGTTCTTATGATCCTTATTTTACAGTTGAGGAAACTGAGGCAAATAGAAGTTAAGCAACTTACCCAGAGTTACACAGCTAGTAAGTGTCTGGGATCAGATTTGAACTAAGGTCTTCCTGACTCCATGCCCAGCAATCTGTCCACAATACTGCTTCAATAAATGTTTTCATTCATTCATTCAAATATTACCTTAAGTAAGTCATTTTTACCTCTCTAGGACTCAATTTTCTTTTCTGTAAATTGAGGATTATAACAGCTAAACTCCCCAACAGGGCTCTTGTGATAATCAAGTGAGATGTATCTAAAAGTGTTTTATAGCCATTAAGTGATATATAAATGTGTCACGATTATTGCTATTATCATTTCCTCTCTGATCCATTTTTATATTCTCACTAGAAGTGAACCTTTTTTCTTTGGCATCTAAGATTTCTTCACTGAGACAATATCTTCTTTAATTTTCTTTCCCTATCCTACCACTCAATGTTTTACTGAAGAGAGGGGATCTATGGATTAGGAACGGATATATATTTCTCCAGAGCTGAATAGATTGTATCCAGAGCTCCTTCCACTAAACCATAGATTAAGCTAGGAAGGGCCTTGATAACTGAGCACTGCAGCACTTTCCCCCTTTCCCCCCTTCCACAAATCTATAACTCAAACTTTTCCTGGGAATAGCCAGCCTTTTGTCCTAGAGACTACCAGGGTCAGCTGTTTTCTGAAGTAGACTTAAGCATTCGTAGGAAACTTTGGTCCTGTCAAGAGCCAATGATCTACAGGGGGGAAAATAATTGAGGGCTGTACAAATAGAAAGCAATTCAATTTAGGGGCTTTTAAAACATTTCTTGAGTAATGAGAGATATAGAAATGTTATACTCATCTGTTTTTTAAATTAGAACAGGGAACATAACACTCTGTTTAGTAAATACATCAAAGAATAAAATATAGACATTTAAGGGAGAGAGAGAAAAGAGAGAAGAGAGAGAATAAGCAGAGATAGTTAGAGTCAATATAGATGGAATGGAAAGAGAGGAAGAGTCAGAAAAATAGAGACAGGAAAAGACTGAAAGGGTGGAAATGATGGACTGAGACGGAGAGGAACTGAGAGACAGAACAGAGACAGTAGTAAGACAAATTGAGAAACAGACAGAAAGATGCAGTGAGGAGCAGACAGTGGAACTTGAAAAGCCAAGAGGAAAACAAATGGAGTAAGAGATAGAGATGAGGGTGGAGGATTGGGAGAAGGGGAGAGAAGCAGAGACAAAGACACAAGGTTAAGGTCAAGGTCAAAAGAAAAAAGAAAAAAAACAAAGGCATGGAGAGAGAAATACATAAAGAATTAGAGAAATGCAGGCATCAATCAAACAACAATAATTTATTAAGAAACTACTATGTTCTCTTCCTTGTATTAGGCATGGAAATCCAAGACACTTACACCTCAAGGCATCACCCTCCTGATGGCATTGGTCCTTTTTGAGAACAAAGGATGAACAACAAGGCACTGGAGATACAAAGAAAAACATTAAACAGTCTTCATCCTTAAAAATCTTACTTTTCATGGGAGGATACGATATGGACAAAATAAAAGCAAGGTAAATATGTGGCAGCTAGGTGGTGCATGTTGGGCCTGGAGTCCAGAAGACTCATCTTTCTGAGTACAGATCTGGTCTCAGACACTTACTAGCTATGTGACCCTGGGCAAGTTACTTAACCCTATTTGCCTCAGTTTCCCCACTTGTCAAATGATCTGGAGAAGGAAATGGCAAACAACTCCAGTATCTTTGCCAAGAAAATTCCAAATAGGGTCACAGAGAGTTGGGTGCTAGGGCAAAGTCAAGGTAGTGGAGTAGAAGCAGGCCCTCCCTGCGGCTCCGGCTTCCACCTTCCCCAATCCATGTAAAAAGGAGACTCTAAACAAACTTTGAAGCTGCAGAACCCACAAAATGACACAGAGAAGCTAACCTGCCATTGAGGACAGCCGGGCAGGCCAGCAGCAAACGGCCACCCAGAGCTCCCAGAGCCGAGACCAGCCACTCGTGAGCCAAGGTTTTAACCCCAGGGTGGGCCTGACTAGCCACCGGCCGGAGGGACTCCAGATCACCAGATCACCAACAGCTGTGGCCATTTCCAGATTTATCAACGCACAGATGTGAAGGATAAAGGGAGAGGTCAGTGCAGTGTGGACTTTGGGAACAGTAGTTGGGAGTGCTTTGGCTTTCGCCCCCAGGGCAAGAAGCCACTGAGATGCCAGAACAGCCAGAGCCAAAGGAAAATACGAGCTGGTTACAGGCCACAGAAGACCTTAAGAAGCAGATAAGAGAAGTGGAGGAAAAGAGAAATGAGAATGATGCATGAAAATCACGAAATGAGAGTCAACAGCCTGACTGAGGAAAATCATACCTTAAAAAACAGACTGACTCAATTGGCAAAAGAAACTCAAAAAGGGAATGAGGAGAGGAATGCCTTAAAAAGCCAAATTTGCCAGATGGAAAAAGAATCTCAAAAGCTCAATGAGGAGAATCGTTCCCTCAGATTTAGATTAGAGCAAATGGAAGCTAATGACTTTATGAGGTATCAAGATGATGTTAAACAGATCCAAACAAATGAAAGAATAGAAGGCAATGTGAAATATCTCATGGGAAAAACCACTGACCTGGAAAATAGATCCAGGAGAGATCATTTAAAAATTATTGGACTACCTGAAGCCATGATCAGAGAAAGAACCTAGAAATCATCCTCCAGGAAATTCTCAAGGAAAATTGCCCTGATGTTTTAGAACCAGAAGGCAAAATAGAGGTTGAAAGAATCCACTGATCACCTCCTGAAAAAGATTCCAAAAAGAAAACTCCTAGGAATATTATAGCTAGGTTCCAGAATTCCCAGATGAAGGAGAGAATATTACAAGCAGCCAGGAAGAAACAATTTGAATATTGTAGAAACACAATCAGGATAACACAGGATCTGGCAGCTTCTACATTGAGGATTGAAGGGCCTGGAATAGGATATTCCAGAGGGCAGAGGAGCTGGGATTAAAACCAAGAATCACCTACCCAGCAAAACTGAGTATCATCTTTCAGGGGAAAATATGGTCATTCAGTGGAATAGAGGACTTTCAAGCATTCTTTTTTTTTTAATGCTTTATAACTTCTGATATACATCATTCTTTTCCACCAGATTTTGAGTTACAAATTTTCTCCCCGTTTTTCCCCTACCCACCACCCCCAAAATAGCAGACCCACAGGATATCCCATTCTCCAATCTGCTCTCTCCCATATTTTCTCCCATACCCCTTTCGACTTTTCCAGTGGATCTCTATGCCTCAGTGCCTGTATAGCTTATTTCCCAATTACATGTAAAATGGTATTAATAATAGTATATATATATATATATATACATACATACACACACATATATATATATATACATATATTTGAATAATTTATTTTAAAACTTTCAATTCCAGATTCATTCCCTTCCTTCATTGTCACCCAACATTACTGGGAAGATAAGCAGTTCAGTATAGGTTGTACATGTGTGGCTAATGCAAAACAATAACATAGTAGATATATTGTAAAAGACTGACTATATTTCCCTCCCTCCTATCACACCTCCCACTTGTTCTATTCTGTACTTTGATCTCGTCCCTTTTCAAAAGTGGGTGCTCCCAACTTTCCTCCCCACCCAGCCTGCCCTCCCTTCCATCATCCCCCCACTCATCCCCTTCCCCCCCTACTCTCCTGGAGAGTGAGATACCCTATTTAGTGTGTATTTCATTCCCTCTTCAAGCCAAATTCAATGAGAATAAGGTTGACATTGCCTTTTGCCTTCCTACTCTTCCCCTCCATTGTAACCATTTTCCCTTGCCTCATTTGTATGAGATAGTTTACCCCAATCTGTCTCTTCCCATCTCCTCTCATTATATTCCTCTCACCTCTTAATTTCACCGTTTAAGTATCATCCCTTCCTGTTAAATTGGTCCTGTGCCCTCTATGTATACCTGTAAACATATATATACACATTCACATATGTATTCATATGCCCATACACCCTCATATATAGACATATATATATATATTTCTAATCCCTTCAAATACTGAGAAAAGTTTCATAAGTTACAATTATTGTTTTTCCATGTAGGAATGTTAATAGTTCAACTTTGATAAGTTCCTTATGATTTCTTTTCCCTGTTTACCTTCTCATGCTTCTTTTGCTTCTTGTATCTGAATGTCAAATTTTCTATTCAACTCTGGTTTTTTCAGCAAGAATGCTTGAAAGTCCTCCATTCCACTGAATGACCATATTTTCCCCTGAAACATGATCTCTCCTGGATCTATTTTCCAGGTCAGTGGTTTTTCCCATGAGATATTTCACATTGCCTTCTATTCTTTCATTTGTTTGGATCTGTTTAACAGCATCTTGATTTCTCATAAAGTCATTAGCTTCCATTTGCTCCAATCTAATTCTGAAGCAATGATTCTCCCCATTGAGCTTTTGAGATTCTTTTTCCATCTGGCAAATTTGGCTTTTTAAGGAATTCTTCTCCTCATTGCCTTTTTGAGCCTCTTGCCATTTGAGTTAATCTGGTTTTTAAGGTATTATTTTCCTCAGTCAAGCTGTTGACTCTCATTTCATAATTTTCTTGCATTGTTCTCATTTCTCTTCCCAATTTTTCCTCCACTTCTCTTATCTGCTTCTTAAGGCCCTCTATGGCCTGTAACCAGCTCATATTTTCCTTGGAAGTTTTTGTTGCAGGAGTTCTGACTTCACTGTTTTCCTCCTGTTCCATGCTTTGCTCCTTTTTGTCCCCAAAATAGGAGTATAATGTTGGAATCTTCTGTCTGCTTTGTTTCCTTTACCTGGTCATGTCGTCCCTTAGTCACTTGACCCTGGGCTTTTTGCCACAGTAGGACTCTGCCACCAGACAGGGGAGCTTTCATCTCAAATGCTGGGATTTTCTCAGCTGTCAGAGGTATTAGATGGGTGCCCTCTCTGAGGTCTCAACACGCTCTGGCAAGCTGGACACACACCCCAGGACCTCCACCCTAGACTGCAATCCAGATCCAAGAAGGCTAAAGCAAGAGCAATTACCCCTCAGACTGGTGCTTGGTCCCCCTATGCTCTGCAGGCCAGGAGCAGAAACTGCCACGTGGCACTGTCTGGCTGTGCTGGTGTCTCAGCAGCTTCTCACCCCAGGGGGCGAATGCCATGAACTCCCACTTACTGGTCCCAAAGTCCAGACTGCACTGATCTCTCACTTTGTCCTTCTCATCTCTGCGTTGATAAATCTGGAAAGGGCCACAGCTGCTTCTGATCTGGAGTCTCTCTGGCCAGTGGCTGGTCAGGCCCACCCTGGGGCTAAAGCCTTGGTGTGGGGCTAGGCTCAGCTCCCAGAGCACTGCGCTGGATTCCTGCCCTCCTGCCGGGTTGTCCTCAGTGGGAGGTTAGCTTCTCTGTGTCATTTTGTGGGTTCCGCAGCTCCAAAGTTTGTTTAGAGTTCCCTTTTTACATGAATTGGGGAAGATGGAAGCCGGAGCTGCGGGAATGTCATGCTTCTACTCTGCCATCCTGGCTCCACCCCCCTCAAGCATTCTTAATGAAAAAAACAGAGTTGAAGAGAAAATTTGACACCCAGATACAAGAAGCAAGAGAAGCTTGAGAAGGTAAACAGGGAAAAGAAATCATAAGCCACTGAACAAAATTGAACTATTAACATTCCTACATGGAAAAAGATAATTGTAACTGATGAAATTTTTCTCAGTATGAAAATAGTTGAAGGGAATATAAATATATATATATATATATACACATATATATATATCAGAGGGTATATGGGTGCATGAATACTTGTGTGAATGTGTGTATATATGCTTACAGGTATACATAGATAGAGGGCACAGGACCAATTTAATAGGAAGGGGTGATACTTAAAAGGGGAAATGAAGAGGTGAGAGAAGAATATAATGAGAGGAGATGGAGAGAGACAGAATGGGGTAAACTATCTCATAAAGAAGAGGCAAGGGAAAAGAGTTACAAAGGAGGGGAAGAATAGGAATGCAAAAGGGAATAGTTCAACCTTATCCTCACTGAATTTGGCTCAGGAAGGGAATGAAATACACGCTAAATAGTGTATCTCACCCTACAGGAGAGTAGGGGGAAAGGGATGAGAGTGGGGATGTTGGAAGGGAAGGAAGGCTGGGGTTGGGGAGGGAAGTTGGAAGCACTCACTTTTGAAAAGAGATGGGATCAAAGTAGAGAACTGAACAAGTGGGTGGTGGGATAGGAGGGAGGGAAATATAGTCAGTCTTTTACAATATATCTACTATGTTAATGTTTTGCATTAGCTACACAGGTACAATCTATACTGAACTGCTTATCTTCCCAGTAAGGGTGGGTGACAAGGGAGGAAGGGAATGAATCTGGAATTCAAAGTTTTAAAAGCAAATCTTTAAAATTATATATACATATATACTATTATTAATACTATCTTACATGTAATTGGGAAAGAAGATATACAGGCACTGGGGCATAGAGATCCACCATGCCCTACTGGAAAAGTCTACAGGGGTATGGGAGAAGAAATGGGAGAGAGCAGATTGGAGGAGGGGATATCCTGTGGGACTGCTATTCTGGGGTGGTGGATAGGGGGAAAACGGGGAGAAAATTTGCAACTCAAAATCTGGCAGAAATTAATGATGTAAATCAGAAGTTAATAAAGCATTTAAAAGATGAAAAAAAAAGTTGGGCACCACTGAAACAACCGAACAACAAAAGGTTTGTGGAAGAGGGTGCTGGGTGAATGAGTGAGGATCCAGCAAGCCTTAATGTAAAAGGTGGTCCTTGAACAGGGTTTTGAAGGAAAGAAGAGATTTTAAGAGGTAGAACTGAGGAGAGAGTTAATTCCAGGTATGGAGGACAGCCAGTGGAAAGGTCTGAATTACAGTATGGAATGTTGTATGTGAGGAAGAGAGGCCAGTCTGGCCAGATTCTAGGGTACAAGAAGTAGGGAAATGTATAATCAGGCTGGAAAAGTAGGTGGGGGCAAGTTTTTATGAGCTTAAGAAAAAAAAAACTTAAAATAGAGGAACTAGGAAAATATATATATATATATATATTATATAAAATTATATTAAAATATAATTTGATCCTGGAGGCAATAGGGAGCCACTGGAGTTTACTGAGTAGAGGAATAATATAATCAGTTGTGCTCTTTAGCAAAATCACTTTGGCAGCTCTGTGGAGATTATACTGGAGAGGAGAAAGGCTTGAAAGAGCAAGAGACCAATTAGAAAGCATTGCAATACAGAAAGGGAAAATGGGAGAGACAAGAACATATCACTAATGTTACCTTTCAAAAATACAAGATTTTAGATGAAAAGGCAAAAATGGCCTTATTTTCCTTTTTTAATGCATATTCACTCCCACCTAAAGCTTTGACATCTTAATACTTTTCTTTTTTCTCATTTTGCCAATTAGCCTACATGGGAAGTCTGAAATGGCCTAGAAGGGCCATTCTAGTAAGAATGTTGAAAGAGCTCTCCTGGAAATTTTTAGGTGTTCTAAGGACATGGTGATTCATTGCTTGGGTCTTTTGGGGAGTATGAACTTCCTGGATGTCTCCAACCAGTATTTTAGTATGATATGCTAAATACCCTGAGTGGTCCCATGGTCCTTCCTTGTCCTGCGACAGCAGTAGGAGGGCAGGATGCTAATCTGTCTGTTAAAAGAAGAATCAGCTTCCTGCTCAAGTCTCTTGGCTACAGCTGTCCAAATCACATCACGTGACTTCAGTGAGGAATGAGACAAGGACTTGACAAAGCAGGCTTTCTCTAGGGACCTTTGCCCCCATAAGGAGTATTTGTTGCCCATAAAGGTTATTATATATCTACATGGGTTTGTCTAAATTGAATCACAAGAATGTGTGAATAGATACCTCTAGAATCTTGCCCACCCTTCTCCAAATTAGATTTGGAGAGTCCTACCTGGGGTGGGTGGAGGAGAGTCAAAAATTTGGGGCCGTGTACCTGTCCTATTCTTCTTTCCTCAGAGAGGAAATATTGAATTAGAATCCTATTTACTTGTCCCTTCTCAGTATTGCTAATCTAGGGAAAATGAGTTTTTAGTTTCAGGTTGATTTTCTAATCACTGTCCCTTAAAAGAGAAGTAGTTTCCTAAACTACATCTGAAGACTTGGCTCCCTAACCCTCAAATGCTAGCTACACAAAGATCATCACAAATAATGAACATCAAATAGTTTATTCAAATATATTGATTACTTGTGTGGATCCCATTCCTTTTCTTTCTCCATCTTTTTTTTCCCTATGTAAATGATGAGAGGAGTAGAGAATAAAGGGAGGAAAAAATGTAATTCTATATGATGAAAGGAAAAACACAACTAACAATTAAAACAATGAATGTGAATTATATATAATGCTATATAATATGAACAGGGTGAATATATAGTGAATTGTATCGAGAATCCTAAATAATGGATAGTGGTTCAGAAAGCAGACATCTTTTCTATATTAAAATGTTTGTGTTTGTTGATGTTATTAAATATATAATGTGAAATTTTATGTCAAAAAAGAAAAAAAAACAGTACAAATCAACCCCCCAAAATAGTTTATTCACATTGATAGCAAGCTGAAACCAAGGAAGTCATACAAATTAAAATACACTGGATTATTGTTGTTGTTATTGCACCAGATAATACATAGAGTGAATGAGTATTCCCACTGAGAGCAAGTTATCTCAGCTCAACCTAAAGAATCCTTGGTCTCATCTAAGACAAAATTCCCCAAAGTCTCTACTAATGGCAAATTAGAAATTAAAGACATGCTTACAGTTCTGGCTTCTCTATATATTGTCTTCTTTAAAAAAATCTCTCTCACTCCAGGGCTTCTCCTTGAAAAGAGCTTGGAACTTCATGTGTCTTCTCTTAAAACTGGACGTCAAAAGAAAAGAACTCAGAATTCCCAAGTTCTCACAAATTCTTCCTAGGAACTTGTCAAATAATCATTCTCTCTCCCAAGGAGGAGAATCTTATGCAAATGCCCATACTTGAACCCCTAGTTACATTCTTATGGACCTGTTCAGGCATGGAAGTAAAACTTGAACCTTCAAAAGGTCTAGAGCTCTTTGAATCCACCATAGCAGTTGACTGGGATACTGGTAGAGACAGGAGTAGTTGGTTGCCTTTGAAAACAACTGAGTGCAAAGTTCTGAGGAGGCTTGGTTTGACAGTGCAAAGCTAAGGTGAAATGTGGAATGCCCAATTAACAATCTTGTAAAACTATCATATATTCCAATAAGATTTAGATATTAATCTGTCACTAGATTATAACAGTAGTTATTAGTTTTTACTAAATCTTGTTAAGCTGTGTATAAAATTGTATTTTTATGTTTAACTTTTCTTATGTGTGTAGGAATAAATTACTTGTCCTATACCTATTTCATATTATAAACTGAGTACCTTTTACATTTTTTTTAAGCAATTGGGGTTAAGTAACTTGCTCAAGGTTACACGGCCAGTTATTTCTGGGTGTGGTGCTAAGTATCAGAGCCCGGATTCGATCCCAGGTCATCCCGACTCTGGGCCCAGCGATCTTACTCACTGAGCCACCTGGCCGCCCCTAAGCAATTGGGGTTAAGTAACTTGCTCAAGGTTACACGTCTAGGTGTTTCTGGGTGGGTGCCAAGCGTCTGAGCCCGGATTCAATCCCAGGTCATCCCGACTCTGGGGCTGGCGCTCCTACCCGCTGTGCTACCCGGCCGCACGTACCTTTTATATTTCAACAATTTGAGGGAACTCAGCCTTATAAGCCATAGTCTAATTTACTATAATTAAAATCATCCCTGAGACACAAGGGTAGGGAGGTTAATTAGCCAATAAGTGTTAGAAAATGGAGTCCACTTTCCCTAGAGGTCAGCTAACCTCCACGTGAATGAGCCTGGTTCACATGGGTACAAGGCAGGGAGCGGTCAGTGCCCTGGCCCCTGTGGGCTCACCCAGGCTGTTCCTCAATGCCAGAATTGTAGGTACAATGAGAGCAAGGGCTCTAAACTTTGTAGCATTTGAGAGTAACTCTGCAAATGGGAAATGCTTGATAAATATTTGTTGTTATTTTCCATGGAGAAAATTCCAGCTTGTTGCTCTACAAAGTGAAAACCATCTGTCTCATTTTACAAGAATAAAGGCTTCCTTTCATGCAGTACCAGCCTCACCTGGGGCCCCTTTTAGACGCAGATGCTGATTAGAAAAGGCTTCATGTAGAAGGTGAGACTTGTACTGAGCTTCAAAATAAGGAATTTGAGGTGAGAAGGGAGTTAATTCTGGATATACAAATGGAGATGTGATATGGAATCGTGAGAAAGATGGTATGCCTGGACTTTAGAGTAAAGGGGACTTTCCTCTATTAATGCAAAAGGGACTCTCATACATAATAAGCTTGTAAAAGTACCTAGAACAAGACTATACCAACAGAGGAATTTGTTCCCGCTCCTAGGAGCCTCTGGAGTTTGTTGATTAGAGGCCTAACATGGTCAGATCTATGCTTTAGGACAGGAATGGAGAACCTGAAGCACATGTGGCCCTCTAGGTCCTCCAGTGTGGCTCTTTGATTGAACCGAAACTTCACAGAACTAATTCCCTTAATAAAAAGATTCGTTCTGTAAAACTTGAACTTAGTCAAAAGACTGCACACAAGGACCTAGAAGATCACATGTGACCTTGAGACCACTGGTTCCTTACCGCTACTTTAGAGATATCTCTTTTGCAGCTCTGGGTAGGATGAATTGGAAAGAGCTGAGATTTGAGGCAGAGAGATCGATTAGGAGGCTACTGCAATAGTCCAGACAAAAGATAATGAGGGCCTAAACCAGGCATGGTGGCTGTGTGATTAAAAAGGTTGAAAGATATTGGATGTACAGATGGAATAGATAACACTTGCCCACTGATTGAATATGTGGGTTGAGGGAGAGTGAGGAGAGAGTGTGATACTGAAATTGTGAACCTCTAGAAAAAGGAATGTTTGGAAGAAGGGTGCATTTCAGGGGTAAATATAATGAATTTTATTTTGGAAATCCAATTCAACCTTCTCATTTTATAAATGAGGAAACTGAGCCCCAAGGAGGTTAAATCACTTACTAATATCACATGACTAATAAGCATCAAAGGTGGGCTTTGAACTCAGGGTCTCTGGCTCAGAACCAGCACTCTTTCCAATAAATATTACTTTTTCTTAGGGAATAAGCCAGATGAAGACTACAAGGCAGGAGAATTGGAGGTGAATTGGGGGCCAGGGACTGGATCAGGATATTGAGTTGCTCTGTTTGGCTGGAGAATAGACCATAAGGAAAGAAATAATATGAAACAAAGATGGAAACATAGGGTGGTACCCAGTCATGGAGGGCCTTAAATGTCAGAGAAAAAGGGAGGAGGGAAAGAGGTGAACTTGTTTGGTTTTTGAAAAGTTATTTGGAAGTAATCACTTTGGAAGTTATGTTTCTTCCTACGGAATGAGAGCTCCATGAGATCATTTTCACCTACGAATCCTTAGCACTTAGAACAGTGACTGACTGCAGATACTTAACAAATATTTGTCTATTGATTGATTGTTGGATGACTCCTTTGGTGCCTTCCAGTTCTATGATCCTATGTCTGTTATGAAATGAGATAATACACGTAAAGTTCTCTGCAAATCTTAAAGCATGATATAAATGCTAGCTTTTATTAGTAATGTTAATAATAAAGCAACATTTCTTCAAAACCTATTCTATTAATTATTAAGATTGGCCTTCCCATCACACAATTTCTCCATAATCAGTATCTCTGGGCCCTCTTCAGGAGGAACAACTGGATAAGTGAGGAATTGGGATCACTGAACTGGTGCCAAATAGATTTTCCAGGCAAAAGGAAGGCTCTTCTCATATGATGATATTCCACTTTGAGACAGGACTTTTTTCTCCTCCAATTATAATGTGGAAATATGGGAGGAACAGAAGTCCCTGATTCCTTCTGCCAGATGACAAGGTCATTCCTCACTGATCCCTTTTAGAGAAAAGGGCTGGGTTGGGCTGGGAGTAAGAAGGGAAATTAAATCCTGGCCAATTCCCTGCTATGAAGATCAGGTGAAAGCTATAACTCAATAGGTAGAAACTGTTGGCCAACATAAGACTTGGGGATTATTAGTGCATTTTGATTATCCACAGATGGCAACTGCAACCATGAAATTAAAAGACACTTGCTCCTTGGAAGGAAAGCTATGGCCAATCTGGACAGAATACTAAAAGGCAGAGATATAACCTTGCTGACAAAGGTCTGTATAGCCAAAACTATGGTTTTTCTAGTAGCAATGTATAGTTGTGGGAGTTGGACAGAAAGTTGGGAAGGAAAGCTGGCAGAATAGTGGTACTGGAGAAGACTTTCAAGAGTCCCTTGGATAGCAAGGAGATCAAATTAGTCAACATTTAAAGAAATTAATTCAGGCTATTCACTGGAAAGTCAAATACTGAATGAACCTGAAACTTAAATAATTTAACCACATAATGAGAAGACAGGACTCACTGGAAAAGATCCTGTTGTTGGGAAAGATTGAAAGCAAAAGGAAAAGGAGATAGCAGAGAGTGAGATGGATAGATAGTATCATGGAAATAATGAACATGAACTTGGAACGACTTTGAGAGATAGTATAGAGTAAGAAGGTCTGTAGTGCTATGGTTTTTCTGGTCATAAAGAGTCAGACACAACTGGATGACTGAACAACAACCAAATAGCAACAACAAAGTCCTCCTTGGTTCTTAGGATCAACAAAATAATGTTAAGGAATTGTAAGTTTAGTTCTATGTATTTAGCATTTTGAGGAGGTGGAATGAAAGATGGGGTGAAGGAAAGGGGCAAGAAAGGAGGGACAGCTATTTCCCTAGAATAATAATTTCCACTTACATAGCAAAGCTCTTTCTCCACAACAATCCATTGAGTAGATTATTGGCCATTATTATCCATATACATGAAAAGAGGAAGGAGACTTTTCTCTACCCATCCTCCCAATTCATTTGATGTAGACTTAGGATATGATCACTGGTGAGAAGTGTTGAGAACCAGTGCTTCCTTTACAAAGCCTAGCCTTTAATCAAGAATGTCTTGCAGACTTTAAGTAGTCAATCCTGCCATCGATTGGTAAAGTCTAGGCTCAGAGCAGGTGTGACCTTTGTGAAGAGAAAGGAGGGTGACCTTTGTGTCTATACCAGAAGGCAACAAAGGAGGAGGAAGGGAGTTTCTCTTCTGTCACTCCCTCTTCATTAGCCATCTAGTATAAGAGCAGCTTGGCCAGAAGAAAGCACCTCATCTAATAGCCAGAAAGTCATTTAAAGATAGTTTGAGGCACAGTTGAGAGAAACACAATGTCTCCATCATGTCCAGACAGACATGGATTTAGAGAGGTGTCTAATCAAATGAGGAACAGCTTTAAGGAACATGAGAGAAGAGAGCCTACTATAGACTCACAAAACTGTTTTATAGTCTTCTCTTTTGAAAGGGCAGCTAGGTGGTACAGTGAATAGAGTGCCAGACCTGGCGTCAGGAAGACTCATCTTCCTGAGTTAAAATCTGTCCTCAGACACTCACTAACTATGTTACCTTGGGCAAGTCACCTAACCCCCTTTGTTGTAATTTCCTCATATATAAATTAATTGGAGAAGGAAATAACAAACCACTCCAGTATCTTTCCCAAGAAAACCTCCAAATGGGCTCATAAAGAGTTGCAACAACATTCTGTTTTAAAGCGTGAGCGATGAAAAGACAAGAGCTGAGTAGAAACTTTGAAGTCAAGGTAACCTAGAAAAGTAGTTTCATTTGAGCAATGGAAGATGGCTAAATGATAATGAAATGCTCAAGTATATGAAATAATCAAAGGATATTAATAAAGAATTCTCAAAAGAGGAACTGCAAGCAATATTCAGCAACTATGTACAAGAATGCTCCAAGTCAAAATAATTAG
This sequence comes from Petaurus breviceps papuanus, assembly GCF_028583685.1. Lineage (NCBI taxonomy): Eukaryota > Metazoa > Chordata > Mammalia > Diprotodontia > Petauridae > Petaurus > Petaurus breviceps. Next base: position 6,488,771 of record NW_027187380.1, read on the forward strand.
AGAAATAAAAATAAAAAAAGAACTCTAAGGTTTCATTTCACACCCAGAAAACCATCAAAGATGGCAAAAGGGGGCAATAATTGATGTTAGAGGGGTTGTGTAAAGAAAGGCATACTAATGAGTACATTAGTTGGTGGCACTGTAAATTTGTCCAACCATTATGGAAATCAATTTAGATTTATGTGAAGAAGGTGACAAAAATGTCTTATATCCTTTGACCCATATGTTTCATTTCTAGGTCTATGTCCCAAGGAGGTCAATCTCAAAACCAAAGGCCCTATATACACTGAAATGTTTACAGAAGTACTTTTGATATTAGCAAAAAATTGGAAGGCAGCAAAATGCCTGCATATTAGGCAATTGCTAAATAAATTGTGGCATATGAATATAATGGAATAATTTAGTTTTGTAAGAAACCATGGCTATGGTGAATACAGAAAAGCATGGGAAGACTTGTATGAACTGATGCAAAGTGAAGTAAACAGAACCAGGTAAATTGTGAAATCATAATGACTAAACCAGGCCCTAAAAAAGAAATATGAGAAGACACCTTTTCCCCTCTTTGCAGATGTGGGCAGCTATGGGAATGGAACATTGTATGTAATATCAGATTTTTTTGAATACATTAGTTTTGCTGAACTGATTTTTTTCCCATTTAAATTTTTCTTCATAAGACATAGTTCTCAGGGATGGGTCATATTGTAAAATTTAGATAATGTAAAAACAAAAGATCCATAATCATTTTTTAAAAATTCATTTGAAAAGTACAAATATTAAAAAAAATATAGACTCTGTGGTTATCAAGGAGCTGTGTCTCTAGATAATCATTGGTTCCTGCTCAAGAAAATTCAGTGATTTTTCACCTGTGATTTACCCTGTTTTCTCCAAGGTAGCACTTGGATATTTCCTGTCACATTGTGGTCCCCCACAAATAGCAACCTTAACTTCAAGATACTCAGTGAATACTCAAAACATAGCTCAAAAATTTTCACTGATATTTATACTTTTTCTTTTGTAAGCCAGGGGATGCAATTAGTTGAAAACAAAGGCATTTATTTAATGAAATAACTAAGTACTAAGTTTTACAATTCAACATTCCCCTCTTCAACCTAGGGCACAATTTCCCACAAATATATACATCATTAGTTGGTATGATAGGACCAGTCTACTAGAATTTCTCTTCTCCACACTCCTCCCTCACATGGGTGAGACTATATTCTTCCTCAAAGGAGACACATCTAGAACTTAATTGGCCCAAGAGTATGGCAAGACTCAAACTCTGTCTCTCTTGACGTAGCCTCTGGCTGTATTGATGCTGCTTTCTAGTCACCTAAAGGAATAAAAAGGCCTGCTCATGTGGAGTCAGGACCCTTTAAACTTGGTGGTTGTCTCAAGATCATGGAATCACTATACTCTCTGCTAACCAAATGTGTTTTCATATGGTGATGAGGTGTCTCATCTACGAAAGCTGAATGCTTTGTCCTCATGACTATCTTTGTTATATTAGGACTAAGTAAATCTCCTTTTGTTAAATAGCTATTCAATGAGTGCCTGAATCAGACCTTTTCTTAACATAGAGAGTGAGTGAGCATGCGAAGGGCTCATGTGTGAGGGACCCACATGTGGGGAATAGGTATGGAGGGACAATCATAGTTTCAAGGCTCCAGTGGCTTCTGGTGATATTATCACACTGATCATGCTGAACCTGTTGGGCGAGGCATCTCTGTTGGAGATATTGCTCCATTGGGTTCTACTGGTCTCTATTGGCCATGCCAAGAACTCTGTTGGTCTCAGTGTCTCTACTGGGTGGGTCACTCACTTAGTCCTTGTTGAACTCATCTGAGTGGTATCTGTTAGCTGCTAGACTTGTGGTCTGTGGTGGGTGTTTGTTCTGGGCCAAGTATGATTCAGTCCAGTCTAACACATTGAGGCTCTAAGGGATCATCAAATGCAATAAAAATGACTTTATTAATAATAAAGAATTAAGATGATATAGTTTCTAAGGTTGAAAAGAAAATAGTTCAGATAAAAAATGGTGTTCTTATTCTCATTCACCATAGCACCAACTATGACAGATCAAGTAGCCATTCCCCACAGGGTAATAAACGCTCCAACAAAGTCTACAATGGCAGCTTGCTATAGATTATACCTCACAGCATTTGCCCTCAAGAAGCATGCATTCTAATGAGCAAGACAACATATTAACAGCTACTTACACACAAGATTGTTATAAACAGTATTTGTTGTAGATATTTAATGAAGGCCTATAAAATTGGATTGGATGGGGAGGGGAGGGAGTTGAGAGAAGAGAAATTGTCAATTTGGGACATTGGAGGGGAGGAGGAACACATTGTCAACAGGGTCAGGAAGTGGAAGTCTGGGGCTGATCTGCCTTGTTGGACAAGTCTGGTCATTTGATTTGTCTTGAAACAGTCATGATTTTGGTCTCTGAAGGATCAATTAATGGTCTGTTCTAGTCTCTTTTCTTCTTTCACACATCAAAGAACAGGCTCAGTCATCAATGTTTGTTCACTTGTTTTCTTACAAGGAAAGAGAAGCCAATGAATTTTCTTTCTTTTTTAACATCAATTTCGAGTGTGATTTTTCTGACCCAGACTAGGAAATACAATGAGACACTGGAGTTGGGGAGAGTAGGGGACAGTATAGACATAGAATTTTATAGGATTCATTTTCCTTTTCCATTTTCTCCCTTCATGAAGGTGGGTAGGAAAGGTAGAAATAAGGGAGGAGACAAAAACATATGATTTAGAATGTTAGAGATGGACAGGACTGGAGAAATTACCTAATCCTAATCCCTCATTTTACAGATTTTACAGACAGGCCTAGAGAATTGGCTTGTCTGAGGTCTCATAGCTAACAAGTGGTAGAGCCGAGATTCAAGTCAGCTCCTCTGGCTCCAAATCCATTACTCTTTCCACTGGCCACACTACCTCAAACATGAGCCATTAGGAGAAAATCAATCCCAATATGGGCCTCTGCTAGAACTTTTTGGGAGAATTTGCAACCATACTAAACTATAAACCCATTTGTGATAGTTAGAGTGGTACTACTCTAGTAAGAGTCTGGTGGAGAAAGCAGGAAACCTTGGTTCTAGGCAATAGACAGGACCCAAAACTTTTCTATGCCTCAGTTTCCCCAGATATAAGGGAAAAAATAATCCCTGACCAACCAAGTTTTGAGAACAAATGAGAGAAAAGGTGCTCAAGAAAGAGGTATGTAAATATGCTATGCTATGTTGTTGTTCAGTCATGTCCAACTCTTCATTTGGGGTTTTCTTGGCAAAGATACTGGAATGGTTTGCCATTTCCTTCTCCAGCTCATTTTACAGATGAGGAAACTGAGGCAAAAACAGAGGTGAGTGACTTGCCCAGGATCACACAGCTAGGAAGTGTCTGAGGACAGATTTGAATTCAGGAAGATATCTTTTTGACTCCAGGCCAGGCACTCTTTCTACTGCACCACTATCAGCCCCATTTAAATATAAGACATTTTCATGCAAATATTCATTAAGTATCTATGGAGTGCTAGGGAGAATGTTAGGCCAGGGTTGGTGGGGGTGGGTGGACTAGGGAAGGGTGCAAAGAAACTGCCTGATGCTTCCAAGCTAACTAGAACACAAGCTTCATGAGGGCAGGGTCTGTTTTTGCCTTGCTTTGTATCCTCAGTTCTTAGAATAATGCCCTGCATATAGTAAGTGCTTAATAAATACTTGTTAATTTGACATGTTATAAGAAGCAGAAACATGAAAAGTTAATTAACAGAATGCTAGTTAAATACAGATACAAGACAGCAGCCTGAGTGATGAGACCTGACATGAATGACCAAGGGCCCAATGAGTGGTACAGACAGTTCACAAAAGGGAAAAATCCCTGTGAGCTGGAATGGTTAGAGAAAGACTTCATGGCCATCAGGATAGAGTTGTGTCTTTAAGGATGCTTAGGATTCAAACAAGTGGAAAGGGAGGAAGACAATTCCTAAGGGGAAAGATGTTAACAAGGATGTAGAGATAGGAATGTACATGTCCTACTCATGGTTGAATCAGTGAAAGCAATCTCAACTGGAGGGTTCTTGAAGGGGAGGTTGGATAGGAAAATGTTGCTGTTTGGTCACATTTGGGGTTTTCTCAGCAAAGATCCTGGGATAGTTTGCCATTTCTTTCTCCAGCTCATTTACAGATGAAGAAGCTGAAGTAGGCAAGTTCCCAGGGTCACACAGCTAGTAAGTGTCTGAGGCCATATTTGATCTTATGAAGATGAGTCTTCCTGACTCCAGACCCAGCCCTCTATCTACTGCACCACCTAGCTGCCCCAATACGATCTTAGATTTAGACCCAGAAGGGAGTCAGATCTCCTCAACTTATAAAAAAGGGAGTCAGATCTCCTCACCTATATAGAAACTGAGGTCCAGAGGTGAAAACTTGCTAAGACTAGAATCTAGGTTCTCTGATATCATTTGCTCTTGGTTTCAGGTCAGTCTATGAATGTGTCATATTTGATTCTCTGGGAAAAGGGAGCCATTGATAGTTTTTGAGGAGGGGAATGATGAGATAAAAAATATTTTAGAGATAGGAATGAGACCTATGATATCATTAGTTTAGGAAATTTCTAGTTGAAGAAACTCCTGCTGATGTGGTTCAGCACTGTCTTTTCAATATATATTCTTAGGGAGCTGCCTTAGAGCACTGACAGGTTAAATGACTTCTTGACTGTGGCCACACAGCCAATATGTATCAGACTCAAGACTTGAACCCAGATTTTTTTGTCTCTAAGGCCAGCTTCCTACCCACTATACCAGGGCTACCTCTATAAACTGTATTTATTTATTTATTGCTTTTTGCAGGAGAGGGGAGGAAGGCAGGGCTATTGGGGTAAGTGTTAAGTGTCTGAGGCCAGATTTGAACTCAGGTCCTCCTGACTCCAAGGCCAGTGCTCTATTCACTGTGCCACCTAGTCATCCCTATAAACTGTATTTTAAAAAGATTAATTTGGTGGTTGCATGAAGGATGGATCAGATGTAGGAGAGACAGATTGAGGAAAGAGAAGCAAGAGGCAGGAAAAGGTCATCCTTTCCCTTCACTCAGTCCATGCTGCCTTCCTGGGGTGAGTCACAGAACCAAAGAATGTCAGAGTTCAAAAGGGCTTTAGAGATCATCAATTCTAACCTGATTCTGGGAGATTTGGAGGGATTTGAGGGCTTTGATGAAATTCAAAGCTAGGACCCTCCTGGTGAGATGCTTTCCAGTCATTTGTGGATCAAAGAAAGGAGCTGGGGGTAAGCCAAAGACACCCATTTCACTATCCTGTCAGTGTTTTCAGAGCAAGGATATCACTTTTAGCATCTGCCTAATTATGCCATGTTTCTGTAACTGTTCCACCGCCTTCTCACACCAAACTCAAGATTGTAAGGACAAAACAAAACAAAACAGAAATGAAAAAATATACTCTAAGGGCCTTGTTTTCTCTGGGACTCTGGAACAAAATTCCTCTTTGCTAACTTCTTTATCTATTCATAAATAGTTTTATTAATGTGTTTTGTTTTTACACTTGAATCACTTCCTGATGTGCCCCCAACCACTCCTGAAATCTCCCTTGTAGGAAAAGCAGTTAAATAAAACTGACCTACAAAGCATTTGGATCTGACAGTATATGTGATGGTCTGTGCCCTTAGTTTGGCACCTTTCTACCGAGAGGAGAGAAGCATGCTTTGTCATCTGTTCTACAGGACTAAGATTGCAATTAATTTGAGTTTCACTGGTGTTTTTCATTGTTGTTGCCATTTTACATATTGTCCCTTAGTGTCCTAACAAGGAAAAGAAGATTAATGCATTTTTTAAAAAATCTGTGATCTTCTGATATAGACTAGAAAACTCTGAGACACTGAGAAGGGGTGAATCTGGGGTTCTTCATTCCATGTTCTTATCCACATCAGTTCAAACAGGTCTTTTTACATTTCTATGAATTCTTAACATGTATTCCTCATGGTACAATAGATTTCCATTCCATTCATATACCAAAAATTTGTTCAACTCTAACCTAATCAAAGGGCACTTATTTCAATTCTAGTGTTTTTGCCACCACAAAACTGCTGCTGTGGATATTTTGGTATAGATGGAGTCTTTCTGTCCTTGACCTAATTGAGATATATGTACTGGCCTCCTTTGCACAGTGCATAGTACTAGGGCTAAAAAGGAAAGATCAGCTCTAAGCTATTTAAAGAAGAATCCATTGTTTTGGGTAGTGCAATGGTGGAACCCATGAAAGAAGTATCATGACAAAGATGGTTATCAGGAACTCCCTCTGCCTTTTCCACCTTGAGCACCTAGGACTATCTTTCCACCATGGCTTCCCCATATGTAAATATACACACACATACATGCACTGCACACACGCACTTTTCAGCTCCCTTTTATGTGTTGTCTTTCTCCATTAGAATGTAAGTTCCTGGACTTTGGGTGCCAATATGGCAGAGTGAGGAAGGAACCCTCTGAAACTCTACCAAATTCTTCTCCAAACAACTAGAAAACCACCTCAGAACTTGTCTAGGATCAGGAAAGTTCTGTCTCATGGGGGTGGGAGGGGAGTGAGGTCCAGGAGCAGTAGTCATTCTCACAGCAGGGGGCCTGCAGCAGGATTCTGAGCAATCCATCAGTGAGACCCAACTGTCCTGTAAACCAGAAGGCCCCTAGGCAAGTGAGAAGTATGTGCAGTGCAGCAAGGTCACACCCCAGTAATCCTCCCACCCCCAGCACAAGCTACCAGTGAGGACTTGACCCCATTGCTTACTGGTAGAGAAGCCCCACCTTGGGGTTGACCAACAGGAAGATCTCACCTGTGGCCTAATCAGTAGAGAGACCCTGTTTCCATAGCAACCCAGCAGCAGGGTCTCAGTCCTGAAGCAGGCCAGCAGCTAAACCCTACACCTAGGGGAGGCCAGCTGGGAGCCCCCATACCCCAGTACAAGCCAGAGGAAGCAAGCAGTTAAGCCCCGAAGCCCAGTGAAAGCCAGCAGTAAGACCCAGAGGTCTGGGCACAAAAAGCTTGAGACAGTGCAGATTAAAGCCCAACTCTCACATAAATACACTAAGTCACAAAAAGGGAAGGAAAAATGAGGAAAAAAAAAACAAAAATAACGACTATAGAAAGTTACTGTGATGACAGGGAGGATCAAGGTATTAACTTAAAAGAGGACAATAGTGTAAAAATGGCTACATGTGAAGCCTCAAAGAAAAATGTAACTAGGTTTCAGGCCCCAAAAAGAATTCCTAGAAGAGCTTAAAAGTATCTTAAAAATCAAATTAGAAAAGTAGAAGAAAACTTAGAGAAAAAATTAGAATAATGCAAGAGGATAATGAAAAAAGAGTCAATAGCATGCAAAAAGATATTTTTAAAAAATTTACAAAGGAAAATTACTCTTTTAAAAATAGAATTGGCTAAATGGAAATGGAAATATAAAAGCTCACTAAGGAAAATGATTCCTTAAAAATTAGAATTGAACAAGTGGGAACTAATGACTCTATGAGACATCAAGATATGATGAAACAAAATTTTAATAGTAAAAAAAAATAGAAGAAAATGTGAAAATTCTGAATTGGAAAAGTAATTGACCTAGAAAATAGATCCAAGAGAGATAATATAAGAATTGTTGGACTACCTGAAAGTCCTGTTAAAAAAAAAAAAGCCTGAACAACATTTTCCAAGAAATTATCAAAGAAAGTTGCCCTGATATATTAGAACCAAAGGGCAAAATAGAAATTGAAAGAATCCACCAATCACCACCTGAAAGAGAACCCAAAATTAAAACTCTCAGGGACATTTTAACTAAATTCCAGAGCTCACAGATCAAGAAGAAAGTATTGCAAACAGCCAAAAAGAAACAATTCAAATATGGAGCTACAGTAAGTTATTACACAGGACTTATCAGTTTCCACATTAAAGAACCAGAGGGCTTGGAATGTGATATACTAGAAGGTAAATGAGTTAGGATTACAACCAAGAAACACTTACTGAAAATTTATTATAATAAAAAGGGATATTTAACAAAATAGAGAACTTTCAAGCATTTCTAATTAAAAAACCAAAGCTGAATAAAAAATTTAACCTCCAAATACAAGACTCAAGGGATACATAAAAAGGTAAAAAAGAAACAAGAAAAAGAAAACATAAAAAATTCAATAAGGTTAAACTGTTTATTTCTATTTGTCAAGATAATATTTGTAACTCTTAACAACTTTATTACTATAAGAACAAGCAGAAGGAGTATATGTAGATGGAGTGTGTGTATACAAGGTGACTTTGATGGGATGGTACCCCAAAAAATAAAATAAAGGGGTAAAAAAGAAAATTGCACTAGAAAAAGGAGGAGGGAGATTAAAGGAGGATGTATCATCCCACATAAAAGAGTCATGAAAAGGCTATTATAATGGAAGAAGAGATGGGGGAAGGGTGCTAGGCAAAACTTAAACCTTACTTTCAGCAAAATTTTGTACAAGAAGACTTGAATAAAAGAAAAAAATGAAAGAAAGTGAAAAATAGCATGCTTCAGACTCTATTCAATCAATATCAGTTTTTTCCCTGAAGGCAGATAATATATTTTAACAATTGTCCTTTGGGATTGTCTTGGATCAATATATTGCTAAAAATAGGGGGTTTTTTGCTTGTATTTCCTTCTCCAGCTTATTTTATAGATAAGAAAACTGAGGCAAATAGGATGAAGTGATTTGCCCAGGGTCACACAGCTAGTGAGTGTCTGAAACTGGATTTGAACTCAGGAAGATGAGTCTTCCTCACTCCAGTCCCAGTGCTCAAACCTGTGCCACCTAGCTTCTCACCCTGTTGCATAGAAAGATCTTAATAAATGATTGTTGACTACAGAATATCAGAACTAGAAGAAAGTCTGGGGTCCAACCTCCTCATTTGACAGATTAAGAAAATTAAAATTCAGAGGAAGGAGTGAATTATGTAAAGTTGCATGTATACAGGTACTAACAGAACCAGGAGTAAAACCTTTGTCTCTTGCCTTCTGGTTCAAAGTTCTTTCAGTCACAACACTTTTTTTCCCCTTTCTCTTTTTCCTTATTTTTCCTCCTCCCTCCCTCCCCATTCTTCTTTTCCCTCCTTTTCTCTCATCTTTGCCTGCCTATTCCTTCCCCCCTCCTTCAGTTCATGCTTTAGGCCTTGCCAAGGGCACCCACAGGCATTGCTCAGCTCCTTGAGGCTAAATAGTTGGTTGACCTGCCTGCCCTCAATCCCTTCCCTGGGCCTATGGTTCATAAAGCAGATTTCCAAATTGATTTGATGTCCACTATGGAGAGACACTCCAGAAATATCAGCTGTCCACCCAGGCCTGTGCTAAAGGACACAGGATGGTGTATCCGACTCCTCCTGGGAAGGGAGGATTTTGCAGCCAAATGCTGTTCCACCTGCTAAGAAGCCTCTCTTGTTCTTCTGCTCAAATGATTCTTTAGTCAGAAAAGGAAAAAAGAGTATTTGCTCCAGTCCTCCTCTTGGTTTCACAGAAAGTAATCAGGAAACAGATGAGGCCCCTTGGATATCACAGCTATTAGTGGGACATTATTGGCTTGCCAACCTGTAAAAAAAAGATCTCCGCCTTTGCTAAGGTAATTATCAGCCTAGGTGGTTTGCCACTGTTTGGGCTGAAGAAGTAAGCCTGTATATTTCCATTCTGTTGGTTATGATTTACTGTTTGATCAGGAGGTTAAAATAAAATGGTTAATTAAAAATCAGAGTATCTGTAGGACATGGGTATGTGGTATGGTATGGCATAGCATGGTGTAGAGAGTATGGGAGGGAGTTGGGGGAGATCAATAGGTCTATTTGGTAGGTGGGCAAGTTAAGAGACCTGGATTTTAGTCCCAGTTCTGATGCCAACATTGATGGGTCCACTTAATTCCTCTGGACCTCAGTTTCACCTGGATTTTTCCAATCCCCACCAACCTTTGAGACAGTCATCTCTAATGATCCAATGGGACTTTAGTAAGAGAAGTTAGCGCATTGAGCTAAAGTATTTTAAAGTCCCTCTCAGCTTTAGATTCTATAATGCCATGATTCTATAGAGGCAATGTCTTTAATGCAAAGTAGCCTGAAAGAAAATAAATCAACAATTTGACAAATTTATTACAAGCGAAGCCCACAATGAGGTATTTTGTGTATGTGGTGTTGTCTCCATTTTACAAATGACAAGGCTGAAGCTTGGATAGGTTTGAATGACTTTTCAAGGTCATACAATGACTTAAACTCTTCTGGCTTTCAGTGAAGCACTTTTTCTGTACTGTTTCCTTATTTGTTTAAATAGTACAAGTGAGAGACTGCAACTTTGTCTTGCTGCATTGAATTTAATAAAAAATATGTGTATAAATGACAAAAGAAGTATATCACAATCCTTGCCTACTAAAAGCCTCCAATAAAAACAATATCTGACATTTCCATAGTTATAGTGGTCCAGGGGCACCCATGCCAACTCACAAGATCCACACTCTAGAGGGTGGCTACCCCAGGACTGTGGGTTTGAAGTAGCTGAGAAAAAGACTCATTTGGCAGTTGTGTCACTTCTGGACATGAACTTGATGGGATCGAAGTTATAGAGTAACTGTGCTAAGAGCTACCTTACTCGTCTCAGAGACCAGGGTAGTACAAGAGATAGTGTGCCTCTAAGGTAGTGATGGGAAATGTTTGTGCTTTTGTTCTCACTTAATCTTCAAAGTAAATATCCCTTTGTAAAAGGAAATGGGTGTTAAGTGGTTATATGGAATTGCGAACATCATTAGTGGGAGCTTGAGATCATAGTATTTGATAAGGTCTCCCCTCTAAACCCTCAAGACATCTCTAGAACCCCAAGGAGACATTGTAGCAGTCCTCTTTGAGATAGAATGAGGCCAAAGATTACTCACTGCATATATGAGACAATTAAACAATGCAAGACAGGAAAAACATTAGTGTAGAGAATGTTGGACTTGGAGTTAGGAAGAGCTAGATTTATGTCCTACCTAGAGGTGTACCATGGACAATTCACTTTTCTGTGCTTTGAAGAACTCTCTAAGACTCTTAAGTTATAGATTTTATCTGTAGTGGTGGAGGGAATTCTTACATGTAGAACTTCCAATCAAACAAAATAATGAGTACTTAATGTGCTGATTCAGACAAAACCAGATCAGAACCAAATGCCAAAAGGTGTCAAAAGAGTTATTGTTTTGGAAGGTTAGGAAAAAAAATCACTGGAGGCTGGAGTAGCCAAGGAAGGCTTCTTAGAGGAAGTGAGATGACCAGGACCTAAAAAAGTAGTTAGAAGGTGAAAGAGGTTGTTTTTCACTTTAGTATGTATAGACAATGTCAAAGTGGACATCTGGAAACTATGTGGCTAATTTGATCTGTACAGATAACCAAAGCTGATCAATCAAACTCTAGAACAAAATTATCTGTCCAGATTGAATTGATTAGCAGTTTGTTACTAAAAACTCTCTCCTTTCCTTTGGTCCTTGGGATACTCTATGATAGTCTCAGCATTGTGGGAATCAAGTTGAACTCAACCTAAGATCTGGGGAAGGGGCTTCCCAGTCCATATTTTCTTTGTTGTTTTATCCACCAAAGGGGACATCCTTCTTCCCCAGTTCTTACCACCATCTCCTAGCAATCATTGTTCTCTTTCTCTCTTTGCTTCCTTCTCAATAAATTCTGTTCTCAGATTCTTCATTCACCCTAAGATATGTGACTGATGATAGCTAATTTATTTTTCCCGGGACATTTTTATTTTAACAAGAGCCAAGAGTTTTATGGAGACAATGGGTTTTTCCCTCATATTCAATGAATGATTTTAAAATTTTATTGTTTAGATTATTTTTTTATTTTGAGTTCCAAATTTTTTCCCTCTCTCCCCTCCTTTCCATATTAGTCATGTTGCAAAAAAGCAAGAAAAATAAAGAAAATGAAAAAAAATGCCCCAATCTGCACTCAGAGTTCATCGGTTCTCCTGGATGTGGTTTGAATTTTTCATCATCAAAATCTTTAGAACTGTCACAGATCATTGTATTGATAACTAAGTCTTTCATAGTTGCTTTTAGTTACCATATTGCTATCACTGTGTACAATGTTCTCCTAGTTCTGCTCACTTGACTTTATATCAATTCATATGTCTTCCCAAGTTTTTCTAAAAGCATCTCTTTCATTATTTCATTATGCACACACACAACAGCATTCCATCACAATCATACATCACAACTTGTTCAGCCATTACACAGTTTATGGGTATTCCCTCAATTTCTAATTTTTTGCCACCACAGAAAGAGCCACTATACATAAATATTTTTTGTACATATGGGTCCTTCTCCTTTTTATTTCATCTCTTTGTGATACAGGCACAGTAGTAGTATTGCTGGATCAAAGTTTATAGCCAAGTTTTTATCATAGTTTATAGCCTTTGAGGCATAGTTCCAAATCTTTCTCCAAAATGGTTGAACCAGTTCACAATTCCACCAATAGGGCTTTAGTGTCCCCATTTTTCTAATCCCCTCTAGCACTTGAGAAAGTGTTTTAACCCAAAAGATAATCTATAATGATCAAATGAAACTGTAAGGCCCAGTGGAGGGCTGGCTGCTAGGAAGACAAGTGGCAGCAAGGAGGCTTCAGTGGACTATCCAAATTGTGCCCGGTAAGTAGATGTTTCCTTTGCTTCTTTTTGGGGTTACCTTCTCTCTGTGGCACCTTGCTTGTCATGACGGTCCCATCAACAGCCTTGTGTTGCTCCCCTGCCAAAACGGTATTGTTGAAATGTTTTAAAAATGTCAAATTCTCTTATTGTTACTGGAATGTGGCAGGTGATCTTCCTCATCCTGTCTCTTCCAGGGTGACCCTGGAACAACACCATGTGAATGATTGGCTAGATAACCGTTGCTTGGTTCTGCTAAAAACACAAAAATCATATCCTCAGGACATCGCCTTCAGTGACATCAAGGCCAATAAAATTGCTGTAGGATATAGGATTATTTTAGGGCTGTGAGAATCCCCTGATATTTCCAGGTTTGGGGGCTCAGCTGAGAGAGGGTGGGGAGCCATGGAAAGCTTGAGAAGGGATAAAAAATTTTGAAAGAGCTGAAGTGTAGAGTGAAGAATAAACTGATAAAGGAGATGTTAGATTGCCTAACAGCAGTGAGAGCTCAGTTGAAGTCGTATTTAAATTTGTAGTGAACTCAGAATGGTTGCTTAATCTTCTCCACTTTTGTTTGAGAACTGTGCCTCGTATTTTACAGGAAATAAATTGAGGCCATTCACCTTTTTCATTCTTCCCTTTCTCCTTTATTCCTAGTCCTATATCACTCATATGCCTTCTGAAATAATCTCCTTTCACTCCTGTCTCATACAGAGGTGGTTCTACTTTCCAAGGCAAGCCTCTTGACATGCACAAATGACTTCATTCCATCTCATCTCCTCCAGTAGATTGCCCTTCCTATCATCACCATTCTATCATTTATCTTCAGTCTCCCCCATCTACTGTCTTTTTCCCTACTACATGCAAACATGCCTGTGTCTCCATCATCCTCAAAAAACCTTCACTTGATCCTTCTATCCCCTCTAAATGTTATCCTATATCTCTTCTGTCTTTTGTGGGAAAACCCTCCTGAGAAGGTCATCTGCAATTGATGCCTCCACTTATTCTCTCTTCACTCTCTTCTTAACCCTCATTATTGCACAAAAATTATTTTCCTAAATCTCAGATCAGTCCATGTCACCCCTCCCCACTCAATAAACTCCAGAGGTTCTCTATTACCTATTATCAAAAACAAAAACCTCTCTTTGGCATTCAAAACTCTTCATGCCTAGCCTCCCCCTTTTACCTTTGTGGTTTTCTCACACCTTATACCCCAATGTGTACTCTTTTATCTAGTACCCCTGGCCTTCTTGTTGTTCCATCTCTCATCTCTGGGTGTTTTCTCTGATTTTCCTCCATGACTGGAATGTTATCTTTCCTTATCTCCTCCTGATTTCCCTGGCTTCCTTCAAGTCCCAACTAAAATCTTTCCTTTTACAGGAAGCACTTACCAATCCTTTTTAGTTCTAGTGCCTTCCTTCCATTAATTATTTCCTATTTATCGTATATATAACTTGTTTGTACATATTTCTTTGCTTCTTGTCTCTCTTATTAAATTGTTAACTTCTAGAGGACAGAGACTCTCTTTGCATCCCTAGTACTTAGCATAGTACTTGGCACATAGTAAATATTTAAAGTGCTTATTGACTGACCTGCTGAAATGGTTTCTCATGAAAGTAACAGGAAGTTTCCAGATTGAACAGTAGAGGAAAGAGAATGAAAGGAGCTAGAAGGAGGCAAAGGGACAAGACCTATAGATTCTGTCCATGGTGCAGAACAGAGAGTCACAGAATGAGATTGCTTGGCTACTTCGTGTTTATCGTTGCATCAAATGCTATGGGGAATACAGCTTGATTAAACACAAAATCCATGTCCTAGAGGATTTCCAATCAAGTTGAGAACAAAACATGGACATGAAAACATTTGAGATTTATTATGAGAAACATATCCAAAAAGACAAAATGGTAAGTAATATATGGAAGTGCTGGATGGACACAGAATCAATGTGGGGTCATGGTAATTCAGAAGGCTTTAAAAGAGTTCTTGAAGAAGACTGTAAATGTGGATTGATGAGGGGAGTAGGGCATATTGTGCTCAAAAGCAGAAAAGTTGGACTTACCCAGGTTTTTTCTGGGGAAAATGAAAGGATAACAATTGTCCTTCCTACAATACAGGTGCCATAATGGGGATTGATGAGATGAAACTGGTGAAACAGAGGAGAATGTAAGGTGGAACCTTGAATGGCAGGCTAGAGAATTTAGACTTTGCTCAGGCAACAAGAATGTCCTGCAGAGAAGACAATGATGCTAGTATTGCCCCTGGTCATTCTTGGCTTGGACTTCTCAGTTTGTAAACATAGCTCTGACCAGAAACTATAAAACTCTAGGGAAATTTGCAACTGTGAAGCCTTTCACAGTCAGGTCAGTGAGAATGGGGGGGATTCATTTCTGTCATTTCATTTTGATTCAAATCAATTTTAATTTGGTCAAGAACATTAATTCAATGTTTATTAGTAATAGGTAATTAGCTTTAGCCCAAACAGGAGCCCCAGGGATTATTAGTCAGACCTGGTAATTGTGTCCTTCCCAGGAGAAAGGAGAAATGGGTTTAAGCATCTGGCAAATATCGGGTTGGGGAAAGACAAATGGCTTTTTTCTTCTCAGATCCTCAATTTTGCTGTTCTCAACGATGGTCCCAGCAGACCTTGTCTCCCCTATATACTCCTGCACATCCTGTCACAGCTGGCAGGGCTGAGAATAGGGGAAGCAAGCTGCAGGAAGAGAGGTACTTAAACAGAGGGGAAAATGGTAGGATTAAAACACTGTACAAAGCCCACAACTCCCTAAGGGCAAACAATGTAGATAGAATAATGTACTACATGGAGATAGCCACAGTGAGAAGGTAAACACCACCTGCTTGGAGCCTACCAACCTTTGCTTATCACCATTCCTTAACCAAAGACCTAATGTTCTCCAGATCTTAAATATCCTATTGACGTGAAGGAGAAACTGGAAGAAACTTTTAAGGTGAAATTCTAAGTCCCCTCTCACTCCCTCATCATCAGCAATAGCAGCAACACTGGGATTCAATGTTTCTTCTTCTATCATTTGTCACTAGCTGCCTGTGGGAGCCTTTCCATCCCCCCTCCAATTGGGGCTTCACGATGGGTAGGGAATGAACAACAGGCCCACTGACATGAGTGAGTCATTCTGAGTAGGAGTAAATGACAGAGAGGATGACTCAGTGAGGGGAATACAATGGGGGCCTCAGCAAAGGGTTTGCACATGTCTACTTGTCCAAAGAAATATGGGAACCCAGAATCCTAAAAGAAGGGACTAAGTATCTCTTCTGTCCAAGTCAGTTTAGGTACCTGGGTCACTTATGAGATCTTTCTTTGAGTCACATCAGTTATCTTTCCCTTTCCCTGTCTATGCTTTGTCTAAATATTTGCATTTCTGCCTATTTCTTTTTTTATAGCTTTTATCTTTTTATTTGCTTTTTGGATGGGGGAAGGAAGGGCAATTGGGGTTAAGTGATTTGCCCAAGGTTACACAGCTAGTAAATGTTAAGTGTCTGAGGTTGGATTTGAACCAAGGTTCTTCTGACTTCAGGACCAGTACTCTATTCACTGTGCCTAGCCACCTTTCTGCCTATTTCTTACCTTCTATCTCTGGCCACTGCTGAGCCAATAGAATTTTGGGGTCTCTACACCCAGGAATATCAGAGCCAATGACCCATCATTTAATACTGTTCTTTCAGGGGAGAGTGTACTGAGAGTCACCAGCCATGAGTCTATTCCTAGATTTCACATACCTTCTTGGTGCAGCTGAGATGAGCCTTGTGAACACCTGAGTTTTTTTTCTTTCTTTCCTCCATATTGTGCATATTTATTGATAGGGGAATGAAAATAGAAATACTGGTCTCCCCCAAGATGTTTTAGTACCCTGTCCCATCCCATATGCTCTAGCATATTAACAAACTCCATTTGTGCAGTAGGAACAGTCAAGTAGCTGAGAAGAGAGTATGAAGAATGCTGAAGACAGGTTTTATCCAGTCCCCAATTTTGCATACCTGGGTCCTGTGTAAAATAATGATCAGTATAAACTGAAGTTAGCCACAGAAGACTTTCTAGAGAAAGTAAGTCCTGATCTGGGTTTTAAAAAGTCATAAATGACTTTAACTGTTGAAGAGGAAATGGGAAGACCTTCTGAGGGAACAGCAGGAATACGGGCCACATAGCAAGTTAGTGACAGAGCCAGGATTAGAACCTGGATCTGACTTTTGGTTTGGGTCCTTTTTTCCCACTGAAGGCATGAGCCTTCTTATTGAATGAATGAATAATTATTGAATGAATGAATTTATGAATGAATGAGATAAGGAGGGAAATACATTTAAGGTCCCTGCAGCTCTGAATATCTGTGCTTGGTAATGAAATCTCAAATACTGAGGTATCAAGGCAAACTCTACAAGTTTTGGGAGGAACCAGATTGTAAAACAGCAATTGTGGTCACTTCCTCCCTGGTTGAATGGGATTGGGAGGGCCTTAGGTATAGGCATAATAAGTGTCTGCCTACATTGTATCATCTGAAGAACATTGGGAAGGCTTCTTTGCCCAGAGTCCTCCCCTCCTCAATTACCAGAGCGCCACAAATTCTGAATTCCCTGTTGTTGGATTACCCTTTATAGACTTCTCTTTTAAAAAAGCAAGGTTTCCTAGGAATGTTTCACTAACACTTTAGTGCAAATATGAATTTTTTTTATTAGATTGCATTCTTCCAAAGTTTGAAAAATTTTAGGCAATAGGAGAGAGATGGGAAACTCGATGGGAGATGGGGGATAAATACTAAAGAACAGAGAGATAAATCTAGGCCAGGGGACTCTTTATCCCCAAACCCCATGCCCTCACTCAGACATAGGTTTAATGCTTTAAAACTTTAAATTAAATTGGACTGGAAATAGAGTTGGGGTGGGAATTGTCCAGCACATTAGAACAATGGCCAAAGGGTTTATCAAAGTAACTATTTCCAATTAAATAAAAAGAGATGAGAAAGGTGATGGAGGTTAGAAATCCAGGCTGTAACTCATTGTGTTTATTTCCAATATTGCATTGAAGTTCAGGTTAACCTTAGCAAACAAGTGGAGTTGGAGTTGCTCCTTTCCAGTGACCTGGGCTACTCACACCTAGGAGAGGTGGGAATAACAGATGGCAGCATACCTTACTTCACTATGTAGCGAGGCCACATAGGATTAAAGGATCTTAGAGCTGGAAGGAATTTCAGAGGTCAGATCATTCAAACTATCTCATTAAAAAAATTTGTTGTAATATATAATTGTCATCTCACTAGAGCCTAATAATGACTGAGGATGGGAAAATGCTCATTATACAGATGAGGAAATTGAGACCTAGAGAGGTTACCTATCATCTTTATCATAGATATAGGTCTGGAATGGGGCTCAGAGCTCATCTAGCCAGATCCCTCATTTTGCAGAAGAGGAAACAGACTGAGAGGTGAAATGACTTGTTTCACAGATTGTAAGTGGTGGAGTCATTATTTGAACTCGGGTTCTCTGATTCCAAATCCAGCTCTTTTTCTACCATATCACATTGGTGGCAGAACTTGGACTAGGGTCAGATACCTAGCCCCAGGCTTAGTCCCCTGGGGACTCTAAATCAAGTTGCCTGATCCCTATCAATAGTCCTTATTCACACTGTCCCTTCAATCTCTTTGATCAGAAGTCCACAGGATAACTAAATGCTTGTAAAACCAGGTTAGGGACCAAGTCATTTCCACTAGGAATAGACCATAACTATTAGCTCAATTCTCATTCCTCTACTCATTGAAAGACATGGGGATTAGAACTTCAGTATTTTTCAAAAGTTATTCTTAGGTGTCTTTGTGTCTCTGGGGAATCCCAATACTTCCAAGCTGTGGAAGTCAGAGTGACCAAGTCTTGCTCAAGGCATGAGATGCTAATAGATCCCCTGGGGATGATTCACTAGGGTCTGGTGCTGGCAGAGAAGCCAAAGGGCTTTATATATAAAAGTCCTGTCTGAGTACAACAGGGGCTACTTTTGACATAAAAGAGTTTCCAAATGCCTTTTATACCTCTGAGACAGGCAAGCCCAAAGATTCGTGCTGGCATTGTTCTGGGGGGCCTCCAAGCTCCATGGGCTTAGGTTAGGTTCTCCTTAATAATCAGATAGAAGGGGCAGTTGCTCAGCATCCACCAGTGTCAGAAATGGGGCCTTCTTTTTTCCTTAATAGTATTTTATTTTTTTCAATTACATGTAAAGATAGTTTTCAACATTCTTTTTTATAAAATTTTGATTTCCAAATTTTTCTCTTTCCTTCCCTCCCCTTCCCCCTTCCCAAGACAATAAGCAATTTGATATAGATTATACATGTACAATCATGTTAAACATTTCCTCATTAGTCATGTTGTGAAAGAAGAATCCAAACAAAATGGAAAAATCACAAGAAAGAAAAAAACAAAAAAAAAAAGGTATGCTTCAATCTGCATCCAGATTCCATAGTTCTTTCTCTGGATGTAGATAGCATTTTTCATCAAGTATTTTGGCATTGCCTTAAATCATTGTATTACTAAGAAGAGCTAAGTCTATCATAGTTAATCATCTCACCATGTTGTTTCTGTGCACAATGTTCCCCTGGTTTTGCTCACCTCACTCAGCATCAGATAATGTAAGTCTTTCCAGGTTTTTCTGAAATCCTCCTGCTGACCATTTTTAATAGCACAATAGTATTCCATTACGTTAATATACCACAACTTGTT
Organism: Petaurus breviceps papuanus; assembly: GCF_028583685.1. Taxonomy (NCBI): domain Eukaryota; kingdom Metazoa; phylum Chordata; class Mammalia; order Diprotodontia; family Petauridae; genus Petaurus; species Petaurus breviceps. The sequence continues at coordinate 6,508,181 of NW_027187380.1, forward strand.
CAGTCATTCCACAATTGTTGGGCATCCCTTCAATTTCCAATTCTTGGCCAACACCAAAAAAAGGCTGCCATAAATATTTTTGTATATGCTGTTCCTTTTCCCTTTTTATGATTTCCTTAGGATATAAACCTAGTAGTGGTATTACTGGATCAAAGGGTATACACAGTTTTATAGCCCTTCAGACATAGTTCCAAATTGATCTCCAGAATGATTGGATTAGTTCACAACTCCACCAACATTCATGTTCCAATTTTTGAAAAAGTATCTTCTTGAATACAAGGTTTGAAGCTGGATGAGGAGCAAGGAGGGAAAAAATTTCAGAATGTTAGCTCCAGAGGAGCCCTTTGGTCTCATCTAATCACATAATTATAGAATCTCAGAGTTGCAAAGGCACTTAACTGTCCAATGAAACAACTCCTACCCCTATTCCAAACTCTTGTAACAAAGAAGTATATATAAGCAAAATAAACCAACATATTGGTCATATCTGACACAAGATTGTTTCATTCCAAACAATTTGACTTTGACTTGGAAACTGAGGGGGTGCTCATCAAAAGGAGATTGGTTAAATAAATAATGGTATATTAATGAGGCAGAATATTGTACTATAAGAAAAGGTGAAAGGTATGGTTTCAGAGAAACCTAGAAAGAGCTGTATGAATGGATACAGAATGAAATGAGCACAATCTATACAATAACATTAATATTGTAAAACAAACAATTTTGAAAGACTTAGGAACCCAATCAAAACAGTAAACAGTGACCAACTACAAAACAGAGGACTCAAGATGAAACTTGTTACCTACATTCAGACAGAGACTGAGAGTATGGACTCAGAGTACAGATTTAGGCATATATTTTTGGACATGGCCAATGGGGAGGGGATTTTGCTTAGCTACACATATTTGTAATGAATTTATTTTTCTTGCTTTCTAAATGGAGCAGGAGAGAGAGAGGTGAGAAGCAAAGAATTTGGAGCAGAAAATAAAATTGAATTTAAAAAAAGAATAAAGAGAAATATGAAAGGAAAAAAAAAGACATTCTCTACCACCACCCCCAAGACACAACCCTTTTGATTTTAGCTCTCTCCATGAAAGTTGGAAAAGATGAGAAAAGAGGTCAGCCTTTTACAATCCAATACAGTTAGTATTGGAGAGGCTTTGGGAAGACAGGGAATCTCCTTCACTGTTGAAACTGTGAAATGATTCAACCATTCCAGATTTCAGTTTGGAATCATGCAAAAACAGGGACTGACCCATTCATACCCTTTTAGTCCAGTGATATCACTTATATATATATATATATATATATATATATCCCCAAAGAAGTTAAATATAGAAGCAAAGATCCAATATGTGTCAAAATATTCACAGCAGGACTCTGTATTAGCAAAGACCTGGAAACAAAATGGATGCCCATCAATTGGAGAATGACTGAAAAGGGTATTCAGCATCTCTCTTATATGCCTCCTTCTCTCTTCCACTTCCACCACCCTAGCACAGTCACTTATCACTTTATACCTTATTGTTATACTAGTTGGTTGGTCTCCATGCCTCAAGTCTCTCCCCACTCTAGTCTATCTTCCACTTAGCTGTCAAAATGATATTCCTAAATCAGAAGTATGACCATGTCATCCCCCTATTCAGTAAGATATAGAGGCTCCCTATCGCCACCAGGATTAAATATAAAATCTTCTGTTTGACATTCAGAGTACTTCCTACCCTGTTCTCCTCAACCTTTCCAATTTTCTTATACCTTATACCACCACCCTTCCTTGAACAAAACACTCTATCTCCCAGCTCCAGGCATTTTCACTGGCTCTTTCCTATCTCTGGAACATTCTCCCTCCCCCTCTCCACCTCTTGACTTCACTCAAGTTCCTGATAAAAATCCACCTTCTAAAAAAAAATCTACCTTCTACAAGAAGCCTTGTCCAATCTCCCTTAATGTCAGCGCCTTCTTTCTGTGGATTATTTCCAATTATCCTCTGTGTATGTGTATATGTGTGTGTGTATATAGATACATGTATATGTATATATACACACATACATATAACTTATATTATATGTGTATATATGTATGTATACATACATATATGTATAGCATATTATATAGGATTGTGTGTAATACATTGTCATATATAACATATTACATATATAATATACCATATAAAAGGTATGTGTATAAATTATATTTAATTGTTTGCACATTGTCTCCTTTATTAAACTGTGAGCTCCTTGAGAGGAGGGACTGTCTTTTGCCTTCCTTTGCATCCCCAATGCTTAACATAGAACCTATATTATTGACTAACTGACTGATATATGAATATAATGTAATATTACTGTGAAGTAAGAAAGGAGGAATAGGGAGTAGAAGCACAACCTCTCCGTGGCTCCGGCTTCCACCTTCCCCAATCCATGTAAAAAGCGGACTCTAAACAAACTTTGGAGTTTCAGGACCCACAAAATGACACAAAGAAGCTAACATCCTGCTGAGGACAGCCCGGCAGGGCGGCAGGAATTCAGCCCAGCGCTCTGGGAGCCAAGCCCAGCCCCACACCCAGGCTTTAGCCCCAGGACGGGCCTGACCAGCCACCAGCTGGAGGGACTTCAGATCAGCAGCAGCTGTGGCCCTTTCCAGATTTATCAACACATAGATGCGAAGGACAAAGTGAGAGGTGAGTGCAGTCTGGACTTTAGGACCAGTAAGTGGGAGTGCATGGCTTTTGCCCCGCAGGGCGAGAAGCCGCTGAGACGCTGGCACAGCCATTCAGTGCCACATGGCAGCTTCAGCTCCTGGCCTGCAGAGTGTAGAGAGACCAAGTACCAATCTGAGGGGTAATTGCTCTTGCTTTAACCTTCTTGGATCTGGATTGCAGTCTAGAGTGGAGGTCCTGAGATGTGTGTCCAGCTTGCCAGAGTGTGTAGAAACCTCAGAGAGGGTACCCATCTAATACCTCCAGCAGCTGAGAAAACCCCAGCATTTGGGACGAAAGCTCCCCTGTCTGGTGACAGAGTCCTACTGTGGCAAAAAGCCCAGGGGTCAAGTGACTGAGGGGCAACATGACCAGGTAAAGGAAACAAAGCAGACAGAAGATTCCAACATTACACTCCATTTGGGGGACAAAAAGGAGCAAAGCATGGAACAGGAGGAAAACAGTGAAGTCAGAACTCCTGCACCAAAAGCTTCCAAGGAAAATACGAGCTGGTTACAGGCCATAGAGGACCTTAAAAAGCAGATAAGAGAAGTGGAGGAAAAATTGGGAAGAGAAATGAGAACAATGCAAGAAAATTATGAAATGAGAGTCAACAGCCTTACTGAGGAAAATAATACCTTAAAAACCAGACTGACTCAAATGGTAAAAGAGGCTCAAAAAGGCAATGAGGAGAAGAATGCCTTAAAAAGCCAAATTTGCCATATGGAAAAAGAATCTCAAAAGCTCACTGAGGAGAACCATGGCTTCAGAATTAGACTGGAGCAAATGGAAGCTAATGACTTTATGAGAAATCAAGATGCTATTAAACAGATCCAAACAAATGAAAAAATAGAAGGCAATGTGAAATATCTCATGGGAAAAACCACTGACCCGGAAAATAGATCCAGAAGAGATCATTTAAAAATTATTGGACTACCTGAAAGCCATGATCAAAGTAAGAACCTAGAAATTATCCTCCAGGAAGTTCTCAAAGAAAACTGCCCTGATGTTTTAGTACCAGAGGGCAAAATGGAGGTTGAAGACTCCACCAATCACCTCCTGAAAAAGATCCCAAAAAGAAAACTCCTAGGAATATTATAGCCAGGTTCTGGAATTCCCAGACTAAGGAGAGAATATTACAATCAGCCAGGAAGAAACAATTTGAATATTGTGGAAACACAATGAGTTTAACCCAGGATCTGGCAGTTTCTACACTGAGGGATCAAAGAGCTTGGAATATGATATTCCGGAGGGCAAAGGAGCTGGATTAAAACCAAGAGTCACCTACCCAGCAAAACTGAGTATCATGTTTCAGGGGAAAATATGGTCATTCAGTGGAATAGAGGACTTTCAAGAATTCTTGCTGAAAAAAACAGAGTTGAATAGAAAATTTGACATTCAGATACAAGAAGCAAGAGAAGCATGAGAGAAGGTAAACAGGGAAAAGAAATCATAAGGAACTTATCAAAGTTGAACTATTAACATTCCTACATGGAAAAACAATAATTGTAACTTATGAAACTTTTCTCGTAGTTGAAGGGGATATAAATATATATGTCTATATACGAGGGTATATGGGCATATGAATACATATGTGAATGTGTGTATATATGTTTACAGGGATACATAGATAGAGGGCTGTAATGGGGATGCAAATTTGGAAGATCTTCCCTGCCCTTAGGCTAAAGTGCACCTGAAGCCAGGGGAGGGAGGCTTGTTTTTCAGTAGATACTTTTTGATTGGCCAGTGGGTCAATAAGGTTGTTACATTCTCTGAGCCAGGAGAAGGCTATATAAGCCCTGATGTGAGGCTGTGTTTTGGGGCCTCACTTTGAGAAGTGTTCCGTGATTTGATCTGTATTCTGGGAAGCCATTGTCCAGGCCCCCCCCCAATTTGTTATGGATGTAATGGTTGGACAGTTTGGAAATCTGTCTACTTGATCTGTTTCTGTCTTGATAATTCTGCCTGTATACTTTGAGGTTCGGGGTGCTAACCTTTTTCCCCTGAACAAGGTAAACGATATATGTCTGACTGATTAAAGTAAGCTTGTTAACCCATTTTGAGTTGCTTTCCTTTATCAAAGCAGATCCAAGAACCTATATGGGCAGCAAACCCTGAGGACGTGCTTGGGGTGCATGCCGCTACAAGGGCACAGGACCAATTTAACAGGAAGGGATGATACTTAAAAGGTGAAATTAAGAGGTGAGAGAGGAATATAATGAGAGGAGATGGGGAGAGACAGATTGGGGTAAACTATCTCATACAGAAGAGGCAAGGGAAAATGGTTACAATGGAGGGGAAGAATAGGAAGGCAAAAGGGAATGGGTCAACCCTATTCGCATTGAATTTGGCTTGAGGAGGGAATGAAATACACACTAAATAGGGTATCTCACCCTCCAGGAGAGTAGGGGGGGAAGGGGATGAGAGGGGGAATGATGGAAGGGAGGGCAGGCTGGGGGGGAGGGAAGTTGGAAGCACCCACTTTTGAAAAGGGATGGGATTAAAGTAGAGAATAGAACAAGTGGGAGGTGGGATAGTAGGGAGGGAAATATAGGCAGTCTTTTACAATATATCTACTATATTATGGTTTTGCATTAGCCACACATGTACAACCTATACTGAACTGCTTATCTTCCCAGTAAGGGTGGGTGACAAGGAAGGAAGGGAATGAATCTGGAATTCAAAGTTTTAAAATCAAATATTCAAATATATATGTATATATGTATATATATATATATATATACTACTATTAGTACTATTTTACATGTAATTGGGAAATAAGATATACAGGCACTGAAGCATAGAGATCCACTGGAAATGTCGAAAGGGTATTGAAGAAAATATGGGAGAGAGCAGATTGGAGGAGGGGATATCCTGTGGGACTGCTATTTTGGGGCAGTGCATAGGGGAAAAATGGGGAGAAAATTTGTAACTCAAAATCTGGCAGAAAAGAATGATGTAAATCAGAAGTTAATAAAGCATTTAAAAAAAAAGAAAGGAGGAATATAAGAACTTCAGAGAAAGTTGGGAAGATTTGTATGACCTGGTGCAACTCAAAAGAAGCAGAGGCAAGAGAATAATATGCACAATGGAAAAAGTAGTACAAATGAACAATCATTAAAAGGAAATTGAACTCTGGGTAATGGAAAAACCAATGAAAGTCAAGGAGCCGAGATAACAAGCCAATACCTCCTCCTTCATGACAGAGGAGCAGAGGACTACCAAGAAAGAACATTGTATACATTTGCAGACTAGGTTTCTATATTGAATGTTTTTGCTTAATTGCTTTTCTTGGTCACAATAGAAAGTACAATCTGGGCATTTGGAGTTGGTGTGGGAAATAACTGATGGGAAAGACAAAAGACCAATACATTAAAAAATGTATATGCTTTGTTCTGTACCTATCCTCCATGTCCTCTTGTTTGTATAAGGAAGACCTGTGCAACCAGAGTCAAGATAAATCATCACATTTCCTCCTCTTCTCCAGTTTATGCAACCCCAGTTCCTTCAACTGATCATGACATGGTGTTGTCTCCAATCCTCTTCCTATACTCACAGTTGTCTTTTGGTTGATGAAATGCTGAACAAACTTTAGTATAATAATGGAATGGAATACTACAATGCTGTTAAAATTATAAAGCGAATATAAAGAAATTTGAGGAATGAATTGTGAAGCTAAGAAAAGAGAGAAGAAAAGAGAACCAGATGTATAGTAGATATAGTAACAATGACAACAAGTTTTTGTAAATTTACAGCTGCACTAAGCCTTTTGGGACACCTTATATGATTTTTAAAAATGTATATGCAGCTATGGAGATGGATGGATAAAGAACAGAAGAGGATAAAAGAGTCATAAAATCTGTAATTTCATCTAAGTATATGACTCTTGATATAGAAACTTCCTCTATGGAGTTAGATGAGTAAATTCATCTGTAACTCATAGTCTTAGGTGTCGTAAACACAGGCTACTGATTTGCACATGGTTAATATAGTTAGAATGTGTCAGAGGCAGGGCTTGAACTCAGGCCTTTCTTGCTCCAAGTCTCATTAAAGAATAAGAATAAAGAATAATTCACTAAACTAGGTTGACTCTCAAACTCATGTATACTGATGTGTAAATGAATAATACCTAATACACAAAAGTGCTCTCTCAGGAGTATTTTCATTTTAATTTGTCTTAAGATAAAGGAATTAACTGTTTAGATAGAAGGCAGAATATATGACCTCCAAAGTCCCTTCCAAATCTGATATTCTATAGGTGAGGTAGCATTCTTGGGTGTTAACCACAGGAGGGTCCTCTGAAATCACCCCTAGAGGGTGACCCCTACTTAAGCACAAAATTCTCACTATCTTTCTCTCTAGCAGGCTCCCATTTTTACAGCAGCTGTGGTAGCTTATCTCTTCTAGGAGGAAGAAGGCATTGTCATCTCATCTGGGACCTAAATAATTCATGAACTGCAGTCCTAGCTGAAAGAGAATTGTGAGGTGTTTTTTTTTTTAATATGCCTCAAAATTCAATATTAACAAGTCTTTCAAAGGGTAAAAATACTAGAATTAGGGGAAATGAATGTTTTAAGAGCTGGGGAAGCTGGGAAGACGAATTGTTTCTGGTTGGAATTGGGCCCTTTAAATGAAACCTCTGCTTTCCAAGACTTCCTCATAACTTAACATGAAGAAGGCTCGCTATTCTTAGCTGCTGGATAGAGATGGAAATGCTGATGAGGATTAGTAGAATCCTATTTCTCTGAGTACCCCCATGGGAAACAGCCCGGGTATCAGTCAAATCAAGGGGTTAGACCAAATGGCCTGTTGTAGGAGCCATCTCTACTAAGATTTCTGCCATGGATTTGACTCAGTATTCTCCCAAAGGTGATGAAACCATCCTTTAATTGGTCCTCTGGACAAATTAAGCTTAATATAATAAAACATAATATAATAAATTTGATAAACCCCAGTTCACAAAATATTATTTATTTAATAAAAAGAAGTTACTCAGTCTCTATATATTAAATTCCTTAATCTCATCTAATTAAATATTGAACTTCAGTAAATAAACTAAATAAATAATTAAAAATTATATTATTATATGAGCTTGAATCCCTGGAGCACAGTAGGCCCTAAGGCTTAAATCTTCAACATAACTGATGGGTTGCCTAAGTACAAAAGCCATGTGCACAAGGATTCATGGGCCCCTCAGACTTGTTAAACTCTTTTCACTGGGTGAGCTATCATGACAAATATGGAGAGAGGAGCTGTACCCCACCTAAACCAACTGTATCCTTGCTGAATATCCTTTCCTTACTATTATTAAATAATCATCTTTGGTTTTTGGTGTGTCTCATCTCATTCCAATCCTGAGCCTGAATCCCTGAACCAACCGTAGTCAAACATGGCCCAGAAGCTCGCTGAAGCCCTTGTTAATTATATTCTCATGCCCATGAGTACCCCCACTGGAAGTGGTCCAGTGCAAGTGGAGAGGAAATGGGGTCGGGAGTAAGAGGACCAGGGTTAATATCCCAATCTTAATGCATTTTACCTACGTGACCATGGACATCATTTGACCTCCTTGGGCTCCAATTTCCTTATCAATAAAATGAGGGGGTTAGACTGGATGAAACCTTTTCATCCTTAGATCTGTGGTTTGCACTTTCAGAGGGGAATCACAGGATCGGAAGGAGCCACAACCCCTGCCCACTAATAATCAAAGAGAACTGAAGTCCTGCCTGATACAGATTTGGAATTCCTTTACTTTTGAGAAGCTCCCTTTTGTTCTTCTTATTTATCCTGCACCGAAGAATCCTTGTAAAAACACAATTTTCATCTCTCTTTCTCTCCTACAACCCCTCCCCAGAAAGATCTTTGTTCAATAATATCCATGGTTTGCTGCCATGATTCCAGGGAGTTGATCCCTTTTTCATTCCTGTTTCTGTTGCCACCAGACCTCTCCTTCAGCCACTTGGATGCCTCTGTATTCTCAGTGCAGACCCAAGTCATCAACAGGTTTTTAAAGTCATATTCTAATATAACAGAGATGGTGAGTTACCATCCTCATGTGTAGGTCACCAGCTCAACCTAAGACTAAGGTGGCATGTTTGTATTATTTAATATATTATAATTATTAACATTATATATTATAATTTCAAAATATCTCCTAGCAAACTAAAGTGCGCCCACTGCAGTTAATCAAATATTGATTTTATTTTTGTTACTTAATCTCTCTCTATTAAATCCCTTAATCTTAATGCAATTAAATATTGAATTACTGAATACACAATTTCTTATCAATGATATTAACAATAAAAGAAAGTCACACAAAATTATGTATAATGTTTTAGCTGTGAGAAAGATCACAGCCAAAGTCAAGTCAAATTCTTACTGTGACTGCAGATGACTTATCTTCACTTCCAAAAATGCAGTCCCACACCATTTAGTTCATTCAGAATGACAAATAAAGTCTCTTCTCAAGAATCTTCTTCAACTTTTTCACAAGATAAAGGTTAAAATAGTTTCACATATAAAAAGGATATCTCCATCTTCTTTCTCTTTTTCCTTTCCAACTTATGTCTATCAGAGGAAAACAGACTTTTTGGCTTCTCTCAAACCTTCACTCTTGTCTCTCTTCAGATTTATTCCTCATAAAATTCCCCTGATAATGCTTCTCCCTAAGTCAATAGTTCTAACAAGGAAGAAGTTTCTCCTCACTTTTTTCCTCTATATTTCCCCACAAATTCCCCATAAGTCCTCATAGGTTGAAATTTAAATTCCACTTTCCTCCTCTAGCTCCTGTTTCCTAGTTACAGTGTAACTCATTGCCTCATTAAAAGCAGTCTTCATGCAGAGACTGGATATTCATTTGCTTGTGATATTGGGTAGGGGATGCCTCCTCAAGTAGAATCTAAAGTATATAGCTTCAAAAGTCTCTTTGAACTCATATTCTATGATTATAAATACAGAATAACATAAGGAATCTTATCGAATATAACCTTCTAGTCTGGCATTTCTGACAGAGCAAGTCTAGAAAACTTATTCCTTCTTCTACGGTAGATGTCTAAACCGCAGCCTCACTTTTCCATTCATATCTGTTGCAAGGATGCTGCAGGTGAACTGTATCTGCCTCCCTCCCACTAGCACCCACCAAGGTAACACTAGAGAAATGATGGGTAATTGGTGCCTTAGCACATGCCTTGAAATGAATGTGTGGGCATAAGGAATCACCAAGTGCCAGCAACCTGGTTCAGTTGTCATTTTCTTTCAGAACTCCAATGGCTTCAGTGCCATTGATTATAGTCAGTTCATTGAGTATATCCAAGTTGAATCCCACACTCTTCCCCAGGAACATTGGTTCCACTTTATCTCCACTAAGTATTTCCCCTATACAGCTCACTCCCATAGTTTCAACCTGTTATCCAGATTCAGTATGTATTATCCCATGTGCCACTCCCACCAGATTAAGGCTTATAATAAAACATGTATATTATATCTAGAGTCATTCAATATCTTTCCCCTGCCTCCACCAAAGTATACAAGAAGAGACACAAATTCACAGCTCCTACTCTCTCTCATTTAATTCAATTCAACTCAAGTTGGCAAACATATACTATGTCTACTATGTTTAAGTAGAGTATAAATTCCTTGACTACAAGACCTATTTATTGCTTAATTTTTAAATCAGCAGTGCCTAACACAATGCTTTGTGTATAGCAGGCACTTAACAAATGTTTATTTGTTTGGATTGGTTTGGCTTGTAAGGTACAATGTTAAGTACTGGAAAATACAAAGACAACCAGTTCCTAACTTAAGGAGTTTACAATCTAATAGCATGAATAGAACTTATAAATATAAACCTCTTGAGTTGGTCACTCAAGGCCATTGTCAATTTGTTCATTCCTCTTGCTTCTGTCATTCTCTCTGATACAAAATATCTGTACACATCTGGTCACTAATATTTGTCTATTACTTACTTCAAGATATCCCAGAAAACCTTCATCCTTCAGGTAGTCTTTCCTGATTTCATCCGTCCAACTCTGAGATCTCCTTTCCTTCAGATGCTCTCCATTTCAGTGAAATACCAGTGGCCAAAGACAGAATGGGGGCTAATATCATAGCAGCTGGAGAACAATAAACAAATTAATTAAGATCTTTATTTTCACTTCTATCTTCCACTCTGTTCATTTGTTTGCTTAAACCCAATCTTATACTTTAATTAAAGCAATTAGTGCATGTCTGTGAATGAGAATGTGTTTAGATTTTCTCAAGTATGTCCCAATTTCACATCTCTTGATTTGATTTAGTATTGGTCCTTTGATCAATCTTTTCACAGCCTCATATTTATTATTATTATTTTTTAAAGCAATTGAGGTTAAGTAACTTGCTCAAGGTTACACGGCCAGTTAG
>NW_027187380.1:6519279-6522048 GCF_028583685.1 Petaurus breviceps papuanus
AAGCAATTGAGGTTAAGTAACTTGCTCAAGGTTACACGGCCAGTTAGTTCTGGGTGTGGTGCTAAGTATCTGAGTCCGGATTTGATCCCCAGGTCATCCCGACACTGGAGCCAGTGCTCTTACTCGCTGTGCTACCTGGCTGCCCCCCTCATATTTATTATTAAGCAGATCTTTGACTGAAGTGAAGAAATTCTTTCTTAGAGCAATAAACAGGCATCTTAGGCAGAGTTAAACTTAAGTAGTGGTCTGTCTTTAGTATTTTCTCTTATACTTTCAGTTCTTTCATTCCCACTTCCACTTTGACCTTTAGGATGGCCAATGTCCTCTTGCTGCCTGAGTGTCCAGAGACTATCACCAAAAATTTTGCTTGCTTAATCATTGAGCACCCCCTTGCTCAAGACTTCTTTCTGCCCCCATCAGAAGTTTGAGTCATAGTCACAGAATCACAGAACGTCTGAGATGGAAAAGATCTTATATTTAGTTCACATCCCTCATTATAAAGAAGAAGAAACTGAGAACAAGAAAAGGACATGACTTATTCAGGATCTCACCACAAGACAGTGGCAGAACTGGGACTACCATTTCTTCAGACTCCCAGACCTGAGTGTCATTTCTATTACCTTATTCTCTGTTATATTCGGAATTTATTTAATATAACTACCCAGCAAAATTGGCTTACAAGTTGTTCATTGAACAACTGTTCTCTTCCATCTCTATCCCACATGCATGGAAGTCACTCCCTCCTTACCTCTGCCTCTTGGAATTCTTATTTTCCTTCAAGTCTCAGCTTAGGTACAACCATTTATGTGATGTCTTTCCTGATTGTCCCAGTTGTCACCTTACCTCCACATATTACACATACCTCTTAATAGAATGGAAACTTCTTGAGAGCAAGGACTATTGCGGTTTTATCTTTACACTTTCCACACCAATGTGGTTTACACATTAGAAAGCACTTATATTTATTCATTCAATTGAATGAACTGAATTCTACCCCCTCAGAGCCCTGATCCCTGCCGAGAGAAAATGAATAGATTTATCAAGCAAACTTACTCTTGCTCTTGTAATATTTGTGTCCATATGATCTCCTTCTCAAGGAAAATGATAACTTCACCTAGTTAAAATGTCCTACTTTTTAAGAAGGCTTTGAATAACAAATCAATGGAAGAAACGGACTGTGGGTCCCATATAGTGGGAGTTCATGGTGATAGCCCAAAAGATTCATGCTAAAAATGATTTAATGGCAACTTAAGTAGTCAATAGTAACCCAGTTATGTTACAACATATTTTTCCTCTGTGATAGCAAGTATGTTTATGTTTGAAGCATAATAGATTTGTTTCTGCATCCATTCAAAACCATCATGATTGTGCACATAATGATTTTTGGTGCTTATGCAACAAGTGCAACAAACTCTGATAACTTCCAAGTGTGATGTGTTCTTGCAATTTCTTAAATTGTCATCAAGTTTTTTCCAAACAATGTTTCACATTCAAATGTCAACCCACTGGGCTGACACATGCATATACCTTAATTTGCATTTTATACTCTACACTCATTCCCTTATATTACTCCATAAACACACCTCATCAATTGTGTAATCATGCATTCCTACTGCACAAATGTCAAGTTGTTTGAAAACCATGATAGTTAGACATGTGTGTTACAAACTATCTTAAAAATATCATGGACCATGAAAAACATTTTGCAAAAAATATGTTACATCTCATTGTGATATTAAGTTTGCTTTCTGATTTATGCCTAATCTCTACTTATATCACCAGACCTCTCCTTTTGACATTTGGATGCTTCTCTACTCTCAGTGGCCAATAGGTAAGTGCTATATAGCCCTGATGAAAGTTTTTCTTCCTTCTCTTTTCTCTTTCTATCTGAGAAGACCAACATATAATATAGATTTTTTCTGGGTTTTTGGAAGATGATTATTTGCTGTTTTAAGTAGTACTTTTCAAAGCTGACTCTTAATTAATAACATCTGGCCTAATTTAAATTCTCTTGATCTTCTTTGTGTATCCTTCATTGTGTGCAAAGGAATTGCAATGGAGGAAGTTAAAAAAAACAGCTAGGAATAGACAGAATTAAAATAGGACAGAGGTCTCAATTCAGGTCCAAAGTATTAAAATGCTGTACAACTGGATGCTCTGAGGGAGAGTCTTAATGATTATTTAATTCATATTTCTTTTAACTTCTTTAAAAGACAGAGCCAAATTAAATCTGCAGGTTTATCTCCCTTTTCCCCAGACTAAAACAAGTTAGAGCATCCTATTTTTTTTCAGCTACCTGGGACAAGACTAGAGTTGTTAGATTACATGTCCTCACTCACTCCTCCTCTCCTACTAATGCTTTTTGTGTAAATGGAGTTAAGGGCAGTGACTAGAGAGTAAGAATTATCCCTTATGGGAGGAGAAACAGATGTGGAAAGAATTGACCAGCAAGGACCTCAATAAACATTTGTTAAGTGACAATTATATGCCAAGCACCATGTTAACTACTAGGGATACAAAGTAAGGCAAAAGATATTCACTACTCTGAAGGAATTCACCTACTAAAAGAGAGACAACATGCAAACAAGTATGTACAAAAAAGTTATCTCAGGATAAATAGGAAATAATATGCAGAGGCAAAGTATCGGGATTAAGAGAGATTAAGAAAGGCTTCTAGTAGAAGGTGAGATTTAAGTTAAAATTTGAAGGAAGCTAGGGAATCTAGGAAGCAAAGATGAAGAGAGAGAGATCATTCCAGGCATAGGGTCA
>NW_027187380.1:6522058-6536166 GCF_028583685.1 Petaurus breviceps papuanus
TTGCTTCCTAACTAACCATATTTTTTGTCGCACATTTCTCTGATAACATCCTTGTTAAAATCCTTCCACACTATTTGTAATACATGAAGCATTTTCACATTCACTGTATGCTTCTTCATTTTACTTTAGGTGACCCATAACTTTAATTTTTCAGATTCCCTGACTCACAACCATCCATTATCCCTAGAGAAATATTGATATTAAAGTTATGGAGTTTTGGTTCAGGGAAAAAGCTTCAAATCATTAAAAGTCTTACACAGTTTCCCAAAAGCAATCCAGCCTGTTTTCTTCTTCCTATGTTACCATGGGGCCAGCTCATTACCCATTTGCAATGCCTATAGAAGATGTATATTGATGGAACAGTTTTGTAGATTGTCTATCCAGCTTCATGTCCCTGTCTGCACAACAGGCTTTTTACATCTGCTTGGTTGTGGATGGTTGGGCCAAACTCTTTTAGGTGATTATGAATCTCATTTAGGAGACTTTGTAATATACCAGGCTTTGACACAATCAACATAATGCCATCTTCAAACAGAGGCATCTAGAAGACTGACTGCATTTTATCTAAAGGGAATACCTCTTCAGTTAAGCTCTGTGTTAAATAGACTTCTATAGAAATGATCATCTTTGGCAAACCTATCTTTTCAATCTTCTTATACTTTACTCCCCTCCATGTAGTCTGTGATCTAACAACTAGTCTCCCTTTTCCTTGTACAATATAACACATCTCCCAACTGCAGACGTTTTCACTAGCTGTCTCCTATGCTTGGCATGTTTTCTCTCTTCTTTTCTGCCTCCTGGCTTCCCTGACTTCCTTCAAGTCCCAACTAAAATTCCATCTTCTGCAGAAAGCCTTTCCTAATCTCCCTTAAATCCCAATCTCCCTGCTTTCTCTCTAAAATTATCTCCACATTTATCCTGCATATGCCTTGTTTGTACATATGTTTATATGTTGTCTCCTCCATCAGATTGTACTACTTGAGACCAGGGACTATTTTTTGCCCTTTTGTGTAACCCCAGTACTTAACACAGTTTCTAAAACACAGAAAGTGCTTAAATTCTCATTGACTTATTGACTTGACATATGATTCTCAGTTTTATTGATAGATATTGATACACAGAAGGTCACCCAATAAAAGTATCTCATCTGACATCTTGTGAGGAATGTTATATGATTTTTACATTTGCATGGGAGAAACCCCATTTAAAGAGAGACCTTAAGACAACATTTGTTCTACTGAATCACATGCTTTTTTAAAAGTATCTAACAAACAATAAGCACAGTTAAACCTGATGTATTCTCTACACCTTCCAGTCAGGTGTGTTATTGTGAAGATGTGAAAGGCTGTAGGATATTATTTGTGGAAGTCTACCTGTTCTCACCACCAAGAAGGCCATAAGGCATATATAGATTATTCTTATGTAATTTCTATTTTTGTTGTTGTTCAGTCATTCAGTCATATCTGACTCTTTGTGAGTCATGCCAGGCCCTTCTATCCTCCACTATCTCTTAAAATCTAAGTTCATTTTCATTGTTTCCATGACACTATCCATTTCATCCTCTGCCATCCCTTTCTTCTTTTGCCTTCATCTTTCCCAACATCAAGGTCTTTTCCAATGAATCCTATCTTCCCCTTATGTGGCCAAGTATTTAAGCTTCAGCCTCAGTGCTTGACCTTCTGTAAGGGTTATGGGATTTAAAGATCTTCCATGCCCCATTGGACTTGCTGACGTAGCAGGAAGGGGTGGAGCAAGAGGAAGTGGAAGCCAAGCTACAGTTCCTGCGGTGGCTAGCAGTGGCATCAACGGTGGCAGCAGCAGCAGAGGCAGCGGTGGAGGCAGCGCGAAGCCCTTTTTGAGTCAGCCAGAATTTCTGCTAAGGACTCCTGCTGAGCACAGCCAGGGGCCAGAGCTGCTGGGAGCGCGCTTCCGGGACGCTAGGTGGTTGCTGAGTGGGGAGAGGAGGACCTTTGCCTGAGGTAGCCTGTTCTGTTTTAAAGGCTTGAGAATGTGGGTGCTTTCTACTTTATCTACCTGTGCCAATGTCATAACTACTCTGATGGCTTTCACTTTCTGGTTTTGGGACTCAGTCTTTTGGTATCTTAATAAATTTTCTAGCTTATTCCTCCATATGGCAAGCATGATGTATTTTGTAATGGATAATTATATCAGCATATCTGTAATTTCCATAGGCATTGTGAATATGGCATTGCTGATACACCTTCCAGTGAATAGGCTGAATTAATTTAAGTGTTGACTAATTTGACCTCCTTGTTCTCCAAGGCACTTTTAAAAGTCTTCTCCAGCACCACAATTCAAAAGTCTCAATTCTGTGAAGCTCAGCTTTTCTTAGAGTCTAACCCTCGCAGAATTTCTATAGAGATGAAAAATTAGTACACAGGGTAGTAGATATCGATATTCTCTTAGTTTCTTCTCCCTTTTTTGGTAAGAATAAGATCTAAAACATTTTCCTTGTCTTTGGACTTCTTTTTATCTACCTAGAGAATTCATTCTTCAAAACCCTCAACATTGTATGTCTGCTAGGACAGATCTTCTCTGTGTTTAGTTAATCCCGTTGTTTTTCTGACATTGCTGTATTTTAGAGTAATTTCCCCTTCTACACGCAGCATATTTGAGACTGTGATGTTATAGTTCAAAAATGGTGGCCCCACTTTGTAGATTTGCGACTACTTTTTACTATTTTGTACTTAAAAAAACCCAATTGACATGAACATTTCTACACAGAAAAGAAAAACAGAAAAAAGAGTTACATATGAAAGGGAATCTCTACCATGAAGAACTAGCTTCTTTTAAAAAGGATATAATATATTCGGCATGTTAGTTCCAAAACTCTCTGGTTTTTTTGTTTCCTGCTTCTAACTCCTCTCTACTTTCTTTTATGTATATTTTAAAATGCTTTATTATTATCATTTATTCCCCTCTTCCCTCCAAATACATTTTCTAAATAGTTTTTTAAAAATCTTCTTATGTCAAATATACATCATCATACAATTCAAATCCCATCTAACACTGGCAAGGTCCTCCTAAAACCTCCATTTTTGGGAAGGGTCCAGGCTAGTCATTCTTTATTCTTCTCCTGGCTTTGCTTTTTACTCACTGAACTTTACCACCATACCTCAGTTACTTTCTCATGCTGGAAGTTCTCTGAATCCACATGGCCTTCTCACCCTAGAACATTCCCTGCCCCTGCAGCCCCCTATTCCCACTGGCTGTCTTTGAAAAAGGTGTCTCCCATGCAAATGTCAGAATTGTCTAAGATTCCTTGCAAGACGTCATACAAGAGATAATTTTGTTGGGTGACTCTCTGAGTTCCTCCCAGAACTTCCATTTTAAGGAAGGGCCCAAGCTACCCATCCTTTATTTCTCTCCTGGCTTACCTTGGGCAAGGACTATTTTTCTTTTTGCTTGTATTTTTATTCCCAGAACTCATCTTGCCACTGCATTATGATGATTCTGGAGGACAGAGTGAGGCTGATGATTTTGAGCAACTTTGCCTCACTTAAATCCAATTCGTTTACAAGTCAAAACATCAGCCTCTTGACGTCATAGATCCTCTGACAACTAAGGACCAACAACATTCCCACCACTGTTGACTTGAAACGTTGCCACATCTGGAAGCACATGCATCTCATTCTGCATTGGAAAAAATCTTTATGACATATGGTTTTGACACATGCAAAGTCAATGAGTCTTGAACTTTTCTCATTCTTTAACTAACGAAAAATTATAAACATATTTTTGTTGTTCTCTATATCCATATTTATACTGGAGTCGCTGAGCCCCAAAGTACATGTCAGTTTAATTCTTAGGGTTTTATTTGAGTTCTTCGTGGAACTTCCCTTCTTCTTCATCTTCCACAACAAAGTCAGTACATAAGTAACAAATTTTTAATAGTGATATTTTTTGCAAACACTTATGATCACTGCAATACAAGATGACCAAATGTTCCACAAAATCATATTTCTTGATGCCCCTGGTTACACAGACACACAAGCTCCTTTCTTTCCCTCTCAAAGGAGAAACTTCCTTTTGTCTTCTTGCTTCATTTAGAGCAAGATTGTGACAATTAATACAATTTAGTTTGACTCTGCCGTGTTCACTTGCTGGTCACTGCACATAGATCTTATCTTTAGAGTAGCAACTACTGACTTAAAATGTAGATGCAGTCTAAAAATTGTGCAATTCTTAACATCCTTTGCTCCATTTGGGGGAGTACCCTTTGCCCCCATTATCACAGAAGTGGAAGGAAGGCCTCATAGGGCTGAGGGCCATTTTATATTTGTTTCATGGCTTATGTTGACCTAAAAATCTACTGCTGATGAACCTCTCTGTACTTGGACTTGTCCCTGGAAAGCAGGCTCTTAGCCCATTGCTGTGACTGCAATCAGAGCATTTCTAGTATAGCTGATTCAGCCAAAGCTTGCCCTTTACTGGAATGGCCTATGAGAACCTAGGAATATCTTTATGCTAGGATAGGGGCATCAATCAGAGTAACAATTTTTCAAGGTCACAAATTAAAATCATATAGAAAAATGGAACCAATTATTATTACTTTTGCTATCTTCATCTTATTTCTTTTCTTCCTTGTAATTGCCTCTAGTGTCACATATTATAAGCTCCTAAAGGAAAAGGAAGGGAGGGGTAAGGGAATAAGCATTTATTAATCACCAACTATGTACCAGGCACTGTACTAAGCACTATACAGATATTATCTCAATTGATGCGGAAAGAGTGGAATTAAGTAGAAAAAAATACAACAAAATTCTGGACTATGCCTGAGGAAACCTGTACTCACTGAACGAACAATTAGGGGCAAATTCCTTCACCTCCTCTCCAGGCCCCATATTCATCCTCTATAAAATGAGAGACTAGAGTATGGAATGGAATAAGCATTTATATAGCACCTACTATATGCCAGACACTGTGCTAAATATTTTGCAAGTATTTTTTCATTTTAATTCTCACAACAACCCTGGGAAGTAGGTGATGTTATTATCCTCGCTTTATGGTTGAGAAAACTAAAGCAAACAGAGGTTAAGTGACTTTCCCAGGATCACACAACTACACAATGTCTGAGGCTAAATTTGAACTCAAGTCTTCCTGACTCTATCCACTATACTAACTAGCTGACTCTAAGGTTCTTTATACAACCATGATACTATGACTGTATTTCCTACTTCTTCCTTTGCCCATCTCTTTCTAGAGAAGGACCATTCTAGGGCCAAAGAGGACAAATCAAATACAACCTCTTATTTTGATGGATGTTTTCTATTCTTGGCTTTTATGTGAGCTGGTCTTATTACTGCCATTACCATTTTGTAGGCACTAAATTAGTGACTAACCAGGGTACGTAATGACCTCTTTCTGACTCCACTTAATCTGCGTCAAGTTCCTAGAATGGTAGAACCTTAATATGAATCCATGGAATATTTGGGGTGCACTAGTGACTTCCATCTCTCTTTCCCTTAACCTAGGAGGGCTTTTTAGAGGAAACAGAACTGGAAGGAGAGGACAAAGGTTTCTCTCCTTAAAGAAAGGAAGATTAAATCTATAAAGGTATGGGAGGCAGAAAGAAAGGAGGTATCTTCACTGGGAGGGAAAGCAGGAAATTAAGACTGCAGGGAGCAAAAAAAAACCCAAACCAAAACACTTGACTGGATTGGAAAGCAGTGGGTGGGAGAAAAGGTGGAGGTCAGCTAGGAGATGTGAGAAGGGGCATGCTGGGGGTGGTTTCAATCTGACGAAAGATGTTGGTGGAGACAGCCTGATTCTGAGTCAAGCAGACAGCTCAGACCTTCTCTTCAGCACAGTTACCCTGGTTGAGCAGAAAACACAACCAAAATGGAAATGAAAGCTGGGAACTCTACCTTAGAATGTCTTAGCCTGCTGGGTAAAAAAAATTCTGTGTATTCTTGGGGAAGCTTGCATATCCTTCTCTCTAAGGAATCTAATTTCTATAGGATTTTGATTATGTAGAATTGATAAAGTAGGGCATGAATCATTTTTTACAGAACCAGCAGCCTCAAACATAAGAAATCTTCATGTAATGCATCATGTGCTATATAGACACTATATTGCAAACCATCTCTATTAGGGACTATGAATACCCAGACATAAGGAGGAGGCAGAGTTTTTGGAACTACAACTCAGTCATGGGTAGAGATGTGATGAGGTCAGGGCAAGGGGAACTTTGTCCAGGGGCACCTTAGATAGCCAATATTGCAAGGGTACATCTACCAGTCTTCACGTCTGCTTCCATGGAGGGTGAACATGCCACTTCCTCACCAGGCCTCAGATTCTCTGAGTGTCTCATCACTTTGACAGCCCTTTCCTAGGACTCATCTTCCCCCTCTAGCATATCCCTTTCCTGCTATATCTCCTCATTTCTGCCCCCAAATCAGGGCATCAGCAGTCATTAGCAGGGACCTGCGTCGGACTCTCTAGGGGACAGGATGTCTTCTCTTCCAGCTTTATTACACCTTTCTATAGTGGACTAGGGTAGCCAGGTGGCTCAGTAGATAGAGTGTCATGCCTGGAATCAGGAAGACCTGAATTCAAATCCAGCCTCAGACACTTAATAGGTATGTGACCCTGGGCAAGTTACTTAACCCTGCTTGCCTCAGTTTTCTCATCTGTGAAATGAGCTGGAGGAGGAAATGGCAAACCACACCAGTATCTTTACCCAGAAAGCCCCAAATGGGGTCAGGAAGAGTTGGTCACGACTGAAACAATTGAAGAACAACAACAGTAAACTGTCTCTTTCCTCTTCACTGCCCCAACCTTCACTTTTAATCAAATTTGCCTCAGGTGCCAGAATTCCTAGTTATGGCTCTGATCATGAAATTCCTGAGCATAGTAGAAATGTTTACGGCCTATAAGATATTCCTAACTCTGGCTCATAACCATTATCAGTTCTTTAGTTTCCCCCTCCTGAATTATAGGAGAAAAATAATTTCTGGGAGGTCAACAAATAGTTCTCAGCCTCTCCCTTATTCTTGGCTACTTTTTCAAGCAATTACTGACTTCTAAACCAAGATAATTTCTTGAGAACTGGCTATGTGTAGAGCACTCTCTGCCCTTGGCACTTCGCGGACAAATAGAAGAGACATAGGCCTGGCCTCTAGGGACTCACTTATAGGAGGAATGGGACCCTAGTGAGGGGAAGGGCCTGTGCTAAGTAGGACTATTCCCCACTTTGGGTGACTCTATCCTACATAGCCTACATGTATGGCGTGTATATATCCTATATTCTTGGGTGACTAGGTGAAGAGGAAGATGTCCTGCTCTTCTATGAAAGGAACAGGGCAATTTCCACAAACTGCTTTTCATAACCCAATATGCTCTATGTTCCTGTTATCAGTAACTGGTTTTGACTCTATCTTCCTCATTGCCATGTAGTCCACTGAGAAGCAGTCAAGGAGAGGGAAAAAGTTGAAATGGCTACAACTTTTTGTGGGGTTCCCATGCATACACACAGAACCACAGAAAGCCAGACATTGGAAAGGACGTCAAAGATCATATAGTCCAACCTCCTCATTTTACAGATGGGGAAAGTGAGGCTCAGTGCCTCACTCAAGGTCACACTCGCCAGTTAGTGACTGATATGAATCTAAAAATCCTCGTCTCCTGGCTCTTTCTGCTACTGTGTGGCCTTTATTTTTCATTCAGATGGGAAGATCCTCCCCCTAACGATGCAGCTTTCCAATCCCTTCATTCCCCTCAGTTGAAAAGTTTTGGGAGACTTCCTATCTTTGAGGATGAAGTAAAAACTTTTGCAAATATTTCTACTTTTCCATTTCTTATATCAGCAAAATGGCCAAGCCCTTGGCATCACCATCATCACATTTTGCCAATGTGGCAAACATTCTGCAAGCAAGGCAGTCAGCATCTTTCCTCCAGGGATGGGGAAAGGGACCTTGTGTATGGAGGAAGGAATCTTGGGGTGAAAACGTAGGACCATGGATCACATTGCTTCTCTTGAGTAACATTTCTCAAATCTTTTCTTCACTTTCAGTTGTCATAATATTATCTCATCCCAGGTCTAAGGAATCAAAGAAGGTTAGAGATGGAAGGGACCCTAGAGATAATTTTATCCAACTTTCTTATTTTACAGAAGAGGAAGCTGAGGCCCAGAAAAGAAAACTGGAGTGATTTATTTGAAGTCCTATAGGGAATAAGTGGCATAGTCACAATTCAAAACAAACTTTCTGACTTCAAATCCATCTCACCCTTGGATTACTGTAAGTACTTCTATATTTCATGTACTGCAGTGTAAACTATTCCCAACTGAAATCCCAGCTGGGGAATCATGCTCTGCTTAGCATAGGATCATAGATTTAGCACTATTAACGGCCAAGCCATCAATTTCAACCCCTTCATTTTACAGATGAAGAAATTGACAAACAGAAAGATTAAGTGATTTTTCCAGGGTCACACAAGTAAAATTGTCCAAGGCAGGATTTGAATCCAGGTCCTCTGACTCTAAACCCAGCACTTTTCCCACCATGCCATCTTCTTGTAAAGCTGGCCATCCACACCAATTACCTCACCTTTTTATATCAGAGGCCACACCCTTGAGGTTTTTATTCTGTGGGGCCTTGGGTGTCATGATTATCAACTGGATGTCCACATTGAGACCTCATCCTATTTCTTCAAACATAAAAATGGGTAATAGAGGAAGTCCAGATTAGCTAGGAGGCAAGCAGGGTAGGCTAGGGGCTATCTGTCTGACTTTAAGGAAATGTTATTAAAGAAACACAGCTTGATTCTGAATCATTCAGACAGCTCAGAGTTTCCCTGGTACGATTGCCCTTGCTAAGCAATAGGTACCTTCTTTCCAGATGCTGGAATCTTCCACTCCAGCAGACCCTTCTACCCAGTTTGGATGGTAGAAAAATCCCTCCATTTGGAGTTGGAATATGGGTTTTAATCCTAGAAAATTAATCTTTCTGGGACTCAGTTTCCTCTCCTCTAAAATTAAGGGATTAGACTAGATAATGCCCAAGGTGCCTTCTGATTTTCAATCCCATTATCCTATGTCTGTACAGTCCCACCACAATACCTGTGTTCAAACTATAGTCCTCTCTGTGGATCAAAGTTCTTGTCATATTGTAGGTACTTAATAAATGTTTATTGAATTGAATGCTTTAAAAAGAACATAGTAGGGGGCGGCTAGGTGGTGCAGTGAATAGAGCACTGACGCTGGAGTCAGAAGGACCTGAGTTCAAATCTGGCCTCAGACACTTGACACACTTACTAGCCATGTGACTTTGGGCAAGTCACTTAACCCCAATTGCCCTCCAAAGAGAAAAAAGAACATAATAGTAAAGAAACTGAGCCAGCCCCAAATAAAGTCCCAAAGAAAAATATTTCATTGAGGATTCAAAGTACAATTAGTTTTAATATTACATTATTTGCAAAAAAAAAATAATAAGATGGGACCCCTCCGATATCTGAGATAGAAATAGACGATATAGATATAGATGTAGATGTAGGTGTAGATATAAACATAGATATAGATATGGATGTGGCTGTGGGTATAGATGTGGATAAAGATATATAGATAGATGTTTTGATGCCTAACCCAGGAAGAAACAAAGAAGAGGGAAAAGATGTAGACCAATATTACTAAGGAATAGAGTGGTCAACCAGTGGAGCAGAGTAAGCACATAACGTAAGAAGTAAATGGACACAGTAATAGAGTGTTCGATAAACCCCAGAACCACAGTTACTGGGGAAGGATTCACTATTTGACAAAAACTACTAGAAAAAGTGAAGAGCAATCTGACAGAAATCATGTTGTTTTATTTGGCTTCATCACTTAGGTTAGAGCAAAGACTTGGGTTTGAAGATTTACAGAAAATTGCTACTCAGGAAACTAGTACAAGGATGAGCTCTATTACTATGTCACAGCAAACAGGCAAAAACAAAATCACATGCGTGTACATATATGCGTGTGCGTGCACACACACACACACACTATGTTAGCACACACAGATTTAACCACATAGACCCAGAACCACTTACATGAGGGATATTATACTATTGCAGTACTGGTAGGAGTATATACTTAGAGTAGGATCTGAACAGAATAAATTTATACCTTAAAGACGGGCTAAGTTAAGAACAGGTAATCAATGCAAGATAAGGGAGGGTACATGAGACCTAGATGTGCTGGGAAAATTCCATGGGTTCCCAGACACTGGTGGGGGAGTTTCCTAATCTGGCTCAGAAATTAAGTGAGGGTCCAAATCCATAATCAAGGATCTTAGAAATGAGTGTTGGAGTTAGCCAGGATCCTTGCCCAATCAAGAACCACAATCATTTGCATGTTTCACATAGTGTCCTAATAAATCAGGACAGTGGAAAAATACAAGCTGACTCTCACTACTTGTTTGTTTAAGGTCTTTAGGACCACTCAGACTAAGTGACATGTTGAAGTTCTATTATTTATAACCACATCAAGCAAGATATTTCAAAAATCACAATTATCATTTATGTATAGACCAACACCTCACACTATATACCAAGATAAATTCCAAATGGATATATGACTTGGGCATAAAAGATGACACCATAAAAAATTAGAGGAGTAAGAAAAAATTACCTTCCCATTTGTGACATTTAAAAAGTTCAAAAGACATAATTTCTGGGTAATTAATTAATCATTTTATTAATAATGCTAGCATATTACCAATAAAATGGGTCAGTGACACTCTCAAATGCCAAAGACGAATCACAGGGATGGGCTCACAGTTTATATGCTCATGAAAGACTGGGGGCTCCTGAGGGTGATAATCCACTCTGATTGGTTAACAATTAATGAGAGAGAATGAACATTACAATGAGAGGTCGGCCTATTCAAATGAGGGGATGGAGGATTGCAACTTGGATTATGTAATTTACTTATAAATTGCCCAGCCTTGGACAATCTAATTAAAGAATTTATCCCCACAAACCTGTGTAGAACACACTGGGCTTCCCCACCTCAGTGGGGTCTGACTAAGATTGAGGAGAAAGTTAATTCAGTCTCATTATCAGCAGTGTCCTTTAGAGACTGAACAACCCACAGGCTTCTGAAAAAAAAATCCTGGTCTTTCTGTCTTTCTGTGCCCTACTAACTCTGCCTTAGGCATGAAGATATTTTCTGCAACCGGTTGCTGGCTGCTATCTAGGACCCAGGCACAGTCTGGGATTCCATTTCTAGTTACTACTCGTGGCTAGGAGATAATGTCAACTAGTTTAAAATACTTCTCCCTTCCCTGGGAAGGGCTAGTAATGTAGACTGAAGGGAGAGGAAGGCTGAGAAGGGCAAACACAAGACCTATAATTGTATTGGTACAGGGAACTCCCAGGGAGGAAAGTCCCTCACTAATGCTTTGTGATGTAGAGTCTTGGAGAATTAGTTTCAGTAAAGCACTGAGAGGTTATGTCCAATTCAATAAACATTTATCAAGCACCTACTACGTACCAGGCACTGAGACACAAAAAGGGGTAAAAGACAGTTACTGCCCTCAAGAAGCTTACAATTTAGTGGAGGAGACAACAGACAAGCAAATATATATGAAGCAAGTAATATACAGGAAATAGGACATAATTAAAAGAGGGTATTAAGAGGAATTGGGAGTTTGGGAAGTCTGCCTGTAGAAGGTGAGATTTTAGTTGGGACTTGAAGGAAGCCAGTGAAGTCAGTAGTTGGAGCAAAGGAGAGAGAATGCTCCAGGCAAGGGGGGGCAGTCAGAGAAAATGCCTGGAGTCAAGAAGTAGAGTCTCAGTGTCACTGGATAGAAGAGTATGGGTTAGCGAATAAGGTGTAAGAAGAAAGGAAAGGTAGGAGAGGGCTAGGTTATGGGGGGCTTTGAATGCCAAAGAGAGCATTTTGTATTTGCTCCTGGGGGCAATAGGGAGCTACTGGAGTTCACTGAGTAGGGCAGTGACACGATTGGACCTGTGTCTTAGGAAAATTATTTTGGTGACTGATTGGAGTAGGGAGAGACTTGAGGCAGGCAGACCCATCAGCTAACCATTGCAATAATCAAGATATGAGATGATGAGGGCCTGCACCAGGTTGAGGGCCAAGGTCACACAGTCAGTATGGGTCAAAGACTCCAACGCCAGCTCTCTATCCACCATGCCAGACACATTTCCAGTCCTGTAATATCCTATCCAAATGCTGAAACTCCCTCTTTGCCACCCTGGCCCTTCAGGGCAGCTATGACTATATGAGGAAGATTCAAAAAGTCTCTACTTTGTCATCTAATCAATAAGAATTTCTGTGAGCCCTACAGGTGCCAAGCACTATGTTCAGCTCTGGGGTTACAAAGAAAGGCAAAAAGCCCATCCCAGCCCTTAAGGAGCTCACTGTCTAATAATCGAGGTACCTCCTCCCTAGGGAACTACAGTTTCTGCTTTTTCTATTTACAAAGAGTTTTGTTGTACCTGGAACAAGTTCTGTAGGTTTGGTATTGTGAGGAATGTGCTGGACTTGGAATCAAAAGATCTAGGTCTGAGCCTGACTTCAACTATCTCCTGGTTTTGTAAATGTCTGCAAGTCCCTGCATGACTGAGCCTCAGTTTTCCACAGCTATAAAACAGGGATGATAATCCCTAAAAGACTATACCTGCCAAGATATCTTTAATAAGGATTAAATCAGAATTCCGTGAAGGAATTTTGAAAACTATAGACCTGGATCTTCATTTCTTCACATATCCAGCACTTAGCCCATACTAAATGCTTAATAAATGTGTTAGATAATCTTCCCCTCCCCATGACTGTGTCCTCCAAAATGATCCCATCACTCATGTATTTGGATCCTCATTAGTTTTGTTCCCATTTTTCTTCTTCAATTTCCCTTTTTCCTTCCTTTTACCTTTCCCCATCATCCATGTGGTCTTTCTTTCATTTTCTTCTGTTCCTTTGAGAGAGCAATATTTCTGTCTGTGTTAATTCGTGGCCCTTACAGTCCTAATTACTGGAGGTAGTCTGCTATGGGCTCTTTCCATTTCTCCAGATTGGTCCCCTTGTTTCTTGCTCCACTCTTTTCTTCTCTGAATTCATCCACTTTTCCTGGACTTTTCCTCCCCCATCTCCTCTAGTCCAGGAAAGCATGAACTGCCCCTCCCCCATCACCTAACTCCCAGCTTTGCCCCTGGTTTCTTGTACTAGACTATAATAAATCCTATTCATCTGGAGATCTTGAGCCCTTCCTTTCCTATACAACTGGGTAGGAGGTGTTTTAGGGCAAAGCTTTTTATAATCTCTCTGCAGTATTTTTCTGTTGAACCATTGTGAATGTTATGCATCAAAAAGACAGAAAGCCTCAACCCTCAGAGATTCAAATGTCAAATGAAAACCTCAGCTCAGATGCAGGATTGGGCCAGAACTTGGCAAGGCCTTGCTCATTCCCCTTCATATCCCAGGAATTAGCTGCTCTTGGCAAAAGTTGTGAAGTGAGCAAATTTAGCCCATGGGGAAAAAAATTAAAAAGGGTCAGCTAGGTGGTACAGTGAATAGAGCATCGGCCCTGGAGACAAGAGGACCTAAGTTCAAATCCGACCTCAGACACTTAACACTTACTAGCCATGTGCTTGGGCAAGTCACTTAACCCCAATTTCCCTGCCTTCCCCCCTCCAAAAAGACAAAAAAAAATTTAGCCCATGGGGTCCCTTGCCTCTCTTTTTAGGATTCTTCTTTCCATTGATAGGACCTCTTTCCTTTCCCTCACTTACTTCCCTTACTCTCCTGCACTGAAGAAAGGGTCTGAGAGTCATTCACACTGAGCAAGAAATGACTAATGAAGTATATTTGCACTGTATTGGAAGATAAGAAGTCAGTTGAGGTCAAGGAAAATATCTCAGGAGATGCAGTTCTTGGTTTTATCCAGTGGGTTGGGGAGATGTTAAGACCTAGGTCTATAATAGGCAGCAATGTAAATCTCTGGAAAGAACCTGACATAAAAAAAGAACCTGACCTGAAGCTGTGTGATCTTCAGGTAAAAATGTTCAGGAGAAAGAAAAGAAAGAAAGAAAGAAGGAAAGAAGGAAAGAAAGAAAGAAAGAAAGAAAGAAAGAAAGAAAGAAAGAAAGAA
>NW_027187380.1:6536176-6598383 GCF_028583685.1 Petaurus breviceps papuanus
AGGAAGGAAGGAAGGAAGGAAGGAAGGAAGGAAGGAAGGAAGGAAGGAAGGAAGGAAGGAAGGAAGGAGAAACAAAGAAAGGAAGGAAGGAAGAAGAAACAAAGAAGGAATCTATGTTGTTGATAATGATAATGCTGATGATGATAACTAACATTTATATATCACTTTAAGATTTGCACAATGCTTTTATGTGTTACTTCTTTTGTTCCCCACAACCTATGAAGTAGGGTCTACTGATTTCCCCATTTTATAGTTGAAGAAACTGTGTGTAGCAGAATTACTGGGCACCAGGAAGCCCTTGCTACCCTCCTTCCTCAAGTCTACCCCCATCTGCTTGCCAGTTCCTCAGGCTTCTCTAATTAGTTGGCCAAAATTTTCCATTCCATAAATTTTAGTTGTTGCTATTTGTCCTTCATTTTTGAAGAAGGTCAATGCCATCATGGGGTGATGTCTTGACTTGGGCTTGAATTGGATTTCAATGAGGCAGAGCTGCACAAAGTCTTCAGCTTCATTCTCTCTTCCAGAGTCATCAAAGTCCAGTGGCAAGATAAAAGTCAGGACAACTGGTCATGGCCTGGGATGTAGTGTGTGACCCTGGCATCTTTGATGTCTGACCAAGCTCTAAAGGCTCTACAGCACCTTCTTTAGCCTCCTTAATGGACATTAGAGCAAATTATTCTCATCCACCCATTCCACTGGAAGAAGTCTTCACAGGCTCGGGGTAGACAACTAACTACCTAACTTGCCAATAGGTTTGAGGTCTGTCACTTATCCTTAACCTGGTTTAACCTGTCTGCCAAGACTGTTTTACCGGGGTGTGGCCACTGAGCACGCTCCAACTTCTTAAGCCATCGGTGCGAGTTGGGTGAAGGTGGACACCAAAGGTGGATGAGCAGCCCCAGAAAGAGCTCAGCAAGCCCTCACACCACAGGTGCTAGTCCTCCTTGAACACCCAATACACCCCACAAATTAGAAATGAGGTTTAAGTCCCTGGACCTCGCAAGCAAATGAAAATTCGGGATTCCTTGTGAATTTATTCATGTGTATGTTGAATGTAAGCTCCTTGAGGGCAGAGATATCAGTCAGTCAAAAAGCATTCATTAAGTGTTTACTATGTGCCAGGGACTATGGGTACAAAGAAAGGCAAAAACAGTCCTTGCCTTCAATTAGTCTACATTCTAATGGGAGAGACAACATGCAAATAACTATATATGTATATGAGTACATATATATGCATACTCATACATACTTGCTTGCATACCTGCATACATACATAGGAGTTGGAAGGTAATATCCCAGAGAAGATACCAGCAGTTGGGATGGGGGTGGAAATGAGACCCAGAAGGGACTTCTGCAAAAAGTGGGATTTGAGTAGAGATTTAAAGGACTTCAGGAAAGTCAAGAGAGGAAGGTGAGGAGGGAAAGCATTTCTGTCTTTGTATCCCTAATGCCTTGCATGGTGCCTGGAACTTAGTAGATAATTAATAAATTCCAGGCAATTGATTGATTGATTGATTGGATACTCCCTTTATGCCTTAGACTCTATAAATCATCTTAGACTCCATAAATTGCCTCAGCTAAATAAACCTATCAGTTGGAAGTCATTTTTTTTGGTAATAAATCTCTGCATGTATTGTTGCTAGTCTGTTTCTTGGATAAGAGAAATTCAGTCTAGCAACCAGAGTCAAGCTAAGACTTAAGCTTCTTAGGACCCATCAGAGCTTGCACTCTATTAGCATTGGCCTCCATGGTCCAGGGTAGTTTCCATGATAGGATAAGACACTGGGAGAGTCCTTTAGTAAAGAGAATAAAGGTGAATGTGAATGACACAGTCATATCAACAAGGGACCAAGTGAAACTTGTTCAGACTAAAGGATAGATGACTAGAATTTAATCACACTGAGGTGTTAGCAATGGATGGGGAGGGAGGCACTAGAGAGGCACAGAAAAGGGAGGCTGTACAATGGTGCAAAATGTTGGGAACAGAAGCCTCCTCTTCACGATTTTCCCTGTTTCACAGCCACAGGTGATGTAATTACAGCCAACATCTTCCTCTCATCTTTATCATTTCTTCTAAATTTAGGAAAGGGTCTGACAAAGTCTTTTACACTGAGCCAGAAATGACTAGTGAGGGACGTTTGCACTTTATCAGAGGACAAAGCATTGATTTTTTACCTTTGTTTTAACTAGCTGATGGTCTGACTATACACAACTAGTCTTTTTCTGTCTTTTCACATGTAGTCAATTTTTTTTATATAAACAAATGCAAGGTGAAGCAAACAATCCCAAGAAAGCAATATTCCCAGTGACAAGGTAAATGGAAAGAACAACCACCAAACCAAAGCTGAATGCTTTGGATTGCAAGGCGCTTCCTTCCTTTATTTTCAGAGGCAAAGAGGGAACCATGGATGTGGAACACTGCATACATTATTAGACCTGGATTGATGTGTTTCTTTGCATTGCCAAATTGCTTTTGTTTCTCTTTCTTTTTTATTTTTTGTTATGGGGGATGGTACTTGGGAAGGGGCAAGGAAAAATATATTGGGAAACCAAATGGTATAAAAACAAATGATAGCAATAGAAATTGAAAAAAAAAAAAACCCAACCTAAAAATATATAGCCAATTTCATATTTTGGTAATGTTCTTCAGTACTTGCTATATCTAGCACCTTCTAACTTTCTTACTGAAGAAAACATTTGTTATATTTCAGCCCTTCCCTGTTCCTAGCTTTGCACTGCACCTAATATATATTGATTTTTGTCAAGTTCTTCATAGAGCCTCTCTCTCTCTCTGTCTCTCTCTCTGTCTCTCTGTAATGAGAATGTAAATTTTAAAGATCTTCCCTGCCCCTAGGCTAAAGTGCACCAGAAGCCTGGGGAGGGAGGCTTGTTTTTCACTAGATACTTTTTGATTGGCCAGTGGGTCAATAAGGTTGTTACATTCTCTGAGCCAGGAGAAGGCTATATAAGCCCTGATGTGTAGCTTTGTTTTGGGACTCACTTTGAGAAGTGTTCTGTGATTTGATCTGAATTCTGGGAAGCCGTTGTTGAGAGTCCCCCGGCTTTGAAAAACCCAGATGTGGAAACCCAGATGTTGACTGGGTATGGATGTAATGGTTGGACAGTTTGGAAATCTGTCTACTTGATCTGTTTCTGTCTTGATAATTATGCCTGTATACTTTGAGGTTCAGGGTGCTGACCTTTTCTCCTGAATAAGGTAAACGATATATGTCTGACTGATTAAAGTAAGCTTGTTAACCCATTTTGAGTTGCTTTCCTTTAACAAAGCAGATCCAAGAACCTGTGGTAGCTGCAAACCCTGAGAACGCGCTTGGGGTGCTTGCTGCTACACTCTCTCTCTGTCTCTCTCTCTCTCTCTCTCTCTGTCTCTCTCTCTCTCTCTCTCTCTCTCTGTCTCTCTCTCTGTCTCTCTCCCCCCCACAATAGGTGTTGATGTCTAAGTTGCAGTTATCTTTATTTACTTTTGATCTTTCTGTTTATACAGGGATCATAATCATTGTCAAATGAGATGACTTTGGGTCCCATTGAATAATATTTCTTATTGCCTCTGGTTACACAATCAAAGCAACTCTTTCATTTGCCTCTCTAAGGAGAAACTATGAGCCACTTTTCCATTTAGTGGCATCTTCCTTAAGTCTCTTGGTTTCATTTATAGTGAGCTTAAGAGAGGCAAGGGAAAGTAGGTGGCAGAATAGATAGAATACCAGGGTTCAAGTCAGGAAGACTCATTCCCCTAAGTTCAAGTCTGGTCTCAGAAACTTACTAGCTATGTGACTCTGGGCAAGTCACTTCAACCTGTTTGCCTCAGTTTCCTCATCTGTAAAATAAGCTATAGAAGAAAATGGCAAGCTACTCCAGGATCTTTGCCAAGAAAACCTCAAATGGGTTCATGAAGAGTCAGACATGTCTGAAAATGACTGAATAACAAGTTCAGTTGAGGCAGCTCAGTGAGACAGTGGATACAGTACTGGACCTGGAGTAAGGAAGATGTGAGTTCAAATGCAACTTCAGACATATATCTATGTGGGTATATGGGACCCTGGGCAAGTCACTTCTGTCTACCTCAATTTCTTCAACTGTAAAACGATGATGATCATAATAGCACCTACCTCCCAAGGTAATTGTGAGGATCAAATGAGATAATATTTGTAAGTGGTTAGCAGTGTCTGGCACACAATAAGTAATAAATGCTTATTTCTTTCCTTCCTACTGATAGAGTTCCATTTCTCCAATAGTATACAATTCCTTGGTCATTGAACCAAGCCCACATTTAGAATATCAACAGTTAAACTGATGTTCATAAGTGATGATTCTTAGCACCTTCTGCCCCCTTTCTAACATTCCACCAAAATCATTGAAAAATCAGAAGGGTGTGGTACAAGATTGAGGGTCATTTTGATTTTCTTTATTTCATGGATTGCTACAATCAAAGAGTTGATAGATTACCTGCCTACCAAATGACAGTCCTCTGACATCAGGGTTCATACTATGTCTTAATTTGTTCTTATTGCCAACCCAGTATAGTGAATTGGAAAATGTTGAACTTAGAGTCAAGAGACTCTAAGGTCTTGTCCTGACTCTTCCATTAAAAGGCTATGTGATCATGGACAGACTACTTCATTTCTATTGGCCTCAGTTTCCCCATCTATTAAATAAGAGGGTTAGACTTACTGATTTCTATGCTAATTTCCAGTTCTAAAAGTGTGAATCTTAGGGAAACCCATGAGCAGTGGAGAGATAGGGGAATCCTAGGGACTTTCTACTAAGTTCCACTTTTGGACAGACAGCAAAGCAAGTCAACCTCTTTAAGGTGATGAGAGGGAAAGAATTGGCACTTCAGACAGGGAGTTTAGCCTGGGGCATCTTGGGAACAGAAAGGCATAGGCAAATGCCATGTGTTGCTTGGAAGACAGCAGTAGAGCCAAGGAAGTTGATTTATGCAGAAAGATTAAAGTTCCTAAAACCTGCAGCGTAGGGTGGTTAAGTAGGTGACTAAGTCAGACAGGAAAGCAGGCTGCAAATATTTTAAATGCACTGACACAGAGAGGCAGAGGAGTTCTTCAGCTGGGTGTAGGTAACAGAACTAATGAGGTGAACCAAAGGAATGGAAGAAGGCTCAGGATTCCCATTAAGGGAAACTTCCCAACAGTAGAGGCAGCAAGACACTGGAAAATCAATCCAGGGGCTAAATCCACCAACGGAGGAAAATCAGAAAATGACTATTGTTCTGTTAAAACAGTTCTGGGGCAGGCCCTGATTTTTATTGTTGTTCAGTCATGTCGATCATGCCTGACTCTTCATGACCCCATTTGGGGTTTTCTTGGCAAAGATATTGGAGTGGCTTGCCATTTCCTTCTTCAGTTCAGTTTACAGATGAGGAAACTGAGGTAAACAGAGTTAAGTGACTTGCCCAGGGTAGTTTTTAGTGTCTTAGTCCAAATATGAACCCCAGGCCCAGTTCTCTATCTATTGCACCACCTAACTACCCTGAGGCCCTGATACTCTTAGAATAAGGAGGATGAGTGGATATTCACCATTGATGTGGGGAAGATTAAAAAAAGGTCAAGAAAGTCAGATTTTATCGACTTGACCAGAAGGGAGGGTCAGCTAGATAAGATATATAGCTGGTAAATGCCCTCTGGAAAGCAGAACTATAAAGGTCATGGATTAGAAAAGGAGTCTTAACAATATAGCAGAAACCAGGTATAGACCAGACATGTACAACTTGGCAGCAGGCAAGCCAAAATTAATAGGTTAAACATCTTGAGGCTGCAGATAAGTTAGACTAGAGACAGACTGATGATGGTTTGTTGCCACAAGTCATGTGACAAACAGGAGAGTGTGCAGTGGTAACCTTAAATTTTTCATGGGCCGCTGGAAATCCTTTGGCAGGCTGCAAGTGGCCTGCAGGCCAAATGTTGTGTAGGCCTGGTATAAACTAATATCTCATACCGTATTCCAAGATAAGGTCAAAATGGTTACAGATTTACACATAAAAGGTGATACCATAAGCAAATTAAGAGAGCATGGAATAGTTTATCTGTCATATATATGGATAAAGGAAGAACTTAAGACCAAAGAAGATTTAAAGAGCATTACAAAATGTAAAACAGATCATTTTGATTACATAAAATTAAAAAGTTTTTACACAAACAAAACCAATGCAACCAAAACTATTAGGAAAGCAAAAAACTGAGGGGTGGGGTTGGGATTTTGCAAAGTACCTTTGATAAAGGTCTTATTTCTAAAATATTTTAAGAACTGAGTCAAATTTATAAAAATTTAAGTTTTTTTTCCCAATTGATAAGTGATCAAAGGATATGAACAGGCAGTTTTCAGACAAAGAAATCAAAACTATCTATAATCCTATGGGAAAATGCTCTAAATTACTATTGCTCAGAAAAATGCACATTAAAACACCTATCAGAGTGGCTAATATGACAAAAAAGGAAAATGTTGGATGTTGGAGGGAATGTGGAAAAGCTGGGGCACTCATGCACTGTTGGTAGAATTCTGAACTGATTCAACTATTCTAGAGAGCAATTTGGAACTATGTCCAGAGGGCTATAAAACTGCATACCCTTTGATCCAGCAATACCACTGCAAGACCTATATTCCAAAGACATCTGGGGAATAAAAAGGAAAAGGAGTTATTTGTACAAAAAATATTTATAGTTGCTCTTTTTGTGGTGGCTAAGAATTGGAAATCAAAGGAATGCCCATCAATTGGGGAATGGCTAAAAAAGCTATGGTATATGATTATAATGGAATATTATTGTACTGTAAGAAGTGACCAGTAGGATGATTTCAGAAAAACCTGTAAAGACTTTTAGTGAAGTGTACAGAACCAGGAGAACATTGTATACATTAACAGCAATATTCTTAGATGAAAAACTGTGAATGACTTAGCTTTTCTTTTCTTTTTTATGGAGGGAAGAGGGAAGGGAAATTGGGGTTAAGTGACTTGCCCAAGGTCACATGGCTAGTTTTGTGTTAAGTGTCTGAGGCCAGATTTGAACTCAAGTCCTCCTGACTCCAGGGCTGGTTCTGTATTCACTGTGCCACGTAGCCATCCCAGGACTTAGCTTTTCTCATCAACAATGATCCAAGAGAATCCCAAAGGACTAATGATGAAGCATACTATCTGCCTAAGGAGAAAGAACTGATATTAAATACAAACTGAAGCATCCTATATTTTTTTTCTTCCTTCCTTCCTTCCTTCCTTCCTTCCTTCCTTCCTTCCTTCCTTCTTTCCTTCCTTCCTTCCTTCCTTCTTTCCTTCCTTCCTTCCTTCCTTCCTTCCTTCCTTCCTTCCTTCCTTCCTTCCTTCCTTTCTTTCTTTCTTTCTTCATTCCTTCCTTTCTTTTTCTTTCTCTTTCTTTCTTTTTCCTTTTACTTGAATCTTCCTATAAAATGATTAATATGGAAATGTTTTCTATAATTTCACATTTATGATCAATATCTGTTTACTGTTGCAGGGAGGAGGGAGGGGAAGGAGGGAAGGTGAATAGAATTTGGAACTCAAAACTTTAAAAATATTTTTAAATGGAAAAAAAGAAAAGGAGTCTTTCAATGTAAGAACTGTAAAGGAATCTTAGAGATGGTATGGTCCAGCTTCCTCTCTACCTCCCACATTTTATAGGTGAGGAAATGAGCTTTAAAAAGGAAATGACTTGCTCAAGGTCACAAAGTTGATAAGTCTAAAAGCTATATTTTGAATTCAAGTCTCCTGACTCTAAGTCCAGCAAACTTTCCACCATATTATACTGTCTTATGCCATCTGTAGGAGCAAGGTAAGCCCCTCTGTGAGGAATAAGATTATACAAACCAAGGCCCCAACTCAATATGATCTTTCTATTACCCTGAGCTGTTTGGGAACAGGGATCTGGAGAACTTGAGGGCTGCTCCTCTCTTGGGACCCTGGCCAGGTCCTTGATAAGAAATATGATAACTGCCCATCTCCTGGAACTAGCCATTCCAAGGAAACATCGTTCTTAGGGGGACCTTGGAGGGATTGGCCTCGGTCCCAGGCCTCACACCAGGTATGATGCTTGCTAAAAAACACCTGGCAGCATGCCTTCTTTGTTTTCAGCACTGCTTAAACTGTAAGATTCAGACCCTAAATTGGAATCTCACCCATGGAGGAGATGTCTTGCCTGGGACCCTCCCATATGGGACCCCGACGGCTGTACTGGGATTCCCCAGCTTGTGTGGTCAGGTGTTGGTGCTTCCCAGCAACGGTGATGCTTGTGAATATATATATATATATATATATATATATATATATATATATATCCATTATTAATCATAGTTGCTCTTCTTCTGCTATCTTTACGCCTCTTACTCTGTTATCTCTGGTTTCTTTCTCACTTGCCTGTATAGACATATATTCTGAATAATATTCTAAAGAAATTGCCTTGGGTCTTTCTTGGAGTGCCGAGCATTCCGTTTATGCAAATCCTGAACCTCTTTAATTGGACACCATCTTGCCCTGGATGGTAGAACCAACGGCAATGGGTAGAAATTATAAGGGGACAAATTTAGTCACAATGTCAGGGAAAACTTCCAAACGACCAGAATTGTCCAAAAGTGGAATTAACTGCTTTAAGAGGTAATGTGGGCTGCCACATTGGAATTCACTGAGCAGAGAGCAGGTGACCACTTGTCAGGTATGTAACAGGGGGAATACCTTTGGCTTAGGAGTTAACAGATGACCACTGAAGTCTCTTGCAACTTTAAAATTCTCTGATTCCATGACACCAAAGAGAATGAATAAATGAGTGAGACACGTGAACGGTGTAAAAAAGAAGGGAACAGAGGTTCAATGAAGAACCAATGTCTCACTTTGGGACATTTGGGGGACATGTTATCCAGAGGGACAGAAAGCTTATTTGTAAATATGACTCAACTTTTACCATGCTCACAGAGGTATGGTCATGGAAACCTTGGGGGACTTCAGGTACTTACCTGCTGATCAGAAAACTGCCCAGAATTCCCTGGTTCCTGTGGTTTTGAATTTGACAGACTACTCAGAGTTCCCAGATGCCTGTGAATGAGGAGGTGTCATTGTAGTCACATGGTTGGGGCAGCTATCACCAAACACAAGGGGACATGCATTCAGCAGTTGGACTAATAAGAGGAGAGATTCTGTGTGGGAGGCCAGTCAGAAAGAATTATTCAAGCAAAATACAGAATGATGGAGCAGAATTGGATGGATTGGGGAGGCATTCATATCATGGTATAAAGAGGAACTGGGTCTGGATTGTCGACCAGGCAGGCTGAGAGGAGCAATGACAATGACCCTCTACTTCTCTCTTTTTCCCTCTAGGGAGAAACTAAGTTTCTCTGTTTGCCAGTCAATCCCATTGTCTCTTCCTTATTGTTGGCACTGAGAGTTTCAATTTCCCTAATTGTATGTTTTTGCTATTTAACTAGTTATTATTATTGATGATGATAATAATTAAAAATCGACAACCAAAAACTAGAGCTGTTTGCACTGGTTACTGAATTGCAAAATTAGGGGTGGGAGTTGGGAACAGCAACTGAACCCCTTAAAGATATAGAAGATATTTTTTCATCATCAAAGATGGGCTGGGTGGCAGGGTAGAAGAGACAGACAGACAGAGAAAAAAAAGAGAGACAGAGACAAAAACAGAGACGGACAGAAAGAGAGAAACAGACAGAGACAGACAGAGATGTATAGAGAGACAGAAGAAGGGAGGGAGGGGAGAGAGAGAGAGAGAGAGAGAGAGAGAGAGATAGAGATAGGAAGGGAAAAGAGAGAGAGAGAGAGAGAGAGAGAGAGAGAGAGCTCTTACTCTGTTCCAGGCATTGTGCACTCAGCATACAATTGGAAGCAAACAAGGTAGTCCCTAAACTCAAGGAGCTATAGGAGAAAACATAAAGGGCAACTGAAAACCAGTAGCGGGGACAGTAGGGCTGCTGGTAGAGGTAGAGAAGTCTAGAGAGTGAGTTAAACTGGAAGTGATGTGAGCTAGGGCCCCTCATAAAGTGACTATCCAGGGTAGGGACACAACAATCAGGAGAACAGGACCCAGGACAGAGGCATCTCAAGGGGAAAGGTAGTGCTAGGGAGAAGGTGGAAAAGATCAGAAAGTGAATTGATCTGTGAGAGTATTCAAGTGGTGAAGTCCTAAATGGAGAATCTCTCCATTGCATATCTGCAAGTGTGTAGGGAGACCTAAATGTATCCCAAATGAGCCCCCACAGTATAGCAGTCCCTCTGAGTTAATTCTTCAACTTGCACTTGGATTTACAGGTGTTCTGTGGGTGGCTACCACTACTACAATAGTTCACCAGCCCCTTCTGGGGTGCTTCCCATGAACAATAAGCCAGTAGACAGTATTAGCTCTTAGCAAAGGCTTTATTAAGTCTGTATGATGGAACAAAATATCCCACTCCCTATATCTCTGGGGTGCTCACTTTCTATAGAGGGATGGAGAAGTGCTGAATACTACATATCACATCAGACTTATTTACTATGTTAGTTGATTTTAGTTAATTGTTCTTCTTTGTGATAAGGGAGGACTGCAAGCATAGGGCAAAGATATCTGGAAATTTCCATGGTTTAGAAAACAAAAAAATTAAGGAAATTTTAGTAACAAAAAATAAATATAACGTACTCCAGCCTGTTAATTTCCTAAGCTCAATATTTATTAATTAACTACTGTATGCCAAACACTGTACTAGGTGTTGGTGACACAAAGACAAAAATGAAATGGTTCCTTGCCAACATTGTGGCAAAACTGGATAAATAGTGGTGCTATTGACAGAACCAAAGCAGTTTGGAAGAGGGATGGGGTTTGGGGAAAAAGAGGAGTTCCATTTTATACACATTGAGTTTGAGATAGAAATATCCAATAAGAAATCAGTGATGTGAGACTAGAGCTCAGGAGAAAGATGAAAGCTGGATATAGAGATCTGAGAGGCATTTGTGTAGAGAAGATCCTTATGCCCGTGAGATCTGATGAGGTCTCTGAGAGAGTGTGTGGAGAGAGGAGAGGCCTCAGGTGGAGGCCATAGCATTGGGCAACACCAACATATAGTGGATGTGATATGGATAAGGATAGGTAGATAGATAGCTGTTAAATAAAGGAGTGTGAGAAGGAGCAAATAGC
Organism: Petaurus breviceps papuanus; assembly: GCF_028583685.1. NCBI lineage: Eukaryota > Metazoa > Chordata > Mammalia > Diprotodontia > Petauridae > Petaurus > Petaurus breviceps. The sequence goes on from NW_027187380.1 coordinate 6,547,336, forward strand.
AAGGAAAAGAACAAAAAGAAAGAAGAGTGATGAAATCTCAAAGAATAGGGGGTATCCAGAGGTAGAGGGTGATCATCAATGTCAAGTACTGCAAAGAGGTCAAGAATGATGAGGATTGAGAAAAGACTATTGGATTTGGCAATGAACTTTGGCAAATGCACTTTTAGTTGAGTGATGAGGCCAGAAGTCTGATCTACAAAGGCTTTAGGATCTGTAGAAGACAGGGTATTCCCAAAGTCTTAGTGAAGTTTTGAGTTCCTTTTAAGTATACCTTGTATACCACTGCCCTACTTTAAAATTGTTTCAGTGTGAGATTCTATAAGTCAAGTTCACTTGTTGTTCAGTCATTTTTCAGTTGTGTTCAACTCTTCATGACCCCCATTTGGGTTTTTCTTAGCAATACTGGAGTGGTTTGCCATTTCTTTTTCCAGCTAATTTTACAGATGAGCAAACTGAGGCAAACAGGTTTAAGTGCTTTGTCCAGGGTCACACTGATAGTAAGTGTATGAGGCCAGATTTGAACTCAGGGAGATGAGACTCCAGAGCCCAGCACTCTATCCACTGTGCTTCCACTCAAGCTCACTTAGGATATTGAGATACTGCATTTGCTCATGATTTAGAATTATAAAAGCTAATCCCAGAACCAGCTCCTATACCCTATATTGGTGAGAGGTTCTTGCTGGGCTCATAATGTCTGCCCATTCCTGATCCAAGCTCCTTTTTTATTTCCATCATCATTCTCTATTCCTGCAGGAGGAGAAAAATAGCATCCTCAATTTAGGATTCAGATTAGAAAAAGTACAAAGGAACCACATCCACTGTCATTCAGAAAAAAAATTGAGACAAAGGCTTGGAATGAGCTGAGCCTGGGAAGGGTCAGAACTATGACATATAAGATCTATATCACTATCACATATTCTAGAACAACAGCAAATTTAACTAGAAAATCCTCCCATGCCCTACATCATATATTTAGCCACCCAAGGTTGTTAACCAGGCAGGATCAAAGTTGGCAGCTTCAAAGCTGGCAGCTTCCACTGGCATAAGACTGTAATAGGGTAGAAAGGATTCTCATCTAAGCAGCCATATATCACCATTTTTGAGGTCATATTCCTCTTTGGGTTCTTTTAGAGAAGGGACTTCCTTCTCCTTTTCCTTTCCCTTACAATGCCTAGTACTATACTTTTATAAGCTCATAGGCTTATTTTGAGCTTGAGGTCACCTTAGGGCAGCTAGGTGGTACAATAGTGGATAGAGTTCTAGTCTTGGAGTCAGAAAATCTCCTCTTTGTGAGTTCAAATCTGACCTCAGACACTTAATAGCTGTGTGACTCTGGGCAAGTCACTTCACCTTGTTTGCCTCAGTTTCCTCATCTGTAAAATGAACTGGAGAAGGAAATATCAAACTATTCCAGTATCTTTGCCAAGAAGACCCCAAATGGAGTCATGAAGAGTTGCTCACCACTGAAATGACCAAAACAATAACAACATGTGCTAAGTATTGGGAGTACACAGAAAAGTAAAAGATGGTCCCTTGCTCTCAAGGGGTTCCCAGTCTAATGGAGCATCATCATGATAATAACCATGTGCAAACAAGTTATATATAGAACAAAATGGAAATAATCAACAGAGGGAAGGCTCTAGAATTAAGAGGGATCAGGAAAACTTCCCTGTAGAAGGTAGAATTTTAGCTTATATTTAAGGGAAACCTAGGAAGCCAGGAGGTAGGTAGCCAGGGAAATTTCACATTTAAGAGACTCATTCCTTAGGTTAAATTTCTTGTCTCCTGATAAAATGCTAATTCTCTCCAGAAAGTCCCTATTGAACCTTATTGGTGTTTTACAGACACTTCAGTGTGAATGCATCTCCAGATCGTGAAAATGCCTAGTGAGGAGATAGAGTGTCTTTGAGGAACAATAAGGCGACCAGTATCACTGGATGGTAGAGATGGGGGTTGGGGTGGGCAAGGGGGGAAGGTGTAAGAAGATGAGAAAGGTATGGAGGGAGGAAGATTATGAAGGGCTTAACCATTTTATATTTTATCCTAAAAGTAAACATTGGAGTTTATTGGGGCATAAGGGGAGACATTTTGTTATAGTCTGGTAGCTTTTCAGTCATGTCTGACCTTATTTGGGATTTTCTTGGCAAAGATACTTGAATAGTTTGCCATTTCATTCTCCAGCTCATTTGACAGATGAGAAAACTGAGACAAATAGGGGTAAGTGACTTGCCCAGGGTCACACAACTAGTAAGTGTCTAAGGCTGGATTTGAACTCAGGAGGATGAGTCTTTCTGACTCCACCCAGCACTCTATGCACTATGGTGCCACCTAGCTGCCCCATGGGGAGACATAGACCTCTGCTTTAGAAAGATCACTGATATGAACAGAGAATGAACTGGAGTAGGAAGAGACATAAGCCTGATTGACCCACCAGGAATCTATTACAATAGTCCAGATGTGGGGTAATGAGGGTCTGCTGTGGGATGCTGACAGTGTCAGCAGAGAGAAGGAAAAGAATATGAGAAATGTTACAAATATAGAATCAACAGGCCTTGGCAACAAATTGGATATAGGGGTGTGAAAGAGCATGAGGAGTCTGGGACAACTAGGTTTCGTGCCTGGGTGACTGGTAGAATGGGCACCAGGCATAGGCAATAGTGTTCCTTAAGCTGGACAGAGCAGGTGTTCATCTGAGGTGCTGAGATTCCAAAAGGTGAAAAAAGTATACATCTCCCATTAAATACCTTTCCCACAGAGCCTGCTGATAGCTAGAACTTTCACAGTTAGAGACTCATTCCTTTAGTTAAATTTCATGTCTCCTGATAAAATGCAAATATCTCCTGGAACCTTAGTGTTTTCCAGACACTTCAGTGTGAATGAATCTATTAGATCCTTCCCAGTACAGATTTTGATGAGGAGGAAGAATCTTAAGGGTCCTAGGAAGGACCTCATTTGGGAAGGGAGATGGGATTCTAGGGGAACAGAGAATACAGATTAGGATCCCAGAAAACAAAGAACCAACCTTGAATTTTTGCCAGCACCTTGGACAAAGCCCCTGGTATGTGTTCAATAAATCCTGTTAACTAATTGGAGGTACGATTTTTTTTAAATCCTTAAAATGAGAGTAGAGTAAGACAGTTATTTTCTCATAGTTTACTTCTTAAATCTGGGTGAGGGCCACAGAAATCTGTTCACTCTGGCCTCCACCTCTGGACTTTACACAGTGATAGTATCCCCTGCTCCTTTGGCCTTTCTCTCAGAGGGACTGGTTCCTTTCAGAGTCTCCATTTTAAGCAGGATGGACACACAGGTTAACCATGTATTTATTCTTCATAGACTACACTCCTGACTCTCTAGATTTTCTCTATTGTTGTTCAGTCGTTTCAGCTGTGTCTAACTCTTCCTGACCATATCTGGGATTTTTCTTGGCAAAGATATTGGAGTGGTTTGACATTTTCTTCTCCAGTTCATTTTACAGACGAGGAAGCAAAGACAAACAGGGTTAAATAACTTACTCAGGGTCATGCAACTAGTAAATGTTTGAGGCCAGATTTGAACTCATGAAGCAAAGTCTTTCTGACTGTAGGTCCTGAACTCTATCCACTGTGCCACATAGCTGCCCGGGACTTTCTCTACCATAGCATCTTCACCCCTCCCATCTTTCAGGTTCCTTTCATCTTTCCCTAGTAGAATTTAAGTTACTTGAGGACCAAGATTGTCTTTTTTTTTCATTCCAAATACTTAGCACAGTTCCTGGTACATAATAAGAACTTAATTGTTGCCTTGGAAGCATGTGGGAAGGAAAGATGCAGAAGATGTAGGCAGGGAGAGAACAAACAGTCCTTAGAGTAGCAAGGGGATCATGGAAATCATATCTGACTGAGAATCAGAAGATAGGGTCTTGAGCTTCAGTTCTGACATGCATGAGTTGTGTGACCTCAGACAAATCATGATTTCTCTGAACCTTAGTTTCTCATAAGCTAAATGAAGATAATAATAATACCTGCCCTGCTTCTCCTACAGGGCTGTTTGGGGTATCAAAGGAAGTAATAGATGTGAAAATTATCTGAAAACTATAATATAAAAGAAACAAATAATCATTATTCTGTAACAGCATGGGAATGCCTCAATTACACACACTCACAGAGGAATAGGATCCATTTATAGGAAGGAAGCAGTGCCCAATGGGGAAGGGAAGTTAATAAACATCTATAAAACACCTACTATATGCCAGACATTGTTAAGTGATTTTGCAAATATTACCTCATTTGATTCTCACAATATTATCCCCATTTTACAGATGAGGAAATTAAGGTAGACAGTGGTTAAGTGACTTGCCCAGGGTCACCCACCTGGTGATTGTCTGAGGTAGGATTTGAACTCAGGTCTTCTTGTGTTCTATCCACTTCAGCACCTAGCTATTGGTGAATGATTGATTGTATCTATGGAGGATGTTTTGGTAAACGAGTTGATTTGGAGGGACAGAAACTGAGATTTCAGGTCTGGTCTCCCAGGGTAGCCTGCAAGAGTAACCTCCCAAGATAACCTTTCTTCAATAGAAAAAGATCAGCAGTCTACACCCTCTTGGGGGCATCCCAGAGAGAAGAGGTAACAACCCACCTCCCCTTGGACGCTTCCCAAATGCCTTGGGAACTTCCCCACTATCATCATTACCTGATTTCCAAAGCTGAGGGACTAGATTGAAATCCCCTGGGATCCCCACTGACCAGATGGAGAGGGGTGAATGGCCTGGGAACCAGGAGGCCTTGGTTCTGTGCCCGGCTGTGCTGATACCTGAATCTAAGGGAGAGACATTCCCACAAGGAATCTGTCGGAGGGGGCCCAGAGAGTCTCCTGTCCCAGGGAGGGACTGGGTGAGGCATCTCAGATTTCTTTGCTCCGTGTTTGACCCTGAGATTTGATTGGTCAAAGGAAACAATGGGCAGCTCTCACCCCTGCAAAATGACACCTCCCTTAAAGTGCCTCTGTCTTGCACATTCATGGGGACTTGTGATTCTCAGGCTTCAGATCCTGAAGGCCCAGCAGTGACCAGATTTTAGACAGGCTGAAGCAAGTCCCAAAGGACCAACTTAGAAATTCTTTTGCCCGTTAGCTGGGTAGCAAAGGCTTTATGCATTTGAAGATTGTGTCCCATCTCTGGACCTCAGTTTCCTCATCTGTAGGATGAGATGGCCTCTGAGGTTTCTTCCAGCTATCTGTGTCTATGACTAGTTGATATCTAAGGGTCCCCTGCAGTGTTCTGTGATTTGATATGGATTCTGGGAAGCCGTTGTCCAGAGCCCCCTGGCTTTGAAACCCAGATGTTCTTTGGTATGGATGTAATGGTTGGACAGTTTGGAAATCTGTCCACTTGATCTGTTTCTGTCTTGATAATTCTGTCTGGATATTCTGAAGTTCGGGGTGCTGACCTCTTTCCCTTGAACTAGGTAAACGATACATATTTAACTGATTAAAGTAAGCTTGTTGACCCATTTTGAGTTGCTTTCCTTTAACAAAGCAGATCCAAGAACCTGTGTTGGCAGCCACCCTCCCTAGGGATGCTGGGGTGCTTGCTGCTACAGTCCTGGGAGGGACCTTAGAGTAACCCCCTCATTTTACAGTTGAGGAAACTAAGGTCCGGAGAGATTAATTATCTTGACCGGGTCACACAACTAGTAAGTATCCTGAATCTTGGAAGAACTAGGGTTGGAGGTGACAGGAAGCTCACTTTAAGAAGAAAAATTTTCGTGCTTTGGTTACTGACACTTCTTTTGAGTATCTATGTAGAAATACAAGCCCCCTAAAAACTCACCTTTGCCTTAGGGACAAATGAGACTTCTACATTTGAACCAAAGAAGAGGAGGAGGAAACCAGGAAAGAGAAAGGAGGGAGGGAAGAAAGAAGGCAAGCAGGTCTATAAAGGAAGCAAATGTACCAATGAGGAAATTTTAGGGGTCATGAAGAAGAATATCTCACATCTGACTCAGGGAGAATCTACATTCCTTTGAGGATAAGGAATTGTTTTCATTATTGTTTTGTTTTGTTTTGTTTTTTTCTCCAGTACTTGAAACATAGTAGGTGATTGATAAATCTGAATGAATGAAGAACTGAATGGAAACTTGATGTAGTACAGAGAACCCTTGAAGGAATCAAAAGATCTGAGTTCTAGACTTTAGAGTTGAAAGAACCTAAAAGAGTGAGCCAATTCCCCTTATTTTGCAGAGGAAGAAAATGAAACCCAGAGAGGCAAAGCGGTTTGCCTGAGGTGACTCGGGTAGTAAGTAGCAGAGTTGCAATTTGAATCCAAATCTCCTGAATTTGAATCCAGTTTCCTTCCCATTTTGAAACAGAGCTTTGCTACTGGCTAGCTTTGTGACCTTGGGTGAGTCCCTTACCCTCACTAAGCCTCTGTTTCCTCATCTGTGAAATAATGATGTTGGATTAGATGGAGTGTCAAGTGAGAAGGACCACAAGAAGTCCAGTTGGGTCAAACCATAGGGTTCAGGAAGAGGAAGAACATATAGCAAGCTTGGAAAGATAGGTGAGGGTCAGGTTGTAAAGGGCTTTAGAAACCAAACAGAGGAGCTTAAGTTTAATCCAATGTGTCTGAACAGCATCGATCTAGGATGATAGATTTAGGGACCTTGGAATTCATTTAGTTCACTTGTCTTCTTTTAACATTCACTCTGCTTTGCCCAGATCTTTCTGGTGGCTATCCAGGTCCCTCCCTCTCCTTCTTAACAAGTTCAGAATTTAGCTCACAGACTTCTCTTATCCAAGCCCTTGGAACCTTTAATCATCCATTTTCTCTGGCTGTTGCTCATGCCAGGAACATCCTCCCTCTTCCACTCTGACTACTGACAAACCTGGCTTCCTTCAAGTCCCAACTGAAATCCTATCTTTTACTGGAAACCTTCCCTAACCCCTCTTAATTCTATTGCTTTCCTTTGTTGATTATTTCCCCTTTATCCTTTATATATATTTATTTGTGTATTACCTCACCTATTAGATTATAAGCTCCTCGAGGACAGGGAGTGTCTTTTGCCTCTTTTTGTGTCCCCAGCACTTGGTACAGTGTCTGGCATGTGTTTATTGATTGATTATTTTCTTCTGTACTCCAATGTCACCATTCTTTTGAAATTCTCTGTTTCTGTGGATGGCACTTATCCTTTCAATCACTAAGGTTTGCAACTTAAAATATTTTGCTTGACACCCCACTCACTCATCTCAAACATCCAATCGGGTGCCAAATCCTGTTCTTTCTTCCTCGATGGTATCTCTTGCATGGGTCCCTTTCTCTCTGCCTGCAGAGTCACCACTCTAATTTAGTCCCTCATCACCTCTCAACTGAATTGTAGAACTAGGAAGCCTCCTAATTAGCTAGTTACCTCCAATCATGAGAGGAATGTATGTGTAGTATTTTCCCAATTCCAATTATATATAATTATTAACTACCTAGTGATAGGGTGGTTGGTGTAGTAAAAGAAACAAAAAACTAACTCCTCAAAAGTCAGAAATCAGTGGTTTATACAATCCTGGGTTTATAGTTGCCTGGTCTCTTCTTGAAAAATAGAGATAGTGGGAAACAGTGCATTGATATTAGGGTCAAAAACCCCAAATTCTAGTCCTAATTTTCTCCCACATGAAAGTCTGTCTGTCATCTCCATGCCTTTGTATTGGCTGTTCCTCATGCCTGGAATGTTCTCTTTCCTCATTTCAGACTCTTAGTTCTAACTTCCTTTAATTCAGGTAAAATTTCATCTTTTTCAAGAGCCCTTTCCCAACCTTCTCTGTGCTAGTGCTGTCCCCTACTAAGATCACTTTCCATTTACCATGCACATATACATGTGTGTAGTAGATACCTACCTATTTGCATGTTGTCTTCCCTATTAGAATGGGAACTTCTTGAATGGGACCTTCCTATAAGTTGCCCAGCCCAGTTGCCCTGTGGACATTAATACATGTTGTCACCTCTGTTTTTCTCTTTCTTATGTGTATTCTTTCCTGATCTTATATGTATGAGTATCAGAAATAGAACAGGCCAGAATATGACCTTTGAATGAGGTTGGAAGAGTCACTAAATGTCCGGCAACTTGGGTCTATGGCATGGTTTGCTGGTAGTAATAGGAGCTAGTCTTTATGTATATATATACATATATAATTTTTTTTTGGCTTTTTGGAGGTGGGAAGGCAGGGCAATTGGGGTTAAGTGACTTGCCCAAGGTCACACATCTAATAAGTGTTAAGTGTTTGAGGTTGAATTTTAATTCAGGTCCTCCTGATTCCAGGACCAATGCTCTATTTACTTCACCGCCCAGCTTCCCAGGAAGCTAGTCTTAAGGAACAACTTGCTTGACCCACAGCCTGGAAATGAATCTACCTCATAGCAAAGACACCACTCTTTTAAGCAAAGGAGCATCTTGCCCATTGGCTGTGGAACACCTTAATTTAGAAAGGCCAAGGTCACTGGGCCATCTCCAGTTGTCTTGACTTTTATCTTGCCATTGGGCTTCAATGACTCTGGAGGAGAGAGTGAGGCTGATGATTTTGTAAGCTCTGCCTCATTTAAATCCAATTCATGGGCAAGTTAAGACATCACCCTGGCTATTTCATTGTCCACTTTGACAACAATGTCAGAACAAAAACATCCAGAAACAATTTTGGTGGGGCAAATATTTGATAGTCACCATTTGAAGCCTTGGTCCAGTCTCTCCAGAACCTGAGTGGATCCCTGAGAGGGAAAAGGGTGTCCTAGTTTGGGGAGGGGAGGGATGTTTTAATATTTCTGTCCCTGCTTTACCTTCTCAGTAAATATCCCTTTATAAAAGGTAATTGATGTTAATTGATTAACCAACATTGAGGAGATATCAACTGGTTAGGGGAGACTGGGAAGTGGTTGTGTTAATTGGTATTAGGAGAACACATCAGATGAGAACTGATGAATGACAATACTAGAGAAAAGTCACCCCTGGTCAAGGCTACCCCTGAAGAGAAGATGTAACCAGATGTGTTCCAGGAAACTGACTCCTCAGGGAGGTGAGAAAATGAGCCCAGAGCCAATATACTACAAAAGAACAGTAGATTTGGACTCAGGACAACAAAGATTTATTTAGGGCTCACCTGTTTAAGACCTTTGTGCTATGCAGAAAAAGATACAAAGTTTATACTTGGGACCTTATCAACCTGGTTTTGAGTCACACTTACTTACCAGCCCCGTGACCTTGAACAAGTCATTTTAGATCTTCTAAATCTTAGCCCCCTAGTTCTAAAATGAGAATAATAATGGTTAACATCTACATAGTGATCTAAGTTTTCCTTTACATGTATTATATGATTTAAGCCTCATAATAGCTACATGGGGCAGCGGATGAAGTGCTGAACTTGAAGTAAAGGAGACCTGAGTTCAAATTGGACCTCTGACACTTAGTAGCTATGTGACCCTGGGTAAGTCACTTAACCTTGGTCTTCCTCAGTTTCCTCAATTATAAAATGAGGATAATAATAGCACCTCCCTCCCAGGGCTGCTGTAAGGATTAAATAGATACTATTTGTAAAGTTCTTTGCAAAGCTTAAAGCTCTATTTAAATGCCAATTTTTGCTATTATTATTATTACAACTACCATGACATAGATATTTCAGGTAGTCTTATTCCTTTCTTACTCAAATGGATCTATGGCTTATGCAATCTGGAAGTCTATTCTTGTCCACCTATCTTGTGCCGTTCTTGTCAATATTGCTCCATATGTTTGCCACAAAATATCGACCTGATATAGGGCAGCTAGGTGGTGCCATAGTGCACAGAGCACCAGGCCTGGAGTCAGGAAGACTCATCTTCCTGAGTCCAAATCTGACCTCAGATACTAGTTGTGTGACCCTGGCCAAGTCACTTAACCTTGTCTTTTGCCTCAGTTTCCTCATCTGTCAAACGAGCTGGAGAATGAAATGGCAAACCACTCAAGTATCTTTGCCAAGAAAACCCCAAATGAGGTCATGAAAAGTTAAAATCTGCCTAATATGCTCAAGACCTTTTTCCTGCCATCACAAAGATGCCTATCTTACACATGGGAAACTGAGACTAGAGAGGTCAAGTAACTTGTCCATGGTCATGCAGATAATAAATTTTGGTGACAGGATTTGAATTCAGGCCTTTCTGACTTCAGGTCTACTATTCCACAATGCCTCTCAATGACATACTGCCTGCCTCACTGATACTTATACTGTGTACCTCACTAAACTATTGAGGGGGAAGCCCTTTGTCAACCCAAAAACTCCATATGAATAGGAGTTTTTATTCCTTGAGCCATGGAAAAGACTGATTTGTTAGTTTCTAATGAAACAACATTAAACAATATTAATAATATTAAATAATAAAAACAAATAGCTGAAAATGGGAAGGTTATATTTTTATAAAGGTTATCTGAGGATAGCAATGCTTTTAACATAGAGGAATTGCCAACACTAGTCAAGATGGAAGATGGAGTGGGAAAAGAGGAGATTTGGGGTGGGACACAAGGCTCTCAGGCAGAACCCGGGCCTTGGAGGGGGCTGCCTACCTTATCTGAGGGACCCTCAGATTCCTTATAGTTTCTTAACATTGTTCCTCCATAGCCAATCCATATGACTGATGCTGGTAGGCGAGAGAACATCTGGGAGGGATTTCCTGAGCTCTGGGGGGAATTTTGAGCAGAATGTGGGACCTGCCAGCTCAGTCAGGAACACCCACCCTCTGCCATCTGCTCACTTGCCTGAGGGACCTCAGTGGCTTCTAGCTTCTTTGATGGATGCTCATGTTGGGGGCACTGCTGCTGCTGCTACAGAGGCAATTGGGTGCTGGAGAAAGATTGCAGAAGCCCTGAGTTGAAATCTCACTTTTGCTACCTGTGTAACTTTGTGCAAGTCACCTAACCTCTCTAGGCCTCAGTTTCCTTATCTGTCATTTGAGGGATCTGGACTGCATGAGTTCTAGTTCTGAATCTTTTACTTAGCAAAGTCCTTCCTAGCTCTAAATCCTAAGATCCTAATAGCACATTCAAGTCAATGACATTGAGGATAATTACAAGAGGGATTTGCTTGTTTGATTCTGTAATCTATATAACCCTTAGACCTTAAGAGGTCAACCAATGTATGTCGAATGAAGGAAAGAAATAATGTTTATGAAAATAAATGACAAAATGTTAGCTAATGGCATAGCTTCTAGCTATAACCCTTTGCCTCTCTGACAGTCAGGCAATGAGTATTGCCATAAACAAACACTCAGAATGCCAGGGGTTCCCATGGCAGCCAATAGACTTTTACCTGGAGGTCAAAAGAGTCATAATATGTGAACTTGACATTGGGTGAGGGTGTTGGGAAAAGAGATGAGGAGAATCCATCTTACTGAGCCACAAAGAAAGTAGAACTGGGGTTAAAAACAGGGAGAGACATCCTCTTCTAAGTGTCAAGTTCAAATGTTGTCCTTCTATAACCTGTGGGTAACGATAAGTTGGCTGCCTCAAGCTTGTTTCGCCATCTGAGTACCCATGGCAATGTTTACTGCCTGGCCAGTCAGGTGGCAAAGGGTTAGAGCTAGAAGCAATGCCATTAGCCTAAAAGTTTGTCATTTTTTTCATAGACATAATCATTCTTTCAACAAATATTAATTGACCTCTAGTTGTGTACACAGGTAGGTTCTATGGGAGGAAAACAATTGAGAAAACCCAATCTTTGCCCTTAATGTTTGGCTGAGGAGACAAGTCACAGAACCAGAGAATGAATTAAAAATGATTACAAAACCCCATGTGAACAAATACTTGGTAACATCCTCCTGTAATGACGAGACTCAGGAAAGGAGTGATCAGTCATTCAGTGAGTACCTATTATGTACAAATAAGTACATCATGCTTTAGGGAATAGAAAGGACACAGGAAACGGTTTTTGCCTGCCCCCCCTTCCCCAGAGCTTCCACAGCATTTGGGGAGATAAGATGTATAATCATGACTAGAGAACCATGATGTTCCAACTACCTGGTTTGGTTATTCACTGAGAAGTTGATGGATTGTGCTAAACAAGAGATGGGACAGCGTGACAAAGTAGAAGGAACACAGGTTCAAATCCTGGTTCTTACTAGCTGTGTGATCTTGAGTCTAACCTCCTTGGGCCTCAGTTTCCTCATCTGTCAAAAAAAAGAAGAGGTTGAACCAGATGTCTAAGCTACAATCCTATGGGTCTATTGTTAAGGTTATAGTGATGGAATCTGAATAAAGCTGTCCCCAGCCCCAATATTCTAGCTTCCTTATAAGCCCCACTGAATAGCAAGCCCCTAACTAGTCACTCTCCCCCCCACAATATCCTAATTTCTTCATATATGCCTCACTGCGCACTAAAACAGGTGTGTCCACAAACTCATATTTCCCACAGAAACAGCAGGTGTGTCCATGCACTCAACCACAACCACAGCCATCTAGTGTCAGACAGGACCACAATACTCAGCCAATCAGAAAGCAGCACCACCAGGATGCCCAAGCATGATGTGGACCCCAACAAAATAGAAGGGACTTTCCCTAAGTAGGCATCTGTGTAGTTATAGTAAATAACTAACCTAGAGTGAACTTATGACATAGAGAGGTTTATTATAATATCATTATCATACATATATACCCTCCCAAATGAGTTTTTCTGTATACATTGTGGGTAATCACATGCAAAATTCCACTGGAACCCCTCCCCTAATATCTAATCCCTTAACAAACCCCTCCTGCCTTTTTAATATTTATAATTTTTGCTATATAATTGTATATTTATCCTATAAAAATCTATCTTGCTTTTTCTGAAGTTGCTGGTTCTTCTTGGAATTTAGCCCACTTCATGAAAGGCATCAATCTCAATAAATGCCCATACTTGGATTAGAGGTGGTCTGACTCTGAATTCTTTGAGATGGTTCTACTGCATCTCATCATGAAACTGCTACAGTACAGTAGAAGGGAAAGTGCTGTGGCTTGGCATGTGGGGCACCTGGGAACTAACCCTAGATTTGTCACTCACTGACTGTGTGACCTCAAGCAAATCACTTCACCTCCTGTGTCTCCTCTCTAAAACAAATGGTCAGATTTAGGTGGTTCCTAACAATCAGTGGTTAAATAAGTTGGCAATGAAATAATGACTCACATTTTTCACAACAACCTTGTGAGGGAGGTAATACAAATACCATTATCCCTGTTATACTAATGAAGAAACTGAGGCACAGAGAGGTTATATAACTCATCTATAGACACACACAGTAAGAAGGGGCCTTTAGAATCACCTAGTCCATCCACTTCATTTTGTAGATGAGGAAACTGAGGCCCAGAGAGTTTAAATAATTTTCCCATAGTCGCATAGATAAATGGTAGAACCAGGATTTGAACTTATGTCCTTTGACTCCACATCTAGTGCCATTTCCATGACACTCTGTGGTCTCTCAGAGAGCAATATGTGATGTTTAAAAAGCATGACAAAAGTGAAAATTCTATAGGAGTGCAGAGAAGGGAAAAGACAATGCGTTGGAGGGGGTGTCAGGAAAGCTGGGAGGGAATACTTCAGTTGGACCTCAGAGAATGGATAGGATTTTGCGAAGAAAACCCCAAATGGGGCTGCTAAGAGTCAGAAACAATGGAAACAACTGAATAAATATATTTACACACTATATGATATAAATAATAAAGCATACACCAAAATATTTATAGTAGAACTTTTTTGAGTTCAAAGAACCAGAAACAAAGTAAATTCCCATTTTTAAAAGATGTGACATAGATATAATGGAACATTACTGTGCTGTAAAAAAAAATAAGTATGATGAATATAAAGAAGCATGGGAAGACTCACATGAACTGATGAAGAGTCAAGTATGCAGGACCAGGAAAACAATCTGCATGATGACCATAGAATTGTAGATGGAGACAACAGCAACGACAGCAACAACAATAAAAGTGACAAAGTGAATGCTGCAAAATTATAATGATTAAGCTTGGTCCAAAGTAGAGATATGAAAAGATACTTCCTCCACCACTTTAAATTCTCTATAGAAGTAGGAATTATTGCTCCTGATTGTCCTTTGTTCTGGAAGGGGACCATGACACCAGGAAGTTGATGCCTTGATTGCAAGTGAATTGGATTTCAATGAAGGAGAATTGTGCAAAGTCACAAGCCTCACTTTCTCCTCCAGAGCCATGTGTCCAGTGGCAAAATATAGATCAGGACAACTGGAGATGGCCCCAAGAGGTAGGAGACCATGAGTATGAACTACTTCATGTGACATCACAATTTTTTAGATATGTTAGTTTTTCTGAATTTATTTTTCTTTTTCTATTCTTTATTATAAGAGATGGCTCTCTTGGACAGGGAAAGGATGGATAGATTGTACAATGGAAGTGATACAAAGACAAAAGACCCCAATAAAATGTTATATTTAAAATAGAAGCAAGAACAGAACCTTTGACAGACACACTTCAGTGGTAGAAGGGGAGAGATAATAATAATTTTTAAATGAGTCAGAGAAGCAGGAATTGGAGAGATCTACTTATAACTTCTATAGAGAAATTTGTAAGAGTAAGAACCAAAGAGAAAAGGATGTGAACTGGGTAAGAAAGAAAAACAAATTAGGCAGGTGTTTTAGAAAGGTTCAGACTGGTGAAGTAGGTTCAAAATTGAATGTAGGGAGGAGAAATTTGGGAGAAACTAAGGGAAATTTGAAAGAGAAAAATTTCCAGGTTTAGTTACTGGCCCAGATTCTACTTCTAAGCTGGTTTCTACTTCTAAGGTTTCAGGATTCAGGATTTATAAAGGAGAATATAAAATGATTAAGGAGGATCCAGGAAGATTAAGAGTAGGACCTGAGGAAGAAGACTCAAGAAGGGAAAGCAGAAGGCAACTGCCAAGACAAGGGAAGTAAGGAAATGTAAGTGGTACAATTGGAGGGTAAATAAAATTTATAGAGCTCATAAGTAGGTGGGGTCAATTGTTGAAACAGATGGGAAGTGAGTGAGTTATGGAAGTGTAGTTGTGGGGTGTGGCATGGAGGTTTGGAAAGGAAGTTGAGAAGGATTGTCAAATTAATAAAAAGTGGTGATTGACTAAAAATTTTAAATAACTGCTTAGAGTTGGGGTATAAACACCCAGAAGCCATTTTAAAGAAAAACTACACTGAAAATCTCAACCAATATGGAAGAGTAGAGAAAACTGTATATTGACTTATATCTAGTGATACGATGCTTGAATTTCTCCCAGTCAAAATACTATATATCAGTTATTTTCTGAGGGTAGACTGATCTCTTTCCTAAAGGAGAAAAAAACATGTCTTAAAGATCACCTCTTTACTCTCCAGGCTATTAAACACAATGAAATGTTCCTATAGGAAAACAAGTAAGGTTTCAATGGGGGAACAAAAGGAATCTGAGATGGAGGAGAGACTTGACCATTATCAGAATGCAGGTGGGTAGAACAGTGTTACACAGAGGAAAGAGAGAAAAGGAAAAGGATAGCTTTACTCAGGAAATATTTCAGGAACCTACGATGTGTCAGGTATAGTGCAAAGTGCTGGAGAGACAAAGAAAGACAAAAGATAGTCTCTGCTCTCAAGGAGTTCACAATCTAACAAGGGACATGACATGTCAACAATTATGAACAAACAAGCTATAGGTGGGATAAAATGGAAATGATCAACAAAGGGAAGGCACTAGAAATAAGTCGGATTGAGAAAAACTTCCTGGAGAAAGTAGAATCTTCCTGAAGAAGAAGAAACTGGAAGCACTGAGGAGAAAATGCCTCTTCTCTTCAACATGGTTATAATGGATAGAATGCTGGGCTTGGAGTAGAGTTCAAATCCCACCTCAGATACTTACTGTGTGATCTTAATCTCTTAGAGTTTCAGTTTCTTCATCTGTAAAATCAAAGGGTTGACTCACTGGCTTCTAAGTCCATGATTCTATGAGACAGGAATGCCACAGAAGCTAACATGAGAGACATCATTCAATAAGGATCAGGGGAAGAGTGCATTAGTGATTAATGATTCCCTTGCTCAAGGGTCCTGAGGCAGCTATTTGTAGATCTGATAGCAACAATTGAAAGATTTGTTATCTGCCTGAAGAATATGTTAAATACTTAGAGAGCAACAAGGTGGCTACTCCTTATTCCCAGTGATTCTTGAAGGCACAAATGATAATACCTGAAAAATCTTTTTAAAAATGTCTTGCAAAAGATTATGCAATCTTGGGCACAAAACTCATCACCAGAAGGGCATAGGTTGTTTTCCTCATAGGCTGTTGTCCATAGAAAGCAATGGATGCCTAAGAGAAGAACTGATTTGAGAAGTGAACAGTTAATTGGCTAAAAAGGTGATGCCTGAGAATTGATTTTAGACTTCTGAACTACAGCTAAAAATGTAGTTAGGAAAGATTAGGATTTCTGCCTTTCCCTGAACCCCCAGGAATAGAAGATTATATCATTGTGATAGTCTCATGGCTCTTGAGTAGATAGACATCGGGGGGACAAAGATTAGTGAGATTATATGCCAGGTATCTTATAAATCTAATAAAAAGAGCTTTAAACTAAGATAATACCCCGCATAATTTATAATATTTGACCAATCATTGTATGAAAGGAAACCAACTATGCAATATTATGCTACAATGATATGATAAAAAAATACTCTATGCCAACACGAAAATTAATAGTAAGAACAGTGACATCATTCCGTGTGTCAACCCAACAGGGAATTAAGTCACATTTGCTGTAACAATTAGAATCATTAAAGAGCAGGCTCCATATAATGAAACCTAGATACATTATGCATTATAGATACTAATGCAGAAGATCAGGGTACAAGGGAGGCAAATATCCATTGAGAGAGTCTAGATAACCAAATACAATAAAATAAAAACAAGAGAACCAAAAGTAAAAAAAAATGACATGAAATGGAAATAAGATTGAAAATCTAAGAGAAAAAAATAAAATTAAATAAAAGAAAGAAAAGTATAAAATAAAAGTAAAATTATGTATCAAAATTATAAAATTCATCACTCAACAGTTCTTCCCAATAGCAGCAACTTTAAAACTAAAATCAAAGTAGTAAAAGAAAAATGTAACAACATATAAACAGAAAATATAAAAATGAAAAAAAATTAACAATTTGATAGTGTAACTACTTCCAGTGTTTGCATCACTAATGCTGGAAAATCCTGGAATGAAGGAGGAATGATAAAGGATAATTGAACTACAAAAGCAGAGGGGAAGAAAACTCCAAAATTTGAAAAAAAAAATCTCAGATAAGCTTCCATTTCTAACACTTTCTAGTAGTGAGTTTCTGTGTTTCTGGTGATATTGGGGGGTGAGAAGGGAGTGTAGAAGATAAAAGGTTAGTAAGCTGGTGTAGCAGCAAGCATCCAAGTGTCCTCAGGGTTTGCTGCCAACACAGGTTCTTGGATCTGCTTTGATAAAGGAAAGCAACTCAAAATGGGTTAACAAGCTTACTTTAATCAGTCAAACATATACCGTTTACCTCGTTCAGGAGAAAAAGGTCAGCACCCTGAACTTCAAAGTATACAGGCAGAATTATCAAGACAGAAACAGATCAAGTAGACAGCTTTCCAAACTGTCCAACCATTACATCCATACCAAATCAACATCTGGGTTTCAACATCTGGGTTTTTCAAAGCCGGGGGGGCTCTGGACAATGGCTTCCCAGAATCCAGATCAAATCACAGAACACTTCTCAAAGTGAGCCCCAAAACAAAGCTACACATCAGGGCTTATATAGCCTTCTCCTGGCTCAGAGAATGTAACAACCTTATTGATTCACTGGCCAATCAAGAGGTATCTACTGAAAAACAAAGCCTCCCACCTCAGGCTCCAGGTGCACTTTAGCCTAGGGCCAGGGAAGATCTTTAAATTTACATTCCCATTACATTCGGCCCCAAGATCTTTCATGCCCATAGCACAGACAATTTACTTTTGAATTAGCATTAACAATCATAGGTCATATTTGCAAGATACAGAACTAAAGTTACCAAAGTGGCCACTGGGCCTTAAACAAACACAAAGTACATTGCATTATCACTTCAATTCAAAACAAGAGTCCAAATAAAGTTCTCTTGGGGGGAGGGGGTGTCCTTCCCCTCACACAGCTCCAGCCCCTGCTTCCAAGTACAGAGAGGGGGTTGGGCAACAAAACCAAAAAGGTGGGGTCCTTGGGGGTCCAAGGCACTTTATCCCACCCACCATAGTCACAAGTCCATCCTCCCCCTGGGTCCCAAACTGTGGGATGCAGCCAGGAAACACATTCAGTGCCCCTGCTTTGCTGCTCAGTTCTTATCTTTTCCTGTGGCTGAATTCCGAACTCCTGGGTTCCTTCTCCCGCAGGCGGCAGCCGCTCCTGGCTTCTGCCCAGGTCCCGATGCAGGCAGCTCACCATTCCTGCTCTCAGCTCAGTGAAGTCTGCATGCAGGCCATTCTTCTCTCCTGCTCCACAGCTCCACAGAATCACGGCTACCACAACTGGGAAACAAATGATTATCCCAGCCCCCATACTTTCCTTTTACTCTGCAGATCCTGTTCGTGACGCCATTTTGTAGCAGCAAGCACCCCAGTGTCCTCAGGGTTTGCTGCCAACACAGGTTCTTGGATCTGCTTTTATAAAGGAAAGCAACTCAAAATGGGTTAACAAGCTTACTTTAATCAGTCAAACATATCGTTTACCTCGTTCAGGGAAAAAAGGTCAGCACCCTGAACTTCAAAGTATACAGGCAGAATTATCAAGACAGAAACAGATCAAGTAGACAGCTTTCCAAACTGTCCAACCTTTACATCCATACCAAATCAACATCTGGGTTTCAACATCTGGGTTTTTCAAAGCCGGGGGGCTCTGTACAACAGCTTCCCAGAATCCAGATCAAATCACAGAACATTTCTCAAAGTGAGCCCCAAAACAAAGCTACACATCAGGGTTTATATAGCCTTCTCCTGGCTCAGAGAATGTAACAACCTTATTGACTCACTGGCCAATCAAGAAGTATCAACTGAAAAACAAGCCTCCCTCCCCAGGCTTCAGGTGCACTTTAGCCTAGGGGCAGGGAAGATCTTTAAAATTTACATTTCCATTACAGCTGGCAAACTATAGTCAATACCCTCTAGACTGGCCAGTCTTGTGGGCAACACTTTTCATTCCCAACTCCTTGCTTTAAGAGACTTTTGGGGCAGCTAGGTGGCACAGTGAATAGAGCACCAACCCTAGAGTCTGGAGGACCTGAGTTCAAATCCGACCTCAGACACTTAACACTTACTAGCCATGTGACCTTAGGCAAGTCACTTAACTCTAATTGCCCTGCCTTTCCCCCCCTCCAAAAAAATAAGCAAGAGTGACTTTGCCTTTAGACAAGGACCTCAGCTCCAGCCTTCAGAAGGATTGTTTTCTTTCAAACCTGCCTAGGAAGAACAAAAGAACTAAAGGTGCCTGGATTAACTGCCTCCCCAGGAGTTAACTCAAACCTTTCCCCCTCTCACAGACTACTAAAGACTCAGCTGTGCCTAGATTTCTGACTTATTTGCTCTATCTCTCTACTTTTGGGAAGCTATAAAATCCAAATAAAAAATATCTCCTATAATAATAGCTAGTATCTCGGTAGCTTAATTTTTACCAAGCATTTTATATCTGTCATCTCATTAGGGTCTCATTAGATACCCTGGGAGGTAGATGCTATTATTATCCCCTTTTTATAGATGAAGAAGCTAAAGTAGAGAAAGAGGTTAAACGACTTGCCCAGGGTATTACGTCTATGTAGTATCTGTAGCAAGATTTGAACTCAAATCCTGACTGTTAATCCAGCACTTTATGCACTTTGGTGCCCCCTCTCCCCAAACTTTGCTTTAGAATACCTTCCAATTTTAATGAGATGGCTAGGTAGCACAGTAGATAAAATGCTGAGGTCAGAGTCAGAAACACTTGAGCTCAAATCCGGCTTCAAACACTTACTAACTGTGTGACCTTGGGCAAGTCACTTTACTATCAGACTCAGTTTCTCCAATGACAAATTGGAGATGATAACAGCACCTACCTTGCAGGGTTATTGTGAGAATCAAATGAGACAATATTTGCAAACCACTTAGCACAGTGGCACAAAATAAGTGTTATTATAAATGCTTATTCCTGTTCCCCCCAAAACACACACAATAAATATCCCTTTCCCTGGTTATCTTGATACCCATTCACCTCTTACTCAGATGCATTTAACCTGCAAGGGCAAATACAAATCAGTTCTGTAATGAATAACTGCAAGGTATTAGAGAAACTAGGCTCTTTTAAAGTAACTGGTAAAACAGAAAGCAAACAGACTCTTAATGAACAAGGATTGGTAGAGCAGATTGGACTCTCTAGGGAGGACGCACATGGGCACAGAGAGAGGGCAGAGGCAGAGGATGGAATGTAGACTCACCAGGTTCTATCTCAGCAGCACCAAACCCTAAATGGGTACAGATCTCGGAATCTCTGGTCTGGCTTACATTCAACCCCAATCAGAGTCAAAGCATCCTCTTTTCCCCACTCCCTTCCCCCATGACGTTTTAACTCAAACTGTCTGGTTGTGGAGTCTGTGGGGTAAGGGCAGCTTGGCAGCCTCTGTCTCCTCATCCCATCCCCCCTGCTTTTTTGTCATTAAAACTTCTCCTGGAAGTCTCTTTAGTGCTTCTGAAAACGGTTAGTTCTGTACAGTCGCACAGAACTAACAAGAACAAAAACAGCAGCTCTGGTCCAAAACCTCAACATGAATAACATCTTTGGGACTGGGGTATACAACATGCTTTTCTCCAGTGTTTGCTCTCATATTTCATTGGCTAGTTGTCTTTGAGAAAAATACTTCTAGTCCCTCAGTTTCCCACTGGTTAGAAATGAGCCTGGGGTGGAAGAGAGAAAACTCCTCCCCACTACAAAGAACCTGACAAAGAACCTCATCAGTTCTCTGCTTGAAACCTCCCAAGGAAGGAGAACCCAGAGGCAGTTAGTTGGTGCAGTGGATGGAGTGCAGGACCCAAAGTCAGGAAGACCTGGATTCAAATCGGGTTTCAGCCACCTACTGCTACCTCTGTGACCCTGTCATTGTTTACTGTTTTTCAGTCCTGTCTGACTCTGTGATCCCATTTGAGTTGTTGTCTTTGGCAAAGATACTGGAGTAGTTTGCCATATCTTTCTCCAGCTCATTTTACAGATAAGGAAACTGAGGCAAAGAGGGTTAAGTGACTTGCCCAGGGTCACACACCTAGAAAGTGTCTGAGGCTACATTTGAACTCAAGTCCTCCTGACTCTAGGGCCAGTGATCTATACACTGTGCCACCTAGTTGCCCTCTGAATTTCAAATATAAGAAAGCTGTCATATGAAGCAGTAATCAGACTTGTTCCCAGGAGACATAGTTAGAAATTGTAGAGAGGAATATTTAGGTGTGATATAAGGGGGGTAAATATGCTAATTACTAGAACCAAGAGTCATAGAAGTCTCATGCTGGTTCCACATGACACCCTTCATATACTTGATATCATATATGTCCCCTCTGAGTCTTCTCAAGGCTAAACACTCTCACAGTTTCTCCCATTGTTTCTCCAATAGCAAGATATCGAGTTCAGTGTCTTCTGACAGACATAAATCCCCCAATGTGAGATACTCAAGAGTTATGAGACTGTTACCAATGAGAGAATCTTCTATTCCTGGAGGAAGGGGAGGACAGAAATCCTGATTCTCTTCAAAAGTGGCATGGGATACCAATAGTAATCATGACTAGTATTTATATAACTCTTTAAGATCTACAGGGTGCTTTAAAAATATTATCTCAGTTTATCCTCATAATAACCCTGGCAGGTAGATGCTATTACTACCCCCTACCCACTTTACAGATGAAGAAACTGAGGGGAATAGAATTTAAGTGACTTCACAGGGTCCCTGATCTCAGACATTTATATGACCCTGGGCAAAGTCACTTTACCCTGCTTGCCTCAGTTTCCTCATCTATAAAATGAGCTGGAGAAAGACATGGCCAACTACTCCACTATCTTTGCCAAGAAAAACCCAAATGGGGTCATGAAGAGTCAGACAGGACTGAAAAATAGTAAACAATGACAGTCACAGAGCTAGCAGTAAGTGGCTGAAATCAAATTTTAATTCAGGTCTTCCTGACTCCAGGTCCCACACTCTATCCACTGCTCCACCTAGCTAGCTCTAGGTACTTCTTCCTTGGAGGTTTTCAAGCAGAGCATTGAGGACCACTTCTCAGGTTCTTTATCATGGGGAGAAGTTTTCTTTCTTCATTCACTTTCCCAGGCTCATCTCCAGCCAGTGGGAAACTGAGAGACTAGAAGTATTTTTCTTTACATTTTTCAAACGCTTTATTAACTTCTGATTTATATCATTCATTTCTGCCAGATTTTGAGTTACAAATTTTCTCCCCGTTTTTCCCCTACCCACCCCCCCAAAATAGCAGTCCCACAGAATATCCCCTCCTCCAATCTGCTCTCTCCCATATTTTCTCCCATATCCCTTTCGACTTTTCCAGTGGATCTCTATGCCCCAGTGCCTGTATATCTTATTTCCCAATTACATGTAAAATAGTACTGATAATAGTATATATATATACACACACACACATATATATACATACATATCTGAATATTTGATTTTAAAACTTTGAAATCCAGATTCATTCTCTTCCTCCCTTGTCACACACCCTTACTGGGAAGATAAGCAGTTCAGTATAGGATGTACATGTGTGGCTAATACAAAACAATAACAGAGTAGATATATTGTAAAAGACTGACTATATTTCCCTCCCTTCTATCCCACCTCCCACATGTTCTATTCTCTACTTTGATCCCATCTCTTTTCAAAAGTGTGTGCTTCCAACTTCCCTCCCCCTCAGCCTGCCCTCCCTTCCATCATCCCCCCCCTCCTACCCTTCCCCCCCCCCACTCTCCTGTAGGGTGAGATACCCTATTTAGTGTGTATTTCATTCCCTCCTCAAGCCAAATTCAATGGGACTAAGGTTGACCCATTCCCTTTTGCCTTCCTATTCTTCCCCTCCATTGTAACAATTTCCCCTTGCCTCTTCTGTATGAGATAGTTAACCCCATTCTGTCTCTCCCCACCTCCTCTCATTATATTCCTCTCTCACCTCTTAATTTCACCTTTTAAGTATCATCCCTTCCTGTTAAATTGGTCCTGTGCCCTCTATGTATGTATGCCTGTAATCATATATACACACGTTCACATATGTATTCATATGCCCATATACCCTCATATATAGACATATATATATATATATATATATATATATATATATATTCACTTCAACTACTGAGAAAAGTTTCATCAGTTACAATTATTGTTTTTCCATGTAGGAATGTTAATAGTTCAACTTTGATAAGTTCCTTATGATTTCTTTTCCCTGTTTACCTTATGCTTCTCTTGCTTCTTGTATCTGAATGTCAAATTTTCTGTTCAACTCTGTTTTTTTTCAGCAAGAATGCTTGAAAGTTATCTATTCCACTGAATAACCATATTTTCTCCTGAAACTTGATACTCAGTTTTGCTGCGTAGGTGACTCTTGGTTTTAATCCCAGCTCCTTTGACCTCTGGAATATCATATTCCAAGTCCTTCGATCCCTCAGTGTAGAAGCTGCCAGATGCTGGGTTATCCTGATTGTGTTTCCACAATATTCACATTGTTTCCTCCTGGCTGTTTGTAATATTCTCTCCTTAATTTGGGAATTCTGGAACCTGGCTATAATATTCCTAGGAGTTTTCTTCTTGGGATCTTTTTCAGGAGGTGATTGGTGGATTCTTTCAACCTCTATTTTGCCCTCTGGTTCTAAAACATCAGGGCAGTTTTCTTTGAGAACTTCCTGGAGGATGATTTCTAGGTTCTTACTTTGATCATGGCTTTCAGGTAGTCCAATAATTTTTAAATTATCTCTCCTGGATCTTTTTTCCAGGTCAGTGGATTTTCCCATGAGATATTTCACACTGCCTTCTATTCTTTCATTTGTTTGGATCTGCTTAACAGCATCTTGATTTCTCATAAAATCATTAGCTTCCATTTGCTCCAGTCTAATTCTGAAGCCATGATTCTCCTCATTGAGCTTTTGAGATTCTTTTTCCATCTGACAAATTCAACTTTTTAAGGCATTCTTCTCCTCATTGCCTTTTTTGAGCCTCTTTTGGCACTTGAGTCAGTTTGTTTTTTAAAGTGTTATTTTCCTCAGTCAGGCTGTTGACTCTCATTTCATAATTTTCTTGCATTATTCTCATTTCTCTTTTCCTCCACTTCTCTTATCTGCTTCTTAAGGTCCTCTATGGCCTGTAACCAGCTCGTATTTTCCTTGGAAGCTTTTGATGCAGGAGTTCTGACTTTGTTGTCTTCCTCCTGTTCCATGATTTGCTCCTTTTTTTCCCCAAAATAGGAGTCTAATGTTGTAGTCTTCTGTTTGTTTTGCTTCCTTTGTCTAGTCATGTCGCTCTCAGTCAATTGACCCCTGGGCTTTTTACCATAGTAGGACTCTGCTACCAGACAGGGGAGCTTTCGTCCTAAATGCTGGGGTTTTCTCAACTGTCAGAGGTATTAGTTGAGTGCCTTCTCTGAGGCCTCCACACACTCTGGCAAGCTGGTCATGCATGCCAGGACCTCCACCCTAGACTGCAATCCAGATCCAAGCAGATTAAAGCAAAAGCGATTACCCCTCAGACTCATGCTTGGTCCCCCTACACTCTGCAGGCCAGGAGCTGAAGCTGCCACATGGCGCTGGCTGTTCTGGCATCTCAGCGGCTTCTCACCCTGGGGGAAAAAGCCAAAGCACTCCCAACTACTGTTCCCAAAGTCCACACTGCACTGACCTCTCACTTTGTCCTTCACATCTATGTGTTGATAAATCTGGAAACAGCCACAGCTGTTGGTGATCTGGTGATCTGGATTCCCTCTCCCCGGGGCTAGTCAGGCCCGCCCTGGGCTTAAAACCTCTGCTCAGGAGTGGCTGGTCTTGGCTCTACGAGCTCTGGGTGGCCATTTGCTGCTGGCCTGCTGGGCTGTCCTCAGCAGGAGGTTAGCTTCTCTGTGTCATTTTGTGGGTTCTGTAGCTCCAAAGTTTGTTTAGAGTCCCCTTTTACATGGATTGGGCAAGGTGGAAGCAGGTGCAGCGGGGAGGTCCTGCTTCTATTCTGCCATCTTCTAGAAGTATTTTTCTCAAAGACAACCAGAAAATGAAAGATTGGAGCAAACACTGGAGAAAAGCATGCTGCATACCCCAATCCCAAAGATTATTCATGTTGGGGTTTTGGACTAGAGCTGTGGTTTTGTTTGTTTATTTTTAGGCAGAACATGCAACTGCAAAGAAATAATCATTTTTAGAAGCACTAAAGGTCTATGCCAGACACTTCCTAGCTGTGTACCCCAGGGCAAATCACTTAATTCTGGTTGCCTCAGTTTCCTCATCTGTATAATGAGCTGGAAAAGGAAATTTCAAACCACTCCAGTATCTTTTCCAAGAGAACTCCAAATGGGATTACAAAGAGTCCAACAAGCCTGAAACAACTGAACAACAAAAAATAATGGATCTCAAGTCAACTACATGATTCTACCTTTGATTCTTCATGTTGGTGTAAAGATAGCCATGGTGTCTTTATGACTAAGCAAGTTTGATCACAGTGAATAATTTGATTTCTTGGCTTCCTCTAAGAATCAGCTCAAATTTGATCTTCTTCAGGAGATATTTCCCAGTTCTTTCCTCTGAGAAATCTTCAATCTACTGTAGGTATTTTTAACCCTTCCTGTGCCATAGACCTCTTTGGCAGTCTATGGAAGTCTCCAAACCCTTTCACGGAATATTTTCAAAGGCATAAACTAAAATAGCATTACAAAGTAAACCAATTTTAATTATATTGAATTATATGTTTAGTTAAAATTATATACACATTGTATTAATACAATATCAATTAATCAATAAACAGTTATTAAGCACATACTATATTCCAGGCACTGTGCAAAACATTGGGGATACAAAAAGAAAGTCCCTGCCTTCAAGGAACTTGCAATCTGATAGAGGAGACAGTATGCAAACAAATATATACAAAGCAAGCTATATACAGAACAATTAACCGAGGAAAGGCACTGGAATTAAGAGGGATTTGGGAAGGCTTCCTGTAGAAGACGAGATTTTAATTGGGACTTAAAGGTCACCAGGGAGGTCAGTGGGTCAGCTATGTGGCAAAATAGATAGAGTGCTGGACCTGAAGTCAGGCAGATTCATCTTCCTGAGTTCAAATCTGGCTTCAGACACCAGTTTTGTGACCTTGGGCAAGTCTTTTCAATCTGATTACCTCAGTTTCCTCATATGTAAAATGAGAAGGATATGGCAAACTACTCCAGTATTTTTACCAAGAAAATCCCAAATGGGGTCTCAAAGAGTTGAACATGACTGAAAAACAAAGGAAGGTCAGTATTTGGAACAGAGGGGGGAAAGTGTTTCAGGCATGGGGGACACCCAGAGAAAATGCCCAGAATGGAGAGAAGGAATGTCTGTATATTTTAATATAACAAAACATTAACATATTAATATATAATACAATTCAATTATGCCATATTGAAATAATTATCAAAATATTTTTTCAACCCGAATTCAAGCTTGAGAATCCCCAAATTCCGTTCTGTCTGTATCTTGTACATACATAGCTGTTGACATATTGCCTCCCCCGATAGGATGAGCTTATTGTGGATAGGGCCTGCGTTTTTGTCTTTCTTTGGGTCCCCTGAAGTTCACACGCAGCGCCTCTCACGTAAGGAGCGCTCCATAAATATTTGATGACTGACTAGCTACCTATAAAAACACCAAAACTTCGATGGACAGTATTGTATCAGGGATGGGATGATTGTTATTTTCTCCACCACAGTAACTACACAAGTTGTGAAGGATGCAAAACTGAACCTGAACAAATGTAAGAATCATAAAATACCCAAATACTTCATGACACTCATTTTACTCCTCCTGGAAGGTCAAGTCCCTTGGTAGTGATAGGGTGCTTGGGTGCCTGTTCTTAAACCCCAGTTCCAAAATCACATCTCTCCTTAGCCTCAAATCTCCCTAGACTCAACACTGTCTCAGACAATTTCTCTCTAGCCAAGGACAGCATACCCTAGCAAAATACAAATATACAAAAAACAAAATACAAAAATATCTCTCTTTCTGATAAAGTAGCCAGCTGCACCTATAGAACTTAGTAGTTTGAACCAGTTGTGTACTGGCTGAACTGGCTATGTACTAGTTCATAAAGATATTTACTACTCACTGACCTATCATATGTATCTGAGACTTAGTCATCTATATAACTCCCTTAAGTTTATCTTGTCTAACAAGACATTGATGGGAGCAGCATGGGCATTTCTCAGTCAGCCCTGACTGCTAGTTGACTTAGCGAAGTTTCATGGCTAAAACCACACCTCTCTGTAGAACCCCTTCCACTATTTCCCAGTGAACTCTGGGTAAAATACCTGTGCAGTAGATAATAAAAGTGCATGTTCCTTTAAAAATTGACCACTCCTTAACCACTTCCTAATCCCGTCCTGACTCACCTAGTTAGCATATGTGGCACATGTTTTACTACAGTTTATCCTACATAAACTTTAACTGTATCCCTCTAAGGTTGCAGGTTCCCTAAGAACTCTTGCCTGCTGTATAGCATAATAATAAATCTTTCCCACCTTGACTTAAAGAATGCTTGAGTCCTCAAATTCATTCCAGGTAACGTTTCTCTGGGAACTCTGGTCTTGGGATACTTGTATCCCTGTGGGTTTCTCCCTTGATATTTCTGACCCTTCAACAGTAGCATTGCTGAGCAGATGTTACCCATTCATCCTCAGACCAGTCTAAGCTCTGTCAGAGTAATCCGCAGCAAATATCATGGAGGGTTGGCAAGGCCCAGATCTCCTGGCAACCTATACCAGAGCTTTAGTCCGTCACTTATAAAACCCTCTCTAGAGTAACTTTTGGAGAATGTAGATGAGAATCACACAGGATAAAAAGTCATAGATGGGATGCCGCCTCCACCTGGCAAGAATATCTACATCAATGAAATCACAGTTTCTTCTAAGTAGCAGCTCCTTAAGTAACAACCTCTAAGTTACTCACTTTATTAGAAAGGTTCATTTAAGAGTTTGAAGTGGGAATCTCTCCAGGAAGATGCATTGGTATAATAGTATTTAAAGCTGGAAGGGACCTAGCAGATTTTCCAGTGACACAAGGATTCTTAATACAGTGTCTATGAACTTGATTTTTTTAAATGTATTTTGATAGTTGTTTCTCAAAATAATTGATTCCCTTTAGGATCATATGTGTTTTATTTTATGCATTTAAAAATTATTGTGTGCTCAATGTGTCATCAGATGTGATGGTTCATGCCTATTAGCCCCAGGTACTGGGGAGGTTAAGACTGAGGGATTGCTTGAGTCTGGGAATTTTGAGCTGTAGTAAAGCTAAAGCCCTTTGAGTGGCTGGCAACAATATTCTAAGCCTTCAGAAATGGGGTGGTGGTGGTAGTGGTGAACTAGCCTGGGTTGGAAATCTAGCAGGTCAAAGGTCCCATACCAATCAGCAGTGACTTTGAGGTCACGAGTGGCTGCTGCACATCTAGCCTAGATGTGATAGGGAGACCTAGTCTTAAAACAACAACAACCAAAAGACACACACACACAACACAATTATTTTGAGAAGGGGTCCATAGACTTTATTGTTGTCGTTTTTCAGTCATGCCTGACTCTTTTTTTTTTGGAGTTTTCTTGGCAAAGATACTAGATTGGTTTTGCCATTTCCTTCACCAGCTCATTTTTAAAATGAAGAATCTGAGGCAAACGGAGTTAAAGTGATTTGCCCAGTGTCACACATAGTAAGTGCATGAAACCACATTTGAACTGAGATCTTTCTGACTCCAAGGTCCAGCATTCTCTCCATTGCATCACCTAACTACCCATAGGCTTTACCAGAGTACTGAAGAAGTCCATAATACATACACACACAAAAAAAGGTTAAAACCCTTTGTTCTAGTCCAACTCCTTTCTTTTGTAGATGTGGAAAGT
Source organism: Petaurus breviceps papuanus (assembly GCF_028583685.1). Taxonomy (NCBI): domain Eukaryota; kingdom Metazoa; phylum Chordata; class Mammalia; order Diprotodontia; family Petauridae; genus Petaurus; species Petaurus breviceps. Next base: position 6,576,439 of record NW_027187380.1, read on the forward strand.
ATGGCTCAGAGAAAGGAGTTGACTTGCCTAGGGTAACACAACTAGTTGAAACCTAGAATTCCAGCCCTGGGTCTTTTGACTTCAAATCAGTATTTTCTAAAATAAAAGGTAAGGAATAGGACTAGGAAAGACTTAACTCTGCATCCAAGGCCTATCGCTGTTTTAAAGTGGCCCAGGTGGGAACACATGAGCTATTCGTGTTCTCTTTAAAGAAAACAAATTTGGGGGTGGCTAGGTGGTGCAGTGAGTAGAGCACCAGCTCTGGAGTCAGGAGGACCTGGGTTGGGATCCAGCCTCAGATAATTCACACACACACACACACACACACACACACACACACACACACACACACACCTGGCCATGTGACGTTGGTCAAGTCACTTAACCCCAATTGCCCCACCCTCCACCCTCCAAAAAGAAATATATATTAAAAAAGAAAGCAAATTTGCTAGCATGCTGTGTTCCCTGCACTGGGGCTAGCATCTGTGAAAATCTATAGGTGCACAAGATAATCCCCAGGTGACCCAGGGCAGGGCTAAATTGGGTGAAGGAGGGGGTTGGGTGAGGCTGATGGCATCTCAGCCCCTTTCTCATATCAGCTGAGATGCTGGACAGCTACTGGGGGATGAACTGGAGGGGGAGAGGGAATGAGGAGTGTGGGAGCTGGGTTACAGAGCACAATAGCACCTGTATTTGCCTGCCCTTGTCTGCCAAGATAGCCCTCTTTGTCACTGCATGGCCTCTATTCTGAACCCTTCTTCTAAAAGGTGTGACAAAGAATGGAGGACTCCTTGGCTCCGATCTATGGGGAGATTATGATCCCTTTTCAAAGCCCTTTATTTCTGAATTTTAGTTTCACAGCTCAGGGAGATTGTAGATATGGAATATTCCCCTGAGTGAGGAGGCTATAAAAAGGTAGCAGTAAAATCCTGTAAGTGGAGTTTCTACTCAATAAATGGGAAGATCCACATTTTTATTTAAAGGGACTGTTCTAATATTTAGAGGAAATTAAGATATTAATGAACTCTAGGGGAGTAGTATTTGTACTCAGGTGTTCCTGACTCCAAGTCAAGCACTCTAGTTACTGCATCATGTAATATAGTTGTCTGCCTGTGGCACCAGGTCACAGGAAGGAAAAAAAGATTGAAGAGGTCAGACAAAAATCCAAGACCATAAATAATGCACATGCTCATGTATAGTTCAGTGTATGAACATGTGTGTACACACATGGTCATTCATGATGTGCACATTTGCTCACACATAATTCACAATGCATGCTCACAGGTACACATGCCACATAATTCACAATGCATGCTCACAGGTACACATGCACACATGCCACAAGCACTCAAACCTTATGCTCACACATACATACACACAAGAAAGCACCAAGGCAGTTCAGAGTACACAAAGACAGTTCAGGTGGCAGAGGAGGAGGAGGAAGAGGAAGAGGAAAAGGAGGAGAAGGAGGGACCAAATTGCCAGGCAGAGTAGTTGACATCTGCAAAGAACCACAGGAACTAAGGGAACGGGACAAGGCAGGCAGGAGAACAGAACCCAGTCATCGACAGTGAGAAAAAATGTCCTTGCCCAGAGCACGCACTAATAAATACTGGTTTAATTGAACTGACTCTCCTCCTGAGCCAGTTTCCTGTGCCCAGGCCAATAAGAACCAAACCTAAGCAAGACCAAGGTTAGTCAATAAGCATTTAGTAGACAGCCTGAAGGTTTGCAGGTGTGAGTGCTGAGGTGAGGCAGAGTACACACAATTTCCCAGCATTTATTTTCCTGACATAATGCGTTGTTAGGAGGTGATGTATTTCACAAATATTTGAATTTTCGAAAAATCAAACTCTCCCTTTCAGTAGTCCATGCATGAGGTCCAGTTATACTTTATTTTCTCCATCTCTTAACTGAAGTTCAGAATTCTTGATTCTCAAATATTTAAATGGGCATCCGTGGGATATCAGCATTACTGCTCAAAAAAAAAAGTTCATACAATCGTAGGTTTAGAGTTATAGGCATAGGTATAGTTCATCTAATACAATCCATTCATTTTCCCAGAAAAGAAATTTAATCCCAGAGATGGTCAGTGATTTGCCTAAGGTCACAAAGAGAAGCTGAGTCAGGACATGAACACATGTTCTCTGTCTCCAACCTCAGTATCCTTTCCATGATACCACACTACCTCCCAAATGCAGTTACTCAGTCTTGTCTATGAACAAAACCAATTGTTTCTCCCTGAATCCAATGAATGGGCCACCTGCTGCAGTCCACCTATGTTGTTGTTCAATCATTTCAGTCATGTCTGACTCTTCATGACTCCATTGGGGTTTTCTTGGCAAAGAAACTGGAAGAGTTTGCCATTTCTTTCTCCAGCTCATTCTATAGATGAAGAAACTGAGGCAAACAGGGTAAAGTGACTCACACAGGGTCATAGGGTGTCAGCCACCCATAGATACAGTTAAGTTCAAGGATACTACAGAAATTCAGGGCAGAAACTCTCTTTGGTAACCTGAAAATGTCGCTTAGGGCTCCTCTGAAATCCAGGGCTGGAAAATGCCATGGGTAGGTGGTGGTAGGAAGGTCTGGGCTCGATGAAAGGGCTCTTTGTAGAAGCAGTGAATGGGATCCAGATAAACTCAGCACCATGTCTTTCCAGGGCAGAATTCATCTTCTCTTTTCAACAGGAGTGTTCACCTTGGCACGCTGCCTGATATAGAGCCTGTTAGAATTTTCATTGTGCAGCTACATTCTACCAGGGGCAAAAAGGAATACCTATCTTTCTATATGCGCTTATTTTTTTCATAGACATCAATCTCTCTCTACTGCTCTCTCTCTCTCTCTCTCTCTCTCTCTCTCTCTCTCTCTCTCTCTCTCTCTCTGTAATATATGTATATATTCATGAGTGTTTAGAAATATTCACAATGTGCTCCAAATTCTCTTTAAAGGGGTTTAACATTCCCCTCTCCCTCCACTCCATTTTTTTCCCTTGAGAATAATATGATACCCCAAATAGACTTGAATTTATATTACTGGAACAGACATTTCAAGTATCCTGGAAGGTCAGCCGCTGAAAGAGAAATCACAAGTGTGAGAAACAGTGACCTGGGTTGTCACCAGTATATCTAGTCTCACCAGACATTCCTTCAGAAAGCTCCAGGAGAACCTCCCCATCCCTCTGAATCCTTCGTTCTTATGTATCCTATTCCTGCTATCCCACCCTGTTTCCCACCCCACCCCCAAAAAAAACAATGATGGAGAACCCAAGAGAAGGATTTAGATTAACTCTTTAAATATCTCTGTTGATCTCTAAATCAGAGCATGGGTTGGAGTGGGGGTGGGGGCGGGGAAGGGATAGACTAAACAACAGATTAAAATATCCTCAACTCCTTCAACGTCACAGATAGGAAGACAGATACACACATATGCACATACACATATACGTACATGCACATATACATACATTCACGCATACATACATGGTTCTTGTCCTCTCCCAAAGAGGAGAAAAATGAACCACTACATTAGAGGCAAGTTACAGCATTTTCAGCTATGACTGATCAGACCAGTAAAGCTTGGAATGCTCTACCATAGATTGGGCACAAATAGTCTGTGTGAACATTTGGTCTGCACATCTCACTTTTCTTTTGAGCTACTTCTATTCTGCTTTGTTTATAGAGCACAGCATCTTCTCTGATGAGAACACACCATTCTGAGAGGTCCTGTGCCAGGATCTCCCGTGTCATGTAATCAATTCCATATATACACAGATAGCTGTTGGTGCTCACTGAGACCCGGCTTCCTCCTGATGCTTCCCTGGTCACCCTTTCTAGCAATTCCACACTTTCTCTCATACCTACAACTCATTGATTATAGTGGGGGAGTCAGAATACTCCTTGTCCCCCACTGGTACCATCAAATTCTCATTACTGCCATCACTCAGCAACCTCTTCTTCTCTGAGGTCCATGCTATCCAAATCTATCATTCAATCTGGATCCTGGTCACAGTTATGTGCTTATAACCTAGATCATTCTCCACCCTTTGTCAATTCAGGGCCTGACTCACCATTGTTCTCTATAGCCTAACTCCTATCCTAATATGAGAGAAGTCCAACATACATATCAATGTTCTCTCAAATACTCTAGCTTTCCAGTTCCTCAATATCCTCACTTCCCTTTATCCTTCAAACCTCTTTCCATCTCCCATAAAGGTTCCACTTCCACGTTCATGAATTCTGAAATTCTTTTATTTAATCATTAGCATCTTCCTTTATTTAATCATTAGCAACTAGGTGTCACAGAGCATAGAGCACCCACCCTGGAATCAAGAGGACCTGGGTACAAAGTTGGCCTTAGACATTTACTAGCTGTATGACCCTGGGCAAGTCACTTCACACTGTTTGCCTCAGCTTCCTCATCTGTGAAATAAACTGGAGAAGGAAATGGAAAACTGCTCCAGTATCTTTGCCAAGAAAACCCCAAATGGGGTCATGAAGAGTCAGACAGGACTGAACAACAACTGAACAACAACAAAGCATCCTCCCTGGGGGGTAAAATCTCTATATGCCTCAATCTTTTCTAGGCCATTACTCCTTCACTCTCCTTCCTTCCCAAGCTTGACTTCCCAACCCTACACTATCCTCTTTTCTCAAAGTCTTCAACCCCTATCATATCCCTACTGCCAATTATGCCTTGCCAGCCCCCAACCCTGGATTACTCCTATTATCTGAATCTTTCATCTTTTTTTTTATTAAAGGAGGAAGTCAAGAAACTGGAGATTGAGTCCATTGAAAATTGATGTTATTAAATCCCAACTGGTCCCTCAGGGCAGAAAAGCAAGCCTTCTACTCCTTTCTAATTGATTCTTTATCTCATTCACCATAGTAGCTGTTGCAAACCTCATCCAGCCTCCTTCTTTTCCCCTTTCTCTGCATCTCAAATCCATCTGACGTTATTCTCCATTATCTCATCCTTCACTCTAGTCTCTGATGAAGAGGTCTCCCTTCTCCTTGCCAAGGCCAACCTTCTGTTTGTAGACTTGTTCCTATTCCCTCCTGTCTTCTCCAGCAGATTACCCACCCCCATCATGCCCACCCTTTCTCTCCAATCTGCAATCTCTTTATGTGCTATTTCCTTCCCTACTGTCCTATAAACGTGCCTATGACTCCCTCAGCCTCAAAATATCCTTCTTTGATCCTGCAATCCCCACTATCAACCTAAATCTCTCTTTCCTTTCTCTGCTACACTTCTTGACAAAGTCATCTATGCTTACATTGACTTCTTCTTTTCTAGAATCTGGCTCCCGACCTCATCATTCAACGAAAATTACTCTTACCAAAGGCACCAATTATCTCTTAACTGTCAAATCTAATGTTATTTTTTCTCATTTCTCATCCTTTTTAACTTTTCTCCAGCATTTGACACCATTTAGCACCATATCCTACCAAATGCTTTCTTCTGTTTGAGTTTTCTCCTCCTGCCTCTCTGACCACTTTTCCCAGTCTTCTTTGCTGGATCATCCTTGTCCTGCTCCCCCAAACTTGGGTCTCCATCAAGGTTCCATCCTGGGCCCTCTTCTCTTCTCTCTCTCTACTCTCTCACTTGGTGATCTCATCAGCTCCTATGGGTTCAATTATTATCTGAATGCTGATGCTTCCCAGATCTATATAGACAGTCCTAGTCTTTCTCCTGAGCTCTAGTCCCACATTGCCAACTGGTCACAGGACATATTCAATGATATGTCCCATAAACATCTCAAACCCGACATGTCAAAAACAGAATTTGTTATATTTCCTCCAAAATGTCCCCTCTTCTAAAATTCCCCAGTTACTTCTAAATTGAGGTCACTACCATCCCCTATTCCAGTATCACAATCTCCTTGATTCCTCACTCTCACTCACCCGACATATCTAATAAGTTGCCAAATCTTGTCATTTCTACCTTTATAACGTCTTTCATACATGTCCCCTTCTCTCTGCTCTCACATAACCACAGTTCTAGTTCAGGCCTCTTCTCCACTACCTCTTCCCTGGCATGTTAACAATAAATAGTCTTCTAACAGCAATAACTGAGGCAGAAAGTAGAGTGTGGAGTCAGGAAGACTTGAATTCAAATCCAGCCTCAGACATTTACTAACTATGTGACTCTGGGCAAGTCATTTAGCTCTGTTTTCCTCAGTTTACTCACCTGTAAAGTGGGATAACAATAGCCCCTACCTGCCAGGGTTGTTGCGAAGATACAATGAGATAGTATTTGTGAAACACGTTGCAAACCTTACAATGCTATGCAAATACCAGCTACTATTCTTATTAGCTTTTATTAATTGGTCTCTTGCTTCATCTCTCTCTCTCCACTCCAATTCACCCTTCATAGATCTGTCAAAATGATTTTCCTAAAGCATGTGTTGTTGTTCAGTCATGTATGACTCTTCATGACCTCATTTGGGGTTTTCTTGGCAAAGATACTGGAATGGTTTGCCATTTTCTTCTCCAGCTCATTTTACAGAGGAGGAAACTGAGGCAAACAGGATTAAATTACTTGCCCAAGGTCACACAGTTAATAAATGTCTGAGGCTGAACTCAGATCTTCCTGACTCCAGGCCTGGTGCTCTACACAGTGCACCCCCGAGCTGCCTTGATGCCCTAAAGTATAAGTCTGTCCACGTTGCTCCCTCTGCCCTTCTTAATGAACTCCAGGGGTTCTTTATTACCTCCAGGGTCAAATACAAAGTCTTCTCTTTGGTATTTAAAGCTCTTCGCAACCTGGCCCTTCCTACCTTTCTAGTGTTCTCACAATTTACTCTCTTCCACATACTCTGCAGTCCAGCAATATTGACCTGCTCTTCCTCAAACAGGACCTTCTGTCTCCCTTCTCTTTGCATCGGCCATATCCCATTCCTGGAACATTCTCTCTCCTCACTTCCACCTCTTAATATCTCTGGTTGCTTTCAAGACTCAGTTTAAGTCCTGCCTTCTGCAAGAGGCTTTCCAGTTCCCAAGTCCCTTAAAGCCTTTCATCTAAGGTTAGCTTCCTTATGTTCTATCATCTATATACCTATTCATCTACATATAATTTCCTCTATTACAATATTTACTCCTTTAAGGCAAGGATTATTTTTAAATTTTTGTCTTTTGTTATATTCTCAGCACTTAACACAGTACCTAGCATATGAAAAGTGCTTAATAAATTTTTGTTGATTGACATTTACTAGAAAAAGCTTCTTGTATGCTCAGCACTATGGAAGGGTTAAAGTGGACAGGATAGGAAAGAATGAGAAGGGGAATAAAAGATATGAAAAATAATCTTTGCCCTCAATCAACCTTTTATATAACTGGGTAAACAAAGCAGTATATATGGAACCAGAGCTATAATTAGGGAAGGAGAACTCAGGTTTTGACCCATGACAAAATGGTAGGGGGAATACAGAATGCTACCAGGTCATCATTTAATGAGCATTTACTGAGTAGCTACTGTCTACTAAGCACTGTGTTTAGACTCCAGGGACACAAATGTTTTGTTACTCTTATCTTCCCTGGGGCAGTCCTCTGGCCTACCTTTCAATTCTCCACCAGCTCCATGTCTCCCAACCCATACCTTGCCCCCAAGAGTCCCATTCCTCTCTCAGGTCTCACCTTATCTCACTGACATGACCCTGTGCCAGACACAAATACACAAGAATGAGATGAACAGTCTTTTGCATGCTATCTCCATAAGTAAATTAACATGAACAATCAATACCTAGTTATGATTTTATGTGAAGTAACTTGAGAATAAATTTGAGAAAGATAATGAAATATGGTGGAGAAAAGACCGGGCCATTGGAGGAAGCCAAGGGGCCAATTCCATGGCTGCCCCTGACTTGCTGCACAACCTGGGAAAGCCACATCTCTTCTCTGGACCCCATGTTCCTTCTCTATAAAGTGAAAGCACTGGAAAAGACCCCAAAGAACCTTCTATCTCTGACCTCCTATGACTCCATGATTCAACATGTGAGCAAGTGTGCAGTACAGTGGTGTAGGCTGGGCACCAAAATGCCAAATGGACTTAGAGAACAGACCCCTAAGCTTGGGGAGGCCAGAACTCTGATATAATTAATAATAAAGCTGAAGAAGCAAGACATGGATTTTCAGGTGCAGAAGGAAGATGGCAGGACTTGTAGCCAAAGGGCATGAGTTCCAATCCTGACTCTAACATTGACTAGCCATGGGACCATTAGCACATCAATTCTTATTCCTGTTTCTGTTTCCCCATTTGTAAAATATGAATAATAATACCTGTCTACCAGATGGTGCTGTTCTAAACAAAGCACTTTCTAAATCTTAAGTTGTCTTAGTTATTCTCTTATTACCCAAATCAGTGTATATTGAAGCTAGCTCTTACATACTCTCAAAAGTCAATTGTTAAATTTTTAGTGTAAGCATTTACAACTTGGAAATTGTCAAATGCTACAAATCAAGGCTTGATTTTTTTTGTTTTGTTGATTATCTAGGCTTAGAAAATTGATGGAGATAATGTTAAGAATGCTGTTATGTGGTGGTGGTGGTGGTGGCGGCTGTTTTCATCTCATCATTCCCCTGTTCAAAAACTATGGATGGCTCCCTTTTTACAGAGTCAAATTGACACATTCATGAACTGACCTGACTCCAAGAGCAAATGATGTCAGAGAACCTAGATTCTAGTCCTAGCAAGTCATTTTACCTCTGGGCCTCAGTTTCCTTTTCTATAAGGTGAAGACATCTGACTCCCTTCCAAGTCTAAATCTAGGATCCTATTGGGGCAGCTAGGTGGTACAGTGGATAGAGTGCTGAGTCTGGAGTTAGGAAGACTCATCTTTATGAGTTCAAATCTAACCTCAGACACTTATAAGCTATGTGGCCCTAGGCAAGTCATTTAACCTTGTTGGCCTCAGTTTCCTCCTCTATAAAATGAGCTGGAGAAGGAAATGGAAAACCCACTCTAGTAGCTTTGCCAAGAAAACCCCAAATGTGACCAAATAGCAATAACATGATCCTATCCAACCGCCCCTTCAAGAATCCTCTACTTCAAATTGCTTTCACTTTTCAACCATGAGTAGGACATGTACATTCCTATCTCCACATCCTTGCTAATCCCCCCCCAAGCAATTGCCTTCCTCACTTTTTACTTGTTTGAATCCTAAGCCTCCTTCAAAGCCCAACTCAATCCCAATGGCCATCACATATATGATCAGACCTGTGCTTTACACATATTAATTTGGCCACTATAAAGTAGGTGGATTAGAAAGAGAAGAGACCAGAAACAGGGAGACCAATGAGGGGCTTATTTCAGTGGCTAGGTAATAGCCAAGGAGGACCTGAACTAGGGTGGTGACCATGTGAATAGAGAGAACTGACAAGATTTGGTAACTGATTTGATATATGGGGAGTAGAGAATCAAGAATGACTCTGAGGTTGCAAACAACAAGCTAATTTGCATTTATATTTTCTTATACACATATATGTTATTTTCCCTGATAGACTGTAAGCTCCTTGAGGACAGGGACTTTCCTTTTTCTCTCTGCATCCCTAGCATCTAGCATAGTGCCTGACACATAGGCTGTGCTGTACTTCATCAATACTTGTTACCCAGATGAATCTTTAGAACTAATTGTCTTTAACACTTACCATGTGACCTTGTACAAGTCAGTTAACTCCGGTTGCCCAGCCTTTCCCCCTCCAAAAAGCAAAAAAAAAAAAAGAATTGATCATCTTGCTTTACTACCCCCTTAATCTCCCATGAAAAGGGCTCTCCTTCCTGACATGTATTTCTGTCAATGGCACTACCATTTTCTCAGTCTTAAACCTAATATTTAACTTATGCCTCTCTTGCCCCCACACCTAAATCAGCTGCCAAATACTGGTTATTCTTCTTCCTTCAATTGTTCTTATAGTATCACTTCCTCTCTATTCTCTCCACCATAGCTCAAGTCCTCATTAACGCTTATCAGAAGTATTGAAACAGCCTCCTAAATGATCTCACTGACTTTATTCTCTTTCCCTTTAATACACCCTATGCACCATGGCCAGATTCATCTCTCTCCATCATTGTTTTCCATGAGATTTCCCTACTCAAAATATTGAATGGCTCTCCATCGCCTACAGGATTATATCCCAACTCCATATCCTGGGATTTAAGATCCTCTGCAATTTCACCATAATATGTCTTTTCAATCTTTTGTCCCACTATTCCCCTACAAGAATCCTGCACTCCAGCCAAACTGGAGTGTGGCATAATGGGAAGATCATCGACCCACCAGTTAAAGGATCTGAGTTCTAGTCCCAGGTCTTCTATAAACTCGTTGAATGACCTTGGGAGAATCACAGAATCTCTCTAGACCTCAGATTCCTCATCTATAAAATGAGGGAGCTGGACTTTTAAATCTGTCAAAAGAAGAGTGGGCTTCCTTCAGAGGTAGTGGGCTCCCCTTCAAAGGAGGTCTTCAAGAAGAGACTAGATGACCACTGGCTAGGGATTCTGCAGGAAAAAAATGGCATCTGAGGCTGCTGGGGGGCACAGTAAATAGAGCACTGAGTTTGGAATCAGGAAGACTCATCTTCTTGAGCTTAAATTTGGTCTCAGATACCAGCTGTGTGACCCTGGGGAAGCCACTGACTCAGTTTCCTCCTCTATAAAATGATCTGGAGAATGAAATGGTAAACCAGTCCAGTATCTTTGCCATTAAAACCCCCAATAGAAGGTTGGACACAAATGAAATGACCAAACACCAAAAAACTCTAACATTCTGTGGTGTTGGAGCCTACCCTTCCTCTAAGTACAGTTTACACCTTCCCACTTCAGGCCTTTGCATGTTCTATTTCCCTCATTGGGAACACTCTTTTCTCCTCCTTTATTTTTTTCCATTCTTCAAGGTCTAAATTAAGTCATAAAACCAATAATTGATTTAGCGCCAGAAGAGAGCTTGCTAATAAAATTTATATTGTTCTTTTCACATATTCACAGCAACTTTGAGAAGTAGGTACTGTTATTATGCCTATGCAGATGAGGAAACTGGGATTGAAAATCGGGTAAGTGACTTGCCCAGGGTTACACAGCTTGTAAGTGTATAAAATAGGATTCAGACTCAAGACTTCTGGACTGCAAGTCCAAAATCCTATCCACTAATTTAACTTGTATGTATTCAAAGAATGTATGTATGATATATGTCATATATTATATATATATCACTACTGTCTATAGATTATTTTTTATCAATCTCACATAGGTATTAAGTGACAGAATCTGGATTTGAACTCAGATTCTCAGAGTCCAAATCCAGCACTCCTTCTACTACACCACCCAATATTTTGAACACCCCAACCTGCGGGGATTTTTCTCTCTTCTGACATAGACTTCCTCATCTGTAAAATGGGGATAAGGAATACCTACTTGCATTACTCTGCTCTGTTCATCTCACAGGATTGCCAGCATCAAATGTGATTGTGGGTGTGGCATTTGTAAGCTCTCAAGTGCTAGACAGATGTCAGGTGGTATTACAATTATTCCCTCCCAAGTGCTCTGAGCACATCCCCTACAGCAACTATCATGGCGGGGGAGGAGGACAGAGATGGCCCAAGGGGTGACCTGCACACTAGCTTCTCCTCATAATAGTCAGATGGAACAGACTGTATTTTCCTAAGTAGTTGATGAGATAGACTGTCATGTAAGACAGAACCAATAGCCTTGCTCAAATCAAGATCGATGACATCTTAGTCTATGAAAACTGTCACTCTGTCATAAGGAAGGAAATTAAATTGGCTGGGCACATTTAACTCCTCCCAAAGTCAAATTGGCTGCTACTTCGTATTTGTACTTCCAGGTATTGGTTAGTAGATTACTTGGTTTGTACTAGAATTTCCCAGGTATGTAAGTAAAAACTGCCCAGTTGGTGATTGCTATGGAACATCCTTTTTTCAAAGCCTGACATCACATGAAAGGCAACCTGAGAAGGCAATAAGAATGCTGAACTGGGGACCAGAAGACCTAGGCTCTACTATTACCCTGCTGAGTGACTTCAAGCAAATCTCTATCCCTCTTTGAGCCTCAGTTTCCTTTTATGCAAAATAAGGAGGCTGAAAGAGAGAAGGGAAGGGTCTCCCACATGGGTATCCCCTGAACCATAGAGTTCATAGTTTCATAGAGTGAAATATACCTCTCCTCCCCAGTATATTGAGTAATCCTTCCTTCAGACAAGTATGCAAATAGATTAACAAACATATCTTTTTTGAAAAGAAACAAAAATAATCTGTAGACAGTAGTGATATATATGTATGCATAATGTATGGCATATTTATACATATATTAGTTATCTGTAATGTTTTATAAATATTTATAAAATGTTATTGTTATATGGTATTATGTTATTATTATATATGACTATATTATATGTGTTATTATTACATATAATATATATAAAAATACATTTTAGGTTCAGTTCGATTCAGGAGTCATTCCCCAATAGATAAATGAACAAACATTATGAATGGGTCATTTTTTAAAGAAGAAATTCAAGCTACGAACAACCATATGAAAAAATGCTCCAAATCACTAATTAGAGAAGTACAAATTAAATCAACTCTTAGGTTCCACCTCACAGCCAACTAGTTGGCAAAGACAAATGACAAATTTTGGGAGTGCTATAGGTAAACAGGTGCATTAATGTACTGTTGGTGGAACTATGGATTGATACAGCTATTTTGAAAAGCTATTTGGAACTGTATTTGAGAAGTCATTAAACATTCCTTCGAAGGTTGCTCTTCGGTACCTTTGGAGATGTCCTGAGTTTGCTGGGGCCCCGACATCTGAGGACCTTAGTATTGGCAGTCAAAGCAGATCCGAGCCCAATCGCTGCCTGCAGGGGAAATTAACCAAGATCACTTCCTTGAGATCTACTTCCGCCTTGATATTTTTTGAGCCGATGATTGTCTGCTTTTTTTCCCTAAGCTTCAGGGCCTTTCCGTCTTGCCAGCTTTCTTGCGGCTCTACAATGACATATGCTGGCTTCTTAATTTCCCCAGGGGAAGTGAGGCTTTTCTCTCCTGTCCATTTGGTAGACCACTTGTAGACTGACTAGGCTGGCAGGAGGGAAATGTCAAAAAAGTGAGCAAAATCAAACCAAAACAAACAGATCCATAACTCCCACCTCCCCTCAGCAGCTTTTCAGGGACTGCTTGGGCAGCAGTTGCTTAGAAGATGCTTAGAAGGGATTTCTTCCTTACAGAAACTTAGACAAGCTGGTATACAGGGGTTCGCTGAGACTCATATGAGATAGTGGAAGCAAGCATCTATAATATGGTGATCACTCCATTACCTAAGCCTTTCACTACACTCCTGCTGAGCTCAATCAGGCTCTTAAGAAGCACAACCAAACAACCAAAAAAGGATACACATTTTAAATTTAATCTGAATCATTAATATTGTCCAAAGTCTAGACAATCAACAAAACAATAAATCAAGCCCTGATTTATAGTCTGCTGATTTCTGAGGTGTAGGCTTTTCACACTGAACATTTAACAATCAGCTCTCACAAGCTAGTTAGAGCTAGCCCTACCACAGTCCTGCTGGTGGCCCTCTTCCCCTTCCCCCATTTGGAATAGATTTGTGCAATTCCAGCTAAATTCTTGGATCTCCCAACAACTACCTTTTCTTTATTTTAAAGCTAACAGCTTTAGGGTTATTATAGATTTAGAAGGGTCTTTAGGCCTTCCAATCCAACTCCTTCATTTTGCCGTTGAGGTATCTGAGACACAGAGAAATTAAGAGACCCCTCTACCTCCCAGGGCTTTTGTGAGGATAAATGAAATAATATATGTAAAGTGCTTTGCAAATATTAGATGTTAGTCAGTCAATAAACATTTGTCAAGTGCCTAGTCTATGCCAAATAACTGCTTGTTATTTGATGTTCAGTCATGTCCAACTCTTCATAACCCCATTTGGAGTTGTCTTGGCAAAGGTACTGGAGTTGTTTGCCATTACCTTCTCCAGCTCATTTTACAAATGAAGAAACTGAGGCAAAAGTTAAGTGACTTGCCCAAGGTCACACAACTAGTAAATGTTTAAGACCAAATTTGAACTTAGGAAGTTGAGTCTTCCTGACTCCAGGCACAGTGCTCTATCCACTGCCCCATATTAAGTGCTAAGAATACAAAATAAAAATAAAAGCCAGATAGTCCCTTCCCTCAAGGATCTGACAATCTAATGGGGGAGACATTAAGCAAACATATATACAAACAAGCTAAATATAAATCAATCAGGAAATAATTGAGAGGAAAAGGCATTCAAATTTAGAGGGATTGGGAAAAGCTTCTTGTAGAAGATAAGATTTTCATTGGGATTTAATGGAAGCCCAAAGGAGATGAAAAGAGGGAACATTCCAGGTATGGGGGACAGCCAGAGAAATGATAATAATAGCTAACATTTATATAGCTCTTTTATGTGCCAAGAGTTTTACAATTATTATCTCATTTGATCTTTACAATAGCCCTGGTAATAGGTGCTATTATTATCCCCATTTTATAGATGAGGAAACTGAGCAAAAAAGGGGTCAAGTGACTTGTCCAGGGTCACACAGCTATTAAGTGTCTGAGACTGGATTTGAACTCAGGTGTCTCTGATTCCAAACCCAGCATCCTATCCACTACACCACCTACCTGCTCAAGAGAAAATGTCCGCCCAGACAGCCAAAATCAAGAGTGTCTTGGCCACAATACCACAAGAAGGTCAGTGTCTCTGGCCACATAGAGTACATGGAGGGTTAAAGTAAGATGTAAGAAGACTGGAAAGGAAGAGGGTGCTGAATTATAAAGGGCTCTGAGCAGAGGATTTTGTACATCCATTGCTGTTAACTATTATTGTTGCCCAGCGTCACACAGCCTGAGTCAAGATTTTAATTCAAGGGTTTCTGATTCCAAGTTTGACATTCTGTCTACTTGGTCATCACCTTTCTCCATGCCCTCCACCCTTACTCCACCACCACACTCTGGTCCCATGGATGATCTAACCTCTGTATCCCATCCCACATACAAATATTATTCACATATCAATTAAGGTTCAGTCTAGGATTTAGTGGGTTCTAATACAATCTGTTTTTCTAAGCATGAGGGTTATGGTCAATGCGTTATTTCCAGGATCCAATTGATTGGCCCAGGCTAACAACATTTTCTGGATCTGATTAGGAAAAGTCCCCTATAATAATCCTGCATAACAAATGCCTTCTCTTATCCTGGTTGAAGGCTAATGAATTCATAATGGAAAAAAATAGGACAAAGAAGAAAGTTGTTTGTCTTTAAAGCTCTTTAGGCACCACCCAGAAATTTGGTTCTACCTCTGATCAGAAGACCCCACCTAATTTGGAAACCAAAACAACTCTCAGAAAGTTACATGTAACTAACTACCTTTCACCAGGTACCTCCTGGGTACAGAGAATTTGTCCTATGTTGATTTCTTTCAGAGAGACCATGTTTTCTGGGATCATACTTTCCACAATTAGGGATTTTTTGCGAGAGGGGAAAATAACACAAAATGTGTTAATTAAAGAAAGGGCAGGGGGAGGAGAGAAGACAGGTTTGGGAGACAATTGTAAAACCCAGAAACAAAAGTGTTTGTGGAATTTAGAGGACCAGTCCTCTTTTTGTGGTGAAAGAGAAAACTTCAGGATTTAGCTCAGGAGCATCAGTACTCAGGCAGCTATGTTAATGGGGTATGCATCCCTACCAGATGCCTGATCTTCGGAGGTCAACTGCTACCCCCTTTGTGGGGGTGGGAGCAAAGCAACTGTCACTCCCAAGATCTGAGCTCTTCTGATCTATGCTGGCACAAATTGTGTTAGGGTTTTGTTGTTGTTGTTCAGTCATTTCAGTCATGTCCATTTAGAGTTTTCTTGGAATTTTTTTTGAATCTTGGCAAAGATATTGGAGTGGCTTGCCATTTCTTTCTCCAAATCATTTTACAGATGAGGAAACCAAGGCAAACTGGGTTAAGTGATTGACTTAACAAGGTCACATAACTAAGTGTCTGAGGTTGGATTTGAACTCAAGAAGTTGTTCAGACCTGGCTCTTTATCCCCTGCACCACCTAGCTACCTATGTAAGATTGATCAATACAGCACTATATAGATGTTAGTGCTGGTGTCTGACCTACAATGACAGGATTGACCCTGCCCTGCTATGCAGAAGGTTGATGCCCAGGGCTCTGTGGGTCCTGCTACTGCTGGGACCAGACTCTGTGCTCCTAAGCAGATAAAAAGCAGCAAGACCAGAGACGACTCCTCTGGCTAGTCCTGTGCTTGTCTGGTGGGGTTGGGGAAATGATCCTGGGGTCTCGAGTTTTGTATTCTTCGGGGGTTCCTTCCTTGAAGCTCTAGAGAGAAAATTATAGGTCACAGTTCACAGTTTGGAGATGAGAGCAGAAACTCTTCAAATTGCTGTAACCTGAATTCAGAGAATTAAGTGAGAGTATAATTAGAAACATTTGCCCATATACAGCTAGGTGGTGAAGTGGATATAGAGCCAGACCTGGAGTCAGGAAGATCTGAGTTCAAATCCACCCTCAGACACTTAGTAGCTGTGTGATCCTGAATAAGTCACTTTACCTTATCTATAAAATGGGCATAACCCCAACCTCCCAGGATCGTTGGGAGGATTAGATGAGAAAATAATTGTAAAGTGCTGTAGCAGCAAGCACCCCAAGCATCCTCAGGGTGGCTGCCAACACAGGTTCTTGGATCTGCTTTGATAAAGGAAAGCAACTCAAAATGGGTTAACAAGCTTACTTTAATCAGTCAAATATGTATCATTTACCTAGTTCAGGGGAAAGAGGTCAGCACCCCGAACTTCAGAGTATACAGACAGAATTATCAAGACAGAGAAACAGATCAAATAGACAGATTTCCAAACTATCCAACCATTACATCCATACCAAATCAACATCTGGGTTTTTCAAAGCCAGGGGCTCTCAACAACGGCTTCCCAGAGTCTCATCTGATCAAATCACACGACATTTCTCAAAGTGAGCCCCAAAACAAAGCCTCAAATCACGGTTTATATAGCCTTCTCCTGGCTCAGAGAATGCAACAACCTTCTGGATCCACTGGCCAATCAAAAATTATCTACTGAAAAACAAGCCTCCCACCCCAGGCTCCAGGTGCACTTTAGCCTAGGGGCAGGGAAGATCTTAAAAATTTATATTCCCATTACAAGTGCTTAACACAGCACCTATATAAAAGTTAGCTATTATTATATTCCTAATTCCAGAAATGTTTCTGAGCTCTCATTGTCCTATCAAATGGCTTCTCCAATGAGAGAGGGAACAACCATTTATTAAATACCTACTATGTACCAGGCACTGTACTAAGCACTTTACAAATATTATCTCATTTGGTTTTCATAGAAACCCTGAGAGGTAGGTATTATTATTATCCCCATTTACAGTTGAGGAAACTGACACAGATAGTGGTTAAGTGACTTACCCATGGTCACACAGCTAATAAGTTGCATGAGTCAGGATTTGAATTCAGGTTTTCCTGACTCTAGGTCCAGTGTCACCTGGCTGCCCCAAAGAATCACACACACACACAAAATCCACATGACAAAACAGTGATGACTGTCTCAAATTCCAGATTAAAAAACAACAGTACAAAACTTAGTTTCTTCAGTGCACTTGTTAAACAATCCTAAAGTTTCAGTAACCTCTCTTAGTTTACATTCTCCCAATGGCTGGCTAACTCCATAAGCAATGGTGGATTGCCAGCTGCATCACCATGTCCAAAAAGCAATTAAAAAACCAACATTTTATGCAAATATGATTCCCTTAAAGCTAGTAAGGCCCTTCTTTCAGGAGGCCTCTCCCAAGGCAATTAGCTTCTGTTGACCCAATGAATGAAACAAAGGCAAAACCAAGATCCATGAAGGCTGGAATGGTTCTTGCAAAGGAAATTGATGTTGGGCTGAGCCTTAGAGGATAATGTGAAGGAACTACTTGTCAAAGAGACTGAAACTAATATAAGTATACAGCTCAGGAAAGAGAGGTTTGGCCTCTTTAAGAAATAAGCTCTATTCAAAGGAGACTAAAATGTTAAAATTACAGGACATATAGAACCACTAAGTCACATGCTAATACCTCTTTCATGTAGGAAGGAAAGGTCAATTGGAAATGAGTAGGTTGGTGAGAGGGATTAGCAGCCCTCTGGGACACCCAGCTACATATTCCTGGGCTGGATAAAGAGCTGCCCAAATTTCCCTTGTGAGGTATTGGTAGGGAGATGCACCCAAAGCTGAAAGGAAGAAGCCCCCGTAGCAGGATTTTTTTTCCTGAAGAAGTGATTAAATTAGCACACAGGGAAAAGGGGTTTTCATTTTTTTTAATTGAAAGTTGCAGAGATTTTTAATTTCAAAGGCTTTCTGATTGTTATTATATAAAATTAAAAAGTTTTTGCACAAATAAATCTAATAAAACTAAGATTAAAAGAGAAAGAATTAACTAGGAAAAAAAATCTTTGCAGCGACTTTCTCCAAGAAAGGTCTCATTTCCAAGATATGTAAGGAACAGATTCAAATTTATAAGGAAAAGAGTCATTTCCCAATTGATAAATGATAAATATCATTCCCAAATGAGAAACTGATAAATGATAGATTTGTATCTATCTTAAGGTAAGTAATTCAGGCCATTTGTAGCCATGAAAAAATGTTCCAAATCACTACTAGAGAAATGCAAATTAAAGCAATTCTGAGATTCCTCTTCATACCCATCAGAGTGGTGAAGATGACCCAAAAAGGATAATGATAAATATCGGAGAAGTTATGAGAAAATAGACACTGTTTGTAGAGCTATGAATGGATATAATTATTCTGAAAACAATTTGGACTTATCTGCAAATTTACTAAGCAGTCTTGTCCTTTGACCTGACTATACCACTTCTAGGCTTATACCCCAAAGAGATCAATGAAAGAGGAAAAGGTTCTTTATGTATAAAATTATCTATTTCGGTTCTTTGTGGTAGCAAAAAGCTAGAAACAGGAAGGAAGAAAAGGAAGGAAGGAGGGAAGGAAAGAAGGAACAAATGAATGAACGAAAGAATGAAGGAAAGAAGAAAAGAAGGAACGAAGGAGAAAGAAGAAGGGAAGAAGGGAGGAACAAAAGAACACAGAAGGAAGAAATTTTGGGGACAAACCTCAAGTAGTTCCTCCGTCATACTTATGCTGGCAGAATTTCCTTCTGTCCCTAGCTGGCATTTTGGTATTAGTAGGCTACTAGGGGAGAAAAGTGGTGTGCTATGCTAAAAGCTCTTTGCTGCCAACGCAGAGGGAGATGCCCAATCTCATTAAAAGAACAGGCACTGCTGGGGAGAGGGGAGAGGGGGCAGGCTGTGGTCAGAAGGCAGGGAGGCCCAAGTAATAAATAGCAAGTCTTGAAATTAGCAATCTAAATGTTCCCTGACAGGGAGCTCATGTTTCCCCTACCTGGGGCATGCTTTATTAGCCTTCTAATTTCCACCCACTTGCTAACACCCAGATCCTGGGCAGGGCTGGCCCTCACATAGGTCTGTTTAGTATGTGGAGATGCTCTCCTGGCTGCTGGCAGGGGTGCTAAACATCGGGAGGATGCTCAGGACGCCCTAGAAACTGCTGGGCTTTTAAATATCTGTTGGCCCAGGTGGCTCTTCAGCCACTGTCTCCAATTGTATCGGCCCCCAAATGCAGAACTGAGCCATAGGCTCTCAACCCACAAATGACTGAGGCTTAGTTCTCTGATCAGTTGGAACTCCAGGGTGTTACACTGATCATATTTAGCAGGAGTCTAGGTAAGATCTAGATCATAGATGTAGAGCTCAAGTGGGCCATCTAATCTAACACCCCCTCCTCCATTTTACACATGAGGAAACTGAGGCCCAGGGCACAGGTGTTAAGCAGAATTTGAACCCATTCTCATCCTGACTCCAGGGTCAGTACTCTTTCTACTGTATCACTCTCATCTGATAACCAACTGAGCCTATCACTGTTCTCCATGTTCTCTCCTCTAGCCCTAAGCCAGAATCAGAAAAGCCTCTAGGAATACATGTCTCACAATATCTTTAAGTCAAAATAGTCAAACACCAAGCCATCATTGTTAGTTATCACCAATTTTCATGTTACTTGATTGTAACAGTACCATATGAGACTACACATTTAAAAATCCTTGCAAACTTAAAAGCCTGTACAAATGCCACTAACCATCATAAGACCCTATCCCTGCTCTCAGGGACTGTATTTAGTTATACTTCTGGATCCTCTGCAGTGCCCAGATGCCTTATTCTATCTTGTAATACTTTGTTCTTCCTGTCATAATCCAGCTTGCTTATTTTACTGGTAGCTACTGTCATCATTAAGAGGTGTCAGCGTATCACAATGGTATATGTTAAACCTAATAAGACTTGTTGCTCGCTACTATTTTTTCCCCTCTCTGAGTCTTGAATACAAGTGAATCCCAAGTGTCAAATGAAGCAACATTTGTGAAAACACTTTGAAAACTATAAAGTGTGCAAGCCTTTTAAATTTTATCTAATCAAAATTGCCCATTTTATCTTCGGTGATCTTCTCTGTCCCTCCTTTGCCCATGAGGAATGATGAAGGGAATGGTTTCAGAGAAAGCTGTGAAAAATAGAATGAATAGAGGGACAGAGTCAAGATGGCGGAGTAGAAGCATGACCTCTGAGCAGCTCCAGCTTCCACCTTCCCCAATCAATGTAAAAAGGGGACTCTGAACAAACTTTGGAGCTGCAGAACCCACAAAAGACACAGAGAAGCTAACCTCCCACTGAGGACAGCCCGGCAGGCTGGCAGGAATCAGCCAGTGGAGTGCTCTGGGAGCCGAGCCAGGGTCAAGTGAGCCAGAGGTTTTAGCCCCAGAGCATGCCTGACCAGCCGCCTGCAGAGGGACCCCAGATCAACAGCAGCTGTGACGTTTTCCAGAATCATCAACACACAGATGCGAAGGACAAAGTGAGAGGTCAGAGCAGTCTGGACTTTGGGACCCAGTAAGTGGGAGGGCCTTGGCTTTTGCCCCAGGGGCAAGAAGCTGCTGAGATGATGGCACAGCCAGCCAGCGCCATGTGACAGGAGCTTCAGCTCCTGGCCTGCCGACTGTAGGAGGACTATCGCTCTTGCTTTAACCTGCTTGGATCTGGATTGCAGTCTAGGGTGGAGGTCCTGGGGCATGTGTCCAGCTTGCCAGTTCATGTGGAGGCCTCAGAGAGGGCACCCATCTAATCCCTCCAGCAGCTCAGAAAACCCCAGCGTTTGGGACGAAAGCTCCCCTGTCTGGGGGCAGAGTTCCACTGTGGCAAAAAGCCCAGGGGTCAAGTGATTGAGAGGAGACATGACCAGGCAAAGGAAACAAAGCAGACAGAAGATTCCAACATTACACTCCTATTTTGGGGACAAAAAGGAGCAAAGCATGGAACAGGAGGAAGACAACAAAGTCACAACTTCTGCACCAAAATCTTCCAAGGAAAATACGAGCTGGTTACAGGCCATAGAGGACCTTAAGAAGCAGATAAGAGAAGTAGAGGAAAAATTGGGAAGAGAAATGAGAACAATGCAATAAAATTATGAAATGAGAGTCAACAGCCTGACAGAGGAAAATAACACTTTAAAAAACAAACTGACTCAAATGGCAAAAGAGGCTCAAAAAGGCAATGAGGAGAAGAATGCCTTAAAAAGTCGAATTTGCCAGATGGAAAAAGAATCTCAGAAGCTCAATGAGGAGAATCATGGCTTCAGAATTAGATTGGAGCAAATGGAAGCTAATGACTTTATGAGAAATCAAGATGCTGTTAAGCAGATCCAAACAAATGAAAGAATAGAAGGCAATGTGAAATATCTCATGGGAAAAACCACTGACCTGGAAAATAGATCCAGGAGAGATAATTTAAAAATTATTGGACTACCTGAAAGC
>NW_027187380.1:6598783-6608319 GCF_028583685.1 Petaurus breviceps papuanus
TATATATATATATGTGTCTATATATGAGGGTATATGGGCATATGAATACATATGTGAATGTGTATATATATGTTTACATGTATACATAGATAGAGAGCACAGGACCAATTTAACATGAAAGGATGATACTTAAAAGGTGAAATTAAGAGGTGAGAGAGGAATATAATGAGGGGAGATGGGGAGAGACAGAATGGGATAAACTATCTCATAAAGAAGAGGCAAGGGAAAATGGTTACAATGGAGGGGAAGAATAGAAATGCAAAAGGGAATGGGTCAACCTTATTCTCATCGAATTTGGCTTGGGGAGGGAATGAAATACACACTAAATAGGGTATCTCACCCTACAGGAGAGTAGGGGGGAAGGGTATCAGAGGGGGGATGATGGAAGGGAGGGGCAGGGAAGTTGGAAGCACCCACTTTTGAAAAGGGACAGGATCAAAGTAGAGAATAGAACAAGTGGGAGGTGGGATAGGAGGGAGGGAAATATAGTCAGTCTTTTACAATATATCTACTATATTATTGTTTTGCATTAGCTACACATGTACAACCTATATTGAACTGCTTATCTTCCCAGTAAGGGTGGGTGACAAGGGAGGAAGGGAATGAATCTGGAATTCAAAGTTTTAAAATCAAATGTTCTATATATATATATGTGTGTGTGTGTGTGTGTATATATATATGTATATATATATACTGTTATTAATACTATTTTACATGCAATTGGGAAATAAGATATACAGGCACTGGGGCATAGAGATTCACCCTGCCCTACTGGAAAAGTCAAAAAGGGTATGGGAGAAAATATGGGAGAGAGCAGATTAGAGGAGGGGATATCCTGTGGGACTGCTATTTTAGGGGGGTGGGTAGGGGGAAAATGGGGAGAAAATTTATAACTCAAAATCTGGCAGAAATGAGTGATGTAAATCAGAAGTTAATAAAGCATTTGAAAAATGGGAAAAATAAAAAAAGAAAGAAAAATAGAATGAATAGATACAGAGTGAAGCAAGCAGGACTATGAGAACAATTTACATAGTACCACTGCGGGACAAAACCTTTGAAAGATTTGAGACCTCTGATCAATTCAATGACCAGTCATGAATCCAGAGGACCCATGATGAAGCAAGCTACCTACCTCCTGAGAGAGGTAGACCCAGGAAGCAGAATGCAATATACATTTTGGGACAAGACCAATGTGATAATTTGTTTTGTTTGACTAGGCATATTTGTTAGAAGAGTTTTCTTTTTCTTTTTTCTTCCCAATGGGTAGAAGATGTGGAAGGAAGAGAAAAATAAATGCTTGGTAACTGAAAAAAGAAAATGGTAAAGTACAATACAGATGTACCTATTTCCCATATGTAAGTTATACTAGGCTGCCCCCGAATGCTTTAGGTTTTTTTTTTTTTTAACACCTCCTGATATGTTAACAGCCCCTAATGAGGACAGCAGCTGCCAGTTAAATAAACAATCTAGTTGAGAACTGAAGTGTTAATACAGATACAATCTGTCTGGAGGAAGGAGTGCACTCTGACCCAAACTTCCAAGTAACTGTTATGGGGTTAATTAAATTCAGATTAACAGACCAACTTTTCAAAGGTCAAGGTGTGAGGAGGTTGTTCAAGGAGTAGAGTGAGGAAAAGTATTTAGGGTAACGCAGATCTCCAATACTGAGAAGTATCCAGGACTTCATCTTAAGCCCAGTTACCTTTGATGGTTTAAGTCAGATTTCCTGGATAGAAATAGGTTTGGCTGGTGGCTAGAGGGTTGGGGTGCAGTGAGGTTGGTCCTTGCAAAGAGGTACTCTGCTGAAAAGGTGAAAAACAGAAAAAGTCAGACTGGATGGTGAGTAAATTTCCTATAGATCTAAGGAGTGACTTTATTTAATTTCCTAAACATAGCACTGAATCCTATGCTTTCAATAGCAAGGAATCCCATCTCCACTGCAACCCACACTAATTTTTTTTCTTTCTCTAATGCCTATTGCATTTTTTTGTTTAGAGTACAAAATCAGTGCCTTATTACACATACTGCCTTATTCTTTACTTGTTTTACTTGGATGCTATAGTAGGAGGTAGGTTCAAGGTAGGCAGGGACTGTGTCATATTCAATTGAATTAGCAAACATTTCTATGTGCCCACTTTTGTGCCAGGGATACAAAAGAAGTACAAGAATAAGGCAGTCTGGAATAGTGGGCCGAGTGCTAGAGTTAAAGCCAGAAAAACCTGAATTTCCTTTTTCTGACGTTTACTATACTTAGGACCATGGACAGTTGCTTAACACCTTCCCTTCCCCAGGCTAAGTTTCCTCAACTGTAGAGTGGAAATAATAATAATAATAATAACACCTGTAGTGCCTACCTCAAAAGGGTTTTACTAGGTTCATATGAGACTATGTATTTAAAGATCCTTGCAAACTTTTTTTCTTTTTGCTTTTTGGAGGGCAATTGGGGTAAAGTAATTTGCCCAAGGTCACATGGCTAGGTTTGTGTGTGTGTGTGTGTGTGTGTGTGTGTGTGTGTGTGTGTGTGTGTGTGCTAAGTGTCTGAGGCGGGATCTGAATTCAGGTTCTCCTGACTCCAGGTCCGGTGCTCTACTCACTGCGCCACCTAGATGCCCCAAATCCTTGCAAACTTAAAAGCCTGTACAAATTCCAGTTATCATTAAAAGACTCTATCCCTGCTCTCAAGGACCTTATCATCCAGTTATACGTCTAGATCCCCTGCAATTCCCACATACCTTATTCTATGTTGATTACTTTGCATCCCTGTTGATTATTTTTAACATTCATTTTTAAGATTTTGAGTTCTAAATTCCTTCCCTCCCTCTAGAGTCTCCTACATCCATTGAGAAGGCAAGAAATAAGACAGTCGTTATGCATGTGAGGTTATACAAAACAAATTTCTATATAAACCATATTACAAAAAAAAAGGAAGAGTGAAAAAATAAGCTTCAATCTGCATTCAAAGTTCATCAGCTCCCTCTCTGGAGGTGGATAGCATTTTTCATCATGTCTTGGCATTTTTGTGGATCATTGTATTGATAAGAGTAGCTAAGTCTTTCACAGTTGATCATTGTTACAATATTGCTGTTCCTGTATACAATGACCTCCTGATTCTGCTCACTTCACTTTGCATCAGTTTATATAGGTCTTCCCAAGGTTTTCTGAGCCTATCCCCCTTGCCATTTTTTTATAGCACAATAGCATTCTATCACAATCATACCACAACTCGTTCAGCCATTCCTACATGACCTAGAATTAAATAGTTACTTGTTAGATAAAAGGTTATATAGTAGAAAGAGCACTAGTCTTGGAGTCAGTTTCATAGATTTAAACTGAAAGAGAACTTACATATCATGTGGTCCAACCCCCTCCTTTTAAAGATAAGGAAGGTAGGCCCAGAGAGAGAAATGAATTGTTCAAGGTCACCCAGGTAGCAAGCAACAAAATAGGAGGTTCGGGCTCAGGAGCTCTGATCCCAAGTTCAGCACCCTTTCCACTGGACGGCTGAGAACTGTTTTCTAAGCCTGGTTTTGTCACCAATTTACTCTATAACTTGTGACAAATCAATTTCATTCATTGGGCCTCAGTATCTTCATCTGTGAAATGGGGATATGTTCCCCCTATTTAGCTCACAGAGTTGTTGGCAACATAAATGACACAATGAGTATGAAACTGAGGGCTCTGAAACATAAAACTCAGTAAAGATTTAAGGGATTTGTGTTTTCTATGGATGTTCATCTACCAAGAGACTCCTTCCCAAACCACTCTATATTCCTCAGGGAGTTGATATTAACCAGAAACTTGCTCATTCTCTAAATTATCAAAGCCGAAGGGCATTTGCATTTGTCTGAGCAAGCGATAAGCTCCAGATGCATTATTAAGCTGGAACATGATGGAAAAATTATAAAATGTGAGCTGGTATATTTCGCAGATAGTGAGGAGCCACCTGGCCTAGGTACTGGGGTTGGGACTTAGATAAACTCTTAGCATCCTGTCCAACCCATAGACTCCAAGCTTAAGGGGAAGAAGATCTTCCCTAGGAAGTCTCTCTACCTGCCTAGGGGAAGGATATTGGACTAGTCTGGTATTTTTAATTTTGTTTTCCTTTGACAAGTGCAGGCATTCAAATATATGAACAAGTGCATAAGAGAAGAAAAGATAAATGAGCATGCAGGCTAGAGCAAGCAAACAACGGGAGATTATGTTGAGGTGAGGGTCTGTCTTCTGTCTTTGTAGCTCAAGTGTCTTTGCCCTTAGTAGGTGCTTAATAAATGCTGAATTGAATTGTAAAGGAATTTATGAGGGGGTCTATATTTATTGTTTACCAACCTCATTCCATGTCTGTCCCCTGCAAAAAAGTGAGTATATTAAGTCAGGAAGACTTGAGTTTAAATCCCATCTCAGACATATACTAGCAATGTGACTGAAGACAACCAACCATTTTGCCTCAGTTTCCTCATCTGAAAAGCAGGAATAATAATAGAATCTACTGCATAGCGTTGTTATAAACATCAGATATGTAAAGCAATTTGCAAAGCTTAAATTACTACATAAATGCCAGCAGTTATTGTTACTATTTTTTGTTTTTAAATATAGTAGTGCCTTCATGAGACTTGTTTTCCTCATTCTTTTCAAGATGGTATATATAATACTGGACTTGAGTTTTTAAATTTAAAATTTTAATTTTAAAATTTAAATTAAATTTTAAGCCCCACTGCTTCATAATTGGTCTTCCAAGGCAATATGGTACGAAGATATGTGTGCTGGATTTGGAGTCAGAGAGAGGTCCTGGGTTCAAATTCTGATTCTGCCAACATATGACCTTGGGAAATCTCTCTGGGTCTCAGAGAGCATTTTTTCGGACCCTTTTTTGTAAAATGAGGAGGCTGGACAAGATGTCCTTCAAGCTCTATTCTAGCTCTCAACTTATGACTTAGTTCCATAGATATAGGGACTTGATCTGTAATTTTATTGAAATAGAGAGTTCTCAGATTAGGAAGCCAACTCCCTCTACCAATGTAGGTGAACACCTTCTCTATAACCTTAGAGAAAATTGCTTACTAAGAGGTCAGGTGTCTTACTCAGGGTCATATGGCCAAAGACCTCAGAGTCAAGACTTGAACCTTAATCTTCCTGGTTTTGACATCAATTTCCTATCCATTATACTACCCTGCCTCTCTCAGTGATAGACCCCAAAGTTTAGCAAATCTAACATTTTCATATTATAGATAAGGAAATGGAAGCCAAGAGAGAGGAGGAGACTTGCCTGGAATCTTACAGAGAGAAAGTAACAGTTAAGATTTGAAAGTGCTCCCTGATTCCAAATCCATTTTTATTCACTCTCAAGGTTTTAGTCCCTAACTATGGAAAAAAAAATATGTTTGATCAAAAAGTATTCATTAAATGTCTAGCATTGTGCTGCTATCCAATCCCAAAGTTCGTTCCCTTTGGCTTAGTCCTACCATTCTTGTCATAACTTACTTCATGAAACAAACCATCAAAAATTCCCAAGAGGGGTGGCTAGGTGGCGCAGTGAACAGAGCATGGGCCCGGGAGTCAGGAGGACCTGAGTTCAAATTTGACCTCAGACACTTTGCCACGTAACCTTGGGCAAGTCACTTAACCCCAATTGCCCTGCCCTCTCCCCTCCAAAAAGAAAAAAATTAAAAAAGAATTCCCAAGAGTTATTCCTTGGGTAACATAACATTAACACAATCATTCCTGGGTCTTCTTTTCTGAAATCTCCACAACTTCAGTCCCTTTAACTTTTCCCTAGGGAACCAAGTGTTTGATCCTGTTTGATCCTGCTTGTGTTCCATCCCTGGTCCCAAGTTAGTTACCCAGAATGAAACCAACTTCCCCATTTTCTTCAAGGCAGATTTGAGATGTCTATGGAAGCGTGGAGTGCAGCTTTGCATCCCCACCAATTCCCACTACCTCCATCCTACCCTTCCCTCCTCTGCTCCTCCTCCCCTTCACTTAGCAAGCTAGACAACCTTCTCAAATTCCTCTTCACAAAAAGATTGAGCCCTGGGCCTCTCCTTGTTTTTTCTCTAATCTGCCTCTGACAAGTTGCATTTTACCATAAATCCCCTCAATTAGACCCTGAAAACAGTTCTGCTGTCGCCTCCTTGATATATGGGGATGGAATTAGCTTAATGTCCCTGGCAACCAATTTCTCCAACTAAAAATAGTTGGTGTATGAGCTGTGTATTCACCTTCCTCTCTCTATATCAGCTGTACACTGGCACCTGGGGCAGGGGTAGTTTTATTGCCCCCAGGCTTTTCCCTACTGGGGAAGAAAGGTTTAGAGGGTTAATCTCAACTCCAAATGTAACTGACAAGAAATAGAAAGGGAGAAGAAATGGAGAAAGATTTTGTTTTGAGAGAAAGGGGGAAGAAAGGAGCCAGTTGAAGCATGCCATAATCAGCGCTGCCCATATAAGTAAGTAGATTGTTGGTCTGGTACCTGACACTCCACTATTATAGATGCATTATTAGGACATAGTAGAAATATCACTTGGGTTAAGTGTATGGTCTCCAGGCTTATATCAGACACTCACCAGCAGTGACCCTTTCTCTGATATGCCCAGGTATAAATGTTCTTTTTCTCCTCAAATGTCTCATACTTCTCTGTTGGGAAGCTCCCTAATAACTTACTATCCTCTGATTCCTGTTATAGATAAAGAATTGCAGATTCTCAGTCAGAAGAACCTCAGGGGCCCTTTATTTCAGCCTCCATCAAAACATCTCTAACAAATGATTGTTTAAACACTCCCAGTGATGGGGAACTCATTACCTTCCCAGGCAATTCATTCCATTAGGACAGCTCTATGTGACAGAACCTTTCTTTGACTTTTATCATGCCAAAATTCACCTCTAGGTAACACTTTCTACTAGTTCCTAGATCTGCCCTCTGGGGTCAAAGAAAACCAATTTAAATCCTTAAGCACAGGATAATCCTTTAACTACTTGAAAGTGCTATCCTATCTTCCCCTTACCCAAAGTCTCTTTTTTCCTTCATCCTTAGTTCTTTCAACCAATCTTGTTTCATCCTTCCCCCCCCCATTCTATATGTTCTTTACTTGTGAGTATGTATTTTATCCAACCCTCCCATGAGATGGTAAGCTTCTAGCACAGACATCTCAACCTCTTTTGTCTATTATAGACCCCTTTGGCAGTCCGAAGCCTATGAATTCTGATATTCTCACAATCGTGTTTTTAATTTTATTAAATAAAATACATAGAATTACAAAGGAAATAAATTATGTTGAAACATAGTTATCAAAAATATTTTTTTCAAAACAAGCTCATTAACCCATTCTAGGGGAACAGTGTGTATCTAATTTCATCTTTACTAGATAGTCCTGCAGATGCAGGACCTAATGCACTACTTTGCACATAGTAGCCTCTTAATAAATTTAGATTAAATTTAATTTTCTTGTTGACAAGTCATTTTACTTCCCTGGACCACAGTCTCCTCCTCATATGAGAAAATGAAAGAGTTGGACAAGAGAGTATCTTTTTTCTTTTTAGCTACCCTATTATGCTATGAAACTAGATGAGATGACCTTGAGGGTCCTATCTAACTTTCTTTGGCTTATGGCTTCTTCATTCATGTTAAAATGAAAATTGTCTGGAAAGAGATGTCTCCGTAAGCTTCAGCAGTCATTTCTGCTTTAGTATGAATGAATTCCCCTGCTGGAGTCTGATTCCAATGGCTCATTAGGTCACAGAGGTGACCCTGAATTCTCCAAGACTAGGAAAGTGGAACGGACTAAGGCAGAGCCTACCAATCTGGAAAGGCTTATGAATATCGTCCCATTCCTGGGCTGTGGATCTGTTGTTAAGTGTGTTTGTTGTCAGCCTCCAGCTCATTGGCAATCTCGGCAAGTTACATGGAGAATATAACTCAATCTTATTTAGGTCTCTCCATTGCTGTCTTCTCCTATGAAGTGGCAGGCGGAGGTCGGGAAGAATTGGCATTTCTCTACAAAGGAAGAGATGAGAGATGGCTGAGCAGCAGAAATGAGTAATTTTGACACAGCTTCTGCTGAGTTAATATCACAGGCAGCACGGCTCAGGAATGCCAGCAATCCATGTTTAGCCTTCAGGCTTACCCTCCCCCCTGTCCCCACTCACACTCATCTGGAGCTGCTTTCACAGGGAGTGGGCTCTGAAACCCCTACGATCTTCACGGGCAGTCTGTCACTCACAGTTACTGAGGGGAACACTGAAGTCTGTGTGGACAATCAGGCTACAGCTCTGTGATTAATAGAGAGCTGAGAAAGAGAAGACTCGGCGGGGGTGGGGGAGCAGAGGAAAAGGGAATGATTTGAGAGGCAGCATGATACAGCTGGAATGAGTTCTGATTGAGAATCAGAGGCTCTGCCACTTCCAACCTGTGTGACCTTGTAGAAGTTATTAACTTCTCTGTCCTCAGTTTCCTCATCTGTAAAATGGGGAGGGGGGTTAGAATAGATGATTTCAAAGGTTGATTCCAGCTCTAAATCTATGATTCTATGATTCCAGGCTTCAGATATTTATCAATCAAATCAAAGAAGAAATCATCTCTATGACTCCAGAAGGCAGAATTTGGACCAGTGGGGAAAAGTTGCAGAGAGACAAATTTCAGTACAATATAAAGAACTTTACAAATAGTTAGAACCACATAATAGTGGAATGTGTTGGCTCCTTTGGCACCTCTAGGCACCACCTAGGTGGTGACCTAGCAGCAACCTGTCATTTGAAGTATCGAAGCACAGACATTTAACCACTTGTTAAAGATGCTGTAAAAGGAAGGAAGAGAGGGAGAAAGGAAGGAAAGAAGGAAGGAAGGAAAGAAGGAAGGAAGGAAGGAAGGAAGGAAGGAAGGAAGGAAGGAAGGAAGGAAGGAAGGAAGGAAGGAAGGAAATTTATGTGATAACTTTGTTGTATATTTAAAAGGAATAGCAAGTTGTACATAGTGGATTTGCAGTTTCATGTGCAATCATCTTTTTATTATACTATGGAAATGCGTGTTTTATTCTACAAACTAAAAATAAAATTAATTAATTAAAATAAAGATGCTATAGAAGGAATTTCTGTATTAAAGGTTAAAACAAGTTGATTTCTATATTTACTCATGGGCTCTTGTGAGTACTTTCCATCTTGCATATTTTCTGTGGTAGAAGACATAAAAAGCAATCACATTTTGAAAAAAAACCAACTGGATTTTATATAGGACTTTAAAGTTCATAAATTACTCATTGTTTGTAAAGTATTTACATATATCTCATTGATATATTATATTTATCATACATATCATATCATAATCATACATATATTTACATATATCTCATTTAAAATTATAGGATCGGGGCAGCTAGGTCACACAGTGGATAGAGCACCAGCCCTGGAGTTAGGAAGACTTACTAGCTATATGACCCTGGGTAAGTCACTTAACCCCAATTGCTAAGATAGAAAGGAAGGAAGGAAGGAAGAAAGGAAGGAAGGAAAAGAGAGAGAGAGAGAGAGAGAGAGAGAGAGAGAGAGAGAGA
>NW_027187380.1:6608419-6615693 GCF_028583685.1 Petaurus breviceps papuanus
AGAAAGAAAGAAAGAAAGAAAGAAAGAAAGAAAGAAAGAAAAAAAGAAAGAAAGAAAGAAAGAAAGAAAGAAAGAAAGAAAGAAAGAAAGGAAGGAAGGAAGGAAGGAAGGAAGGAAGGAAGGAAGGAAGGAAGGAAGGAAGGAAGGAAGGAAGGAAGAAAGAAAGAAAAGAAAGAAGAGACCAGCTCTCTATCCACTGTGCCAGGTTGACTCTCCAGCAAGAATCATAGCACAATAAAAAAGAGAGGGGAATATGTTGTTGTTCATCTTTCATTTTCAGAGAGGACCAATGACATCACGGGGTGATATCTTGACTTGCACATAAATTGGATTTAAGTGAAACATTATTGTACAAAGTCACCAGCCTCACTTTCTCTTCCAGAGTCATCAAAGTCCAGTGGCAGGATAAAGGTTGAGCTGACTGGAGATGACCCAGGGTTCAGTGGATAACCTTGGTGTCTCCTCCATCTGACCAAGCTCTAAGCCCTCTGCAGTACCTGCTTCAGCTGCCTTCATGGCCATTGGAACAAACTATTCTCATCCACCCATTCCTCCAGGGAAAATCTTCACATGCTTGGGGTAGACACCCCCTAATTTGCCAATGGATTTGATCCTGTCTGCTCTGGTTTAGCCCATCAGCCAAGATGTTTTGAGCAGGGTGTGACCACTGCACCTGCTACAGCTTCTTGGAGCCACAATGAGAGGGGAGTATACAGGGAATAGTAAAGAACTTGGCATGGCTAAAACCAAGAGACTGATGGGATAGGAAGAGATCAGTTTGGAGAGGATATAGGTGATGAATTGATGAAAGACCTTAAGTGTCTTCATAGACTTGGAGTTTGAAGAGACCTTGGAGGTCAATTAGATCAACTCCTTCAACTTACAGATGAGGAAATTGAGGTCTAGATGGGTTTAGCAACTTGTCCAAGGTCATATAAATAGAAAGTGGCAGAGCTGGGATTGGAAACCAGGTCAATTTTATTCCAAAACTAGTATTCTTTTTCATTCTGTCATTGGAGTTTAGATGGGATAAGGATCAACATGGTGAATCAATAATAACACATTTTTTATAATACCTTAAGATTTACAAAGTATTTTCCATACACCTCATCTGTAAAATGGGACTATTTTGCAGTAGTGCCTGTGTTATAGATTGTCAGTCAAAAGGTTTTCTTTCATTGCTAATGAGCTGACAGGAAGCTCTGGTCAGTACTCCTTTTCCTTATTGCCTGCCTAGGAGTAACTGGACCTTCTCCGGCTCAGCCATGACTCTGGCCAGATGGCAGCCAAAAGGAGCCAATGAGCTAGGACTAAGCCTGTTCCAGAAAACCCATTTTGCAGATGAGAAGACTGAGGAACATTGGGGTAAAATGACTTGTCTGAGATTAGACAATTAGAATGTATTAGAGCTAGGATTTGAACTCAGATATCTTAATTCAAGGACTCCTTTACACTGTACCACACTGCCTCTGGGGATGATAGATGAAAGCCTAGTTGAAGGGTCTTTTGAAGATCACCTAATCCAACCCAGATAAGAAAACTGAAGATGAGAGAGTTGAAATATAGCTTTCCCTAGTAATAAGTAGCAGGGCTCAGATATAAACCCCATTCCTCTTCCTTTTAATACAATCCTAGTTTTTGTTCAGTTGTTTCAGTTATGCCCAACTATTCATGACCCCATTTGGGGTTTTCTCGGCAAAGATACTGGAATGGCTCTCCATTTCCTTCTCCAGCTCCTTTTACAGATGAGGAAACCGAAGCAAACAGGTTAAAATGACTTGCCCAGGCTCACACAGCAAGTAAGTATCTGAGGCCAGATTTGAACTCAGGAAGTTGAGTCTTCCTGACTGGAGATCCTGCTCTCTATTCACTGTACCACCTAGCCTCCCCTACAATTTCTATAGTCAGTTTCTACTTACACCATCTTACCTCCTTCAAGTAACCTCTTAAGCAATGATGTCTTAATGTGGTGAAAAGAGAGTGAACCCAAAGCCAGCTAGCCTTATCAGACGTCTGGAGGGGAGTGTGAGTGTGTAGGGGGAGGAGGAAGCAGAGAGGTGTGATCAAGGGGTTTTCTTTCATTGCTAATGAGCTGATGAGCAGCTCTGGTCAGCACTCCTCTCCCTTATTGTGTGCCTGGGAGTAACTGGACCCCTTCCAGCTCAACCACATGGATTTGGCCAGATGGCAGCTGAAAGGAACCAATGAGCCAGGTCTGAGCCTGTTCCAGAAAACTCAGGCAGTGGGTATCATCAGACTCATGATGGCTGGAGCTGTGGCCTCAGAGGGCCCAGGAGCTGCATGAGGTGGGTAGGACTGGCTAGGCAGTGGAGCTCAAGGTTGCCCCTAGCAAGGAGAGAGCAGGGAAAGAGCCCTGAATATAGTGGAAGTAAGTACACCAGTCTAACTCTGTGTCTACCACTAACTCATTATGGGATCTTGCTCAGTGGAAAGAATGCTAGAGACCTAGATTAAAATCCTTCCTCTGATGCTAACTATATAGATTGGTTGGTTGGTTGGTTGATGTCCTTTGTTCTTCAAGAGGTCCAAGATGACATCACTATATTGGAGTCAAGGTACAGTGTGTTTGACTATAACTGATCAGACCACTGCGAGCTTGGAAGGCTCTACCACAGGTCTGGCACAAAGAATCCTTATGAACATTTGGAATGGAGAGGGCTCTACATTTGTGCATCTCACATTGCTAAGTGACCATGAGCAAACCACCATCTTCTATGAACCTCAGTTTCTTCATCAGTAAAACTGGGATGATAAGCTTTGTAATGTAATATTTATTTCATAGGGTTATTGTGAAGATCAAGTGAAATCATAGGGACTGTAGCTTCTTTGAAGTCTGGTAACTATTTTGTTTTTGTATTTATACATCCATCATTGAGTACAGCATTGCATATTGGTACCTGTGATTCCATCTGTGTGGGGAACTTCCCATTGAGGAAAATCCCTCTAACAATGTACTTCTGTATGTCTTGGCTTCCTCAGCTATAAAATGGGAATAATAATAGAAACTACTTCCTAAGATTGCTCTAAGAATCAAATGAGATGATATTTGTAAAGCACTTAGCACAGTGTCTGGCACATAGTAGGCACGTAGTAAATGCTTGCTCCATTTCCACCCCTCACTAACCCCCTAGAGTCACCTCTTGGCTCCTCAGAACCAAGATAAAGTTAGGTAAGGAGAAGAAAGGAATACCAGTTACTTTGGGGCTTTGGGGATTCCTTGGGGTCAATATCCCTCGGGTCTGCTATTGATGGACTGGATGGTGACATTCCAGTGTGCCCTCTGGGAACACAAGTTATAGGTCTGGTTAAATATTATGAGCTCTCAGCAATCAGGATCACACAATCCCATGGTGGGTATTCCAAAGCTGACCAGTTTATTTCCTCCAGGGGATGGTCTGTTAAAGTCCTATTAGGAGGGTTCAGCAGTTTTGGAGTAGCATAACAGGAAGATGGTGGGGTCTGGGTCTAAGGTCAGTATGGCTGAGTCTCAGAGGAGAATCTATAAAAGGGTGAGCAGCACCAAGTGGGTCATGACAGAATAAGTCATGAGATATGAGCTTACTGGTATATTACTATGCTATAAGAAGCTAAATATCAAGAATTCAGAGAAACTTGGGAAGACCTCTATAAACTGATACAAAGTAAAGTAAGCAAAATCAAGAGAATAGTTTATAGAATGATCAAAATAACATCAATGAAAATAACAGTGAAAGACACCTGATCACTGTAGTTGCCAGTGGAGTGATGATAAGGCTTACCTACCTTTGCTGGACAGAGTTCAGGGACTGGAGGTAGAGAATGAGGCATATGTAGTCAAACATGGTCAATGAGCTGGTTTATTTTGTCTAATTATTGTTGTTGTTTAGTTAATTAGTTGTGTCCAACTCTTTGTGACTCCATTTGGGGTTTTCTTGGCAAAGATAATGAAGAAGTTTGTCATTTCCTTCTCCAGTTCATTTTACATATAAGGAACTGAAACAAACAGTGAAATGACTTGCCCAGGGTTACACAGCTAGGAAGTGTCTGAGGCTAGATTTGAACTCAGGTCCTCCCTACTCCAGACCCAGTTTTCTATCCACTGCACCACCTAACTGTTTGACTTCTTTGTTACAAAGGAGAATTCTACTGGGGGCAAGGAGAGCGGGAATACACAGCGAATATATGGGGATATTCTCACAATGAGAGGGGAATATGTGGCAGAAGATAACTCACAGTTCCAGGTATTTCAGGCCCTGATAATCCTTCCTCTCTTTGTTGAGTTCTCATACAGTTCTTCCTCATGTACGGCATCTCTGCTGAGTGGGTTGCTTAGGTGGACTCCCTGGACCTGCTCTTTTCTTGAATCCATAGCTGACTTGCTTCTCTGCTTCAAGGGCTCACACTCTTTGAATCTGCCTCCTCCAATAGGTGATTGTCTCTCCATATCTGTATTTTGGCTCCTGACTTCTAGCTGTCCAGTAACTCTCATGAAGTGGTCAATGGGGATGGAGGCAAAGAGAAGAGAGAAAATACCTTTTCACCTTACTAGCCTCTGGCATAGGCAAAGGTTGTCTCCTCCACAACTGCTTCCCATTCTCCAAATCATACTAGAATTTATCCACTCCCAGACGGCCTGTTTCTTTTATATATAAACCTAAAGGGCGAAACTAGTTCTCTTAGTGAATCATGAGATATTTCCTATGTGGTTTCTATTGCCTTCATCCATTGGCTGAGGCCCTATAATCTTCTCAAGTTGATGAATGAACTTACATATTGTTGTGGGATTGTTAGAAAACTCCTTAGCTATCCTTTACATATTGTGATTATATTCTGGACCTTCTATCACTATATCAACTGAGCTGTCAAAGAGGACTTTGTCACGCTAGTAATTCTATCAGAGTTTTTAGGGATCTGTCCATCCATCCATCCATCCATCCATTCATTCATGCACTCATTCATCCATCCATCCATCCACTCAGCCAGTCAGGGACTCTTTGTCTGGATCTAGAATTATAGTTCCAGGTTTCATATTCAATTGCATACAATAAGCATTTATTGAGAGCCTTCTGTGTACTCTATCTTGTGCTAAACACTAAGAGAGATACAAAAAAGTAGAAAATAAGGGCCCTAAATGCCCTGAGAGGAAGTAAGGGAAGAACTCTGAACTTGGAGATCAAAAAGCTAGGTTCCATTGCAAGCTTTACTACTTAGAACCTAGTGTGGTAAAAAGAGCCCAGAATTTGAACTCAGAAAATCTGGGCTCCAGTTTTAGTTCTACCACTTATCAACTGTGTGGTCTTGGTATGTCACTGAGCTTTTTGTAAGCCTCAGTTTGCTCACCTATAAAATAGGGTTAATAATATTTATATTCTCCATTTTCCCAGGCTTCTTGTGGGTAAAACATTTGCTGAATTTAATTGAAATCACTGCTACATACACATAGTCTAGTGTAGCCCCTTAGCTCACAGGCTTGTGCCTGGAAAGCATTGTTATAAGAAAAGCCAGATTCTAGAAATGGCCAGATAGACTCTGTTCTAGAATTCACTAGTGAGGTAACATCTTTTTGAACTTAAATTTCTGGGACTTGTGGGGAAAATAAGCCAGAAAAATAAAAGCTTGTCTTCTATATTGGATACATGAGAAGAATGGCAGGCAGGGTTAAGAGGAGAATTTGTTCTCTGGAAATGATTTTCCTGTCCCACTTCCTCTCAGAATTTCACTGGTTACCTTGGCTCAAGGGTGGTAATTGGAAAGTGTGGGGCATTTACTATCTGCCCCACTCTGCCTCCAATCATTTTGGGGAGGAATGAACAGAAGAGAGGTCTGTGCCCCTCCTCCTAGCCAAAAGCAGCCAAAGCTGATTCGTATGTGTATGTACGCTAATTCAGGTTTGTCGCCTTCTATGTTCATGTATTACTTATGTCTGATTACAAACAACAACAAAAAATCCAAGTGGCTGCTAAATCCTTGCTTTGGTGTGATTGATGATGGCAGCAGATAGAGATTTAGGAAGAAGCTTTGACCCTTTGAAGAGATGGATGACATTATCTCTGCTTCCCTGTGAGCTGATGTGTGGGGAGTGGGGGGAGG
The DNA here is from genome assembly GCF_028583685.1 of Petaurus breviceps papuanus. NCBI lineage: Eukaryota > Metazoa > Chordata > Mammalia > Diprotodontia > Petauridae > Petaurus > Petaurus breviceps. The sequence continues at coordinate 6,614,510 of NW_027187380.1, forward strand.
AGTGAACACTGATCCCATTTGGATTCTCCACAAGTAAGAGAGAGAAACCATAACCATTCTCCTAAGCAAACACAGGTGTCTCATAAACAGAAGTGTATACGAATGAATGCACACCTGTATATATGTAACATTAACATGTAAATGAACATATATATATGTATGTATATTTGGGGTCCATTCCTGGGACCATGCACAGGGAACCCAGATGGATGCTTAGTAAACCTGTTCACGATGATGTAGAATGGAGGAATGTTTGATGTTCTCGGTTTCATATCTGCTCACAGCAGGGGTGAATGAAAAGTCTCTTGATTTGTTCCTGAGTCAAAACAGTATTCTTGGATAGTTCTGGATGACTCAATTAGGCTAGTTTTTTAGTCATTTCAGTCACATTGAACTCTTCATGACCCCATTTGGGATTTTCTTGGCAGAGATACTGGAGTGGTTTACTATTTCCTTCTCCAACTCATTTTACAGTTGAGGAAACTGAGGCAAAAAGAGTAAAGTGACTGGGCCAGAGTCACACAGCTAGTAAGTGTGTGATGATGGATTTGAACTCAGGTCTTCCTGACTCCAGGGGTTATGTCCACTGTTCCACCTAGTTACCCATATGTTGCATTTTATCTCCTATGTATATATGTTATATCCCCCACAGTAGATTTGAACTCAGGAAGACGAGTCTTCCTGACTCCAGGCCTAGTTTCTATCCGCTGCATCATCTAGCTGCCCTCTAATTTGTAATTTTGGCTAGTTACAAGGGGGAGAAGGAGGACTTTTCCCTCCAAGATGTCCCAGCTCTAGGTTCAAAGACCTGACTTGATCCTGGGGGGGCCTGGCCTTTAAAAGAGTATATCAGACTGTTTCTCATACTCTCTGGTTTATTATGCCTCCAACCCAAAATTCGGGGGGGAGGGAGAGACTCTTAAAACTTCAGTTTGGCTCATATCTAGATTAGCAAAAGAGACTGGCAGATTCCTTTCTCTATTCAATTTACAATGTAGTGAGGTCCCCTGTGCCTTGCCTCAATAGAATTCTTCAGGAGAGGCTGCCTGAGTCCCAACATGCTTGAGAGAAGGGAAGAGAGACATACAGTGGCAATGATCTTTCCTTGTAAAGACTATTGTCATCAGTTCTTCCTGCACTGTGGCCAATCTTTTTTGGCATGGTTTCTCCATCATGGGATTCAA
>NW_027187380.1:6615703-6673167 GCF_028583685.1 Petaurus breviceps papuanus
CACAGTTCCTCTATCTCACTCCTGACTCTGTTTGTATTGCAACCCCAACCCTGTCTGACATCTTCCTTACTGCCCAAACAGCAAGGACAGGTCTATCTATCAGGGTGGGGTTGCAAGAGATGGCTAACCTGAAGAAGGCTCTTTCCTGTTACTAGCCCCAGCAATGCACTCTGTTTAATCAAGGGATACAATATCCTCTATTCCTACTCTAGAAGCTCCCAGTAACAGGCCTTGTCCAATCCAGAGGTATCTCATACCCAATTAACCTCCTACCTCTCCTTCAGAGAGCGCGAGTGGGGTTCCCTTGGTGGCAAATGCAACAGACCCTCATTGGTTCCTAAATTTCTAGTTTAGAGTTTGGTTTTGATTTTGGTTCTGGTTCTAGTTTATTCTGGCATTGGCAATTTTACTGACAGTATCATTGGACATGGCCTTATTGTGTGGCCATCAAAGAGGGCAAGGATATACATTCAACTCCATGGAAAATATTCCATCCAGAGCACACAACAAGCTCAACTCTATAAAAAGCACCCCAAAGAGCAGATGGAGGAAGGAGCTCCTTTGATGACCCCAATATATCTGCAAAGTGCTTCACACCCTTTAAAATGCTACATAAATGTCAATTATTATTATTATTCCTGTGTATGACTACAAATTAGACTAGAGAAATGCTGAGAGGTTCACCATGAGAGCACTTGGATACCAAATGACTTAATTTTTTTTGCAATTCATGAGAATTTTTCACTAAGAAAATATGGAGGGAAAGCTAGGAGTGTTCATTTACACAATCTGCACAGCTACCGTAGGAGCGTCCACACTAAAGAATCTTGGATAATTTGTAGTATTCAAGTTGAGTTCTGTATGCTTTTTCATAGGATTCATAACGTGAAGACACTTCAGAGACCATCAAGTCCAAACACCTCATACAGAGGGATAAATTGAGGCTCAGAGAAGAGGAGGTCACTGGTCCAAAACCATAAGTAATATCCAAGCTTGGATTTAAATTCAGGTCTTATACTCCAAATCTGAAGCTCTTTTCAATGTATCAGGCTGCCCATGTTAATATGAAAGCTTTGCAGACAGTAACATGGATTAACCTAGTAGGACTGCCTAGAAAATTGTGACTCTAGGGTTGGCTAATTATACTCCACGTTGTCTTATACTTTTGAATCCCTCATTCTTTCCCCAGTACCAACCTTGTCCTATCACTGCTCACCTCTGGCCAAATTTCAGTCTGAATTATTCTCACCATTCACCTCCTCTACTCCTACTCACATGCTGCCAAATAGAGCTGGAGGAAGTCACACACATGCTGACTTTGTGCCTTGGAAATTCATGTTATTCAAATTCTACTGAGCCCTCACTACCACAAGGCAATCCTTTAATTCTTCTGTAATTGATTCCCTATCTCATTACCCAGGGAAGCTATTCCAAATTTTCTCTTCCTTCCTTGTCCTATATCTGCTGAGATAGTTTCTCTTTAAGGGAGCAGTTCTCTCTCATCATTGGAAAGGCTTCCTTGCTAGCTAAAACATAAAAGTTCTATAGTATTGTTAGTTTGTGTCAGAGATATAAGTAGAATTCTCATTGCCTTGTGGGAATAGCTTTCCAAACTAGAGTGGCCAGTTGTTGTGGAGAATACGGAGGTGGAATAGCCATCTAATTTGAATTTTCTATTGTTTTCAACCTTAGGAATTGTATCCTTTTTTCTTTGCTGTTAGTAAAGTCTTTTTTTTTTTTTTTTGCTACTTTGTATGGTCCATGAATGTTTTTATTGCATTTGAACCGCAAGCCTGAATCACTAGATTGGCCTGAGTTAAGACTGACCAAGAATATTTAAGAGATTGTTTATAACTAAATTCATTCTTTGTTAAATTCAGTTCAGTTTGCAATCAAATTCACTTTGTGGCTAAATTCATTTTTGAAATGGGGAGAAGATGATGTGAAAGAAATTGAACCTTAAGCGGCTGGAGGGCCAAGATAGAAAGAAGACTGGTATACAGCGTCTCATTGTTCTTAGTGGTATGTGGGGAGTCCTCTCAGTGGGGTAGGGAGGAAGCTTTCTTACACTTTGAAGGGTTAACAAGGTGGATGCTTAAGGAACTTGACAGGTAAAGTAAAAATAGAACAAAATAAACTATTTATTAGTGCCTTTAGAAAAGCTGAATTGGTGACAAAAGGAAACTTAAGAATAATTTGTTCTTGTGTATTGGACAGTTAGAAGTAGAGATGGGGGCAGCTAGGTGATGCAGTGAATAGAGCACTGGACCTGGAGTTGAGGACCTGAGTTCAAATTTGGACTCAGACACTACACTTACTAGCTATGTGACCTTAATGTAATGGTAATGGGATGTGAAGATCTTCCATGCCCCTTGCATTGGCAAGCTAACAGGTACTTAGCACTTAGTTTCAAGTTCATAATTGTGTCAAGTATTGAGACCCAGAACTTGTGAATCCCACAGTGGGATGAACTTGCTGATATAGCAGGAAGGGGTGGGGCAGGGAGGAGCTAATACCATACATAAGGAAAGGCCCAGGCCAGAGAGGGAAGAGATTTTGAGAACAGAACTTGTGATGGCAGAATTTCTTCTGAGAGTCAGCCAGCACTTCTGCTGAGGACTTCTGCTGAGAACTGCCAGGAACAAGAACTGCTGGGAGCGAACAGAGTGGAGGCTGAGCAGCTACCTTGAGCAGGAGGATCTTTGCCTGAGGGAGCCTGTTTTGTTTTAAAGGTTTGGGAATGTGGGTGTTCAGTTCATTATCTATGTGTACTAACTTTGTGGCTACTATAATGACTTTGACTTTCTGGTTTGGGGACTCAGCTTTCTGGTATTTGAATAAATGTGTTGGCTCTGTGCTCCATGTGAAGAGCCTGTTGCATTTTGTGATTCAAAACTATACCAGCATATTTATAGTCACTGTGGGCATTGTGAATATTGCATTCTTGTTACACTTGGGCAAGTCACTTAACCCCAACTGCCCTGCCTTCCCCCTCCAAAAAGACAAAAAGAGAAGTAGAGATGAATGAGTTTTTCATCTTTAAAGAATGTACAATTTCTAGATCTGGTCATAATTCGGATGAAAAGGGCAATGAAAATGAGGGTGGGAAACTGATAGGCTGCAGATGAAAAGCATGGTCTTTGACCCAGAGGCTTTCTTGGAAAATATGTTAAACCCTGCTGATATTAAGTCTATAAAGGAAGAGAATAGGAGGAATAGTAAAGATGGAGACTAGGAACCAGGATTAGTGTGAAGAGAGCTTTAGGCCTATCTTCCAATATAGGGCAGTCAAGGCTTTCACTTACAAGGAACTAGGAAGGTCACAAGAGAAGTTTAAACAGCAAGCTAATTAATCATTAGAAGAGTGGCTAGCTCTCTAATGGCTGAATCTCTCTAATGGGGAGTTTTTGTCAGTGGTAAAGTTCAATCAATTTAGAGAATTATGGAGAATTTTATTCTGTAAAACTAGGTGAACCAGTTAAAGGCCCCAGATGAGCACTGCTCTTTGTCTCATGTTATGGGGAGTTTGGCACCCTTGGACAACAAAGATGAATTCCCTCTGCATCTTAATCTTTGAGAAGTGATAGCAACATTTTGATAACACTTTAGAGAGATGGGTCTGGTGGACTGAAATGAGATCATCTCTGCAAAATCCCCTATTTCCTATATTGTTGTTGTTCTTCAGTCATTTTTCAGCCATATCCTACTCTTTGTGACCTCATTTGGGGTCAGCAGAGATACTAGAGTGGTTTGGCATTCTATTTTCCTGCTCATTTTACAGATGAGGAAACTGAAGCAAACAGGTAAAGTCACACAGCTAGTAAGTATCTGAGGCTGGATTTGAACTCAAGAAGATGAGTCTACTTGAATCCAGGCCTGGTGCTGTGCACTTTGGCACTACCTAGTTGCCTCTACAATTCCAGTAGTCAGTCTCTACTATACCATAGTTCCTATGAGTAGTCTGCAATTAGATCCCACCTTTTGGTCAAAATCCTACCTGAATGCCATCAGAATATAGTTATGGGTCTTGTCTGCTAGATCACCATGCAGTACTGGTCAAATCAATTGGTGAAGCTTTGAGAAATTGAGGGAGCCTCAGCAGCTTTCTAAGTAAATAGGAATATCTACACAAAAAGGTGATCTGGGAAAGAAGGAAGAAGGGCATGGGGTCTGCCACCATGTTTAGATAGGTGATAGTGCCTTTTTCTGTAAGGAGCTTTGGCTATGGCTTTTGAAATGTGAAGTTGACAGGAAGATGATTGATGGTCAGTCTAGAGGGGTACTAATAAAACAATATTGGGACATCCAGGATCCAGGAAGTAAGAGTCCTTCTGCTCTGCCCAAATTTAGGACATCTCTGAAACCCTCTACTCTATTTGGTCAGTCCCTCACCAGGGAAATTCTTCACATGGTCTTTTCAAGGAATACAAACCATTGCATCTAGATTTGAGGGACTAATGAGATGAAGTTCTCTAGGTTGAGGGCCAAGGTTTCCCTGGGATTTAGGCTATTGTAATCCCAGGACCAGAGCAGGATTAGAAACTATTTGCCCAAGGCATTGTGGTTTAGAAACCAGTGAGAGGGGGGTAGGAGGGTTTGTCACATCTTTAAAGGGCTTCTAGATCCCAGCAGCCAGGTTACCATTATATTAAAGGACTTTCAGTGGATCCATTGGGATATTCCAGTTTTCAAAAGAGGTTTTAAGGGAATGACTACCAAAGGAAGAAGTATCTTTGCTCTAGTGGAGGTGGTCTCAGTAGTGGCAGCTAATCAAGGAGGATGTGTGATGGGCAGCACAGTGCCTGGCACATAGATTGATGAATTTGATGAACGATTTTGAGTTTGGGGGAGTCAGTGCTTGCACAGATCTTTATAGTAACTTCTATGTGAATCATCGTGGGTAGTATGGAAGCAATTGGAGTTACCCTAACCATCCTCTGTAGTTAATATTAAGTAATATTGGGTCGCAGATTTGAGGAGTGAAAGATATTTCCTCCCTCATAATGGAGATGAAGGAGGTTGGAGTATTTTTGCTATAAAAAACTCCCCTTATAATAACCCAGTATGACTGATAATGAAGCCAGATGGCACTTGGCAACTTAAAGTAGATTATTAGGATATGAATAAAATTGAAATGCTGATTTCTGTGGCCATTCTTGACTTTATCCATGTGTAATGAGAATGTAAATTTTAAAGATCTTCCCTGCCCCTAGGCTAAAGTGCACCTGAAGCCTGGGGTGGGAGGCTTGTTTTTCAGTAGATACTTCTTGATTGGCCAGTGAGTCAATAAGGTTGTTACATTCTCTGAGCCAGGAGAAGGCTATATAAGCCCTGATGTGTAGCTTTGTTTTGGGACTCACTTTGAGAAGTGTTCTGTGATTTGATCTGAATTCTGGGAAGCCGTTGTTGAGAGTCCCCCGGCTTTGAAAAACCCAGATGTGGAAACCCAGATGTTGACTGGGTATGGATGTAATGGTTGGACAGTTTGGAAAGCTGTCTACTTGATCTGTTAATGTCTTGATAATTCTGTCTGTATATTTTGAAGTTTGGGGTGCTGACCTTTTTCCCCTGAACAAGGTAAATTATATATTTCTGACTGATTAAAGTAAGCTTGTTAACCCATTTTGAGTTGCTTTCCTTTAACAAAGCAGATCCAAGAACCTGTGGTGGCAGCAAACCCTGAGGACGCTTGGGGTGCTTGCTGCCACAAAATGGCTCACGAACAGGATCTGCCGAGTAAAAGGAAAGTATGGGGGCTGGGATAATTGTTTGTTTCCCAGTTGTGGTAGCTGTGACTCTGTGGAGCCATGGACCAGGAGAGAAGAATTGCCTACCTGCGGACTTCGCTGAGCTGAGAGCAGGAATGGTGAGCTGCCTGCATCGAGACCTGGGCAGAAGCAAGGAGCGGCTGCCGCCTGCGGGAGGAGAAGGAGCCCAGGAGTTCGGAATTCAGCCACAGGAAAAGATAAGAACTGAGCAGCAAAGCAGGGGCACTGAGTGTGTTTCCTGGCTGCATCCCACAGTTTGGGACCCTGGGGGAGAATGGACTTGTGACTATGGTGGGTGGGATGAAGTGCCTTGGATCCCCAAGGACCCCACCTTGTTGGTTTTGTTTTGTGGCAGCAAGCACCCCAAGCGTCCTCAGGGTTTGACGCCACCACAGGTTCTTGGATCTGCTTTGTTAAAGGAAAGCAACTCAAAATGGGTTAACAAGCTTACTTTAATCAGTCAGACATATATAATTTACCTTGTTCAGGGGAAAAAGGTCAGCACCCCAAACTTCAAAATATACAGACAGAATTATCAAGACATTAACAGATCAAGTAGACAGCTTTCCAAACTGTCCAACCATTACATCCATACCCAGTCAACATCTGGGTTTCCACATCTGGGTTTTTCAAAGCCGGGGGACTCTCAACAACGGCTTCCCAGAATTCAGATCAAATCACAGAACACTTCTCAAAGTGAGTCCCAAAACAAAGCTACACATCAGGGCTTATATAGCCTTCTCCTGGCTCAGAGAATGTAACAACCTTATTGACTCACTGGCCAATCAAGAGGTATCTACTGAAAAACAAGCCTCCCACCCCAGGCTTCAGGTGCACTTTAGCCTAGGGGCAGGGAAGATCTTTAAAATTTACATTCGCATTACACCATGTGATAAACTGGGTATCCCAGGTCCCAGGTAAGCGCTATAGAATTAGTGATCTCACCAAAGCTTTCTTCTCCATCCCTGTGGCTCAGACTAGTCAGGACCAGTGGGGAGGCATTCAGTATCCTTCCATTATCCTTCCTCAGGGATATTTGAAGAAATCACTGGAAAATTTAGAGCTAAAAGAATTCAGAATGGGTCCACTAAAAATATACATATTTCTCAGAGGTACCACATGACACAAGCACTAATTAAATCCTTTATAGGCCATAAAACAATAAATATAGTAGTAAATAGAATCATGGTGAATAGAAATTCACACGGTAGAAAAGAGATATTTTAACTGACTTGATGGTAACCTTGAGTCCCAGGATGAAGGAACCAGGGTAACCCCTTAGCAAAAGCCTCTGAAGGGACCAAAACGTGTCATGGTTTCCCGCTGAGTTTCCCAGGGAGGGATAGATTCTGGCTTGATGGCTAGCCCCCACCGAGGGGACAACAATATCCTATGAATATCAGCACCAACTATACCCCAGGACAAGTTACATGCAACAGGCCTATTACCTCTTAGCTACTATGATACAAATGACCAGGACCTGTGATGCCACCCAAGGTATAAAGGCCTAGCCTAGGGATGGGTAACCTGAAGCCTTGAGGCCACATGTGGCCCTCTTGGTCCTCAAGCTTGGCCCTTTGTTTGAATGCAAACAATATCATCTACATTGTAAGATTTTTGTAAAAGAGGTAATATTTAGAAATGTTATTTAAAATATTTGTAAATATTATAAATATTTGTAAAACTGTATTGTCGTAAATATTTGTAAAAAGCACTTAGCATAGAGCCTGGCATATAGTAGGCTCTATATAAATGCTTATGCCCTTTCTTTCTCTTCCCTTCTCTTCCCTTGCCTTGCCTTGTCTTCCCTTTCTTTTCCTTTCCTTCATCAGATCTTCCCAAAGATCTTACCATGTCATTCCTCTACTGAACAAATTCCAATGACTCCCTGTTGCTGCTAGGATCACATATAAACTATTTAGCTTTTAAAATCCTTCACATCCTGGCCCAAGCCTGTCTTTCCAATCCATTGCAGTAGACCACTTTCCAGAGTTTCTGTGATCTAACCAAAATGGCCTTTTCAATGCTTCTCAACCTGTCTCCCTTCTTTTTGCCTTTTCATTAACTGTCCCATTGCTGGAATGCTCTCCCTCCTCACCTCTACCTCCTACAGTCTCTCTCTTTCTTCAAGATGAAGTCTTTCCTAATCCACCACCACTACTATGCACACCTTCCCAAACATCCTTGTATTTAATATATTTAACTGTTTGGTATTTTGTGTGTGTGTGTGTGCACTTATATGTATACATCCTTCTTGTCTTGTTGCTTAGTCATTTTCAGTGGTGTCCAACTCTTCATGACCACATTTGGGGTTTTCTTGGCAAAGATACTGGAGTGGTTTGCCATTTTTTTTCTCCATCTCATTTTACAGATGAAGAAACTGAGGCAAACATAGTAAAGTGATTCGTCCAGGGTCACAAAGCTAGTAAGTGTCTGAGGCCAGATTTGAACTCAGGAGGATGAGTCTTCCTGGCTCCAGGCCTGGAACTCTTGTGCACCTTACTGCTCTCTTGTTTCCTCAGCTGACATATAAGCCCCTTGACTGTTTCATTCTTTTAATTTATACCCCAGCATCCAGCACAGGGCCTGGCACATAAGTAAATGCCTTTATTTGATTGGTTGATTTCGAAGGTGATTTGGGATTATTTTTTTTATTAAAAATTGATTTTTAAAAAAGGTTTTACTGATGCCTTTTACATTTTTCTTTTCAGATATAGACCATCTTCAACCCGTGTGAACCCATGTGAACAAGGAGCAGTTAAGCAAAATTGACACAAGGACTAAATCCTACAATGCATTTAATGTTTCCCTGAGTTGAGTCTTGAAAGAAGTGGTAGAGAAAACTCAGGATAGCCAAAGTATAAGCTTGATTGCCATTGTAATATCCCTTACTTTTTGTACATGCTGGTTCTGGATGACTCTCCCTTTTCCTCCTCCCCACTGTTTCCCCATTCTCACTGGCATCTCCTCCTTTTTTACTTAGAGGTATCCTTCAAGACCCAGTTAAAATGACATCTCCAAATAGCCTTCTCTGATTCCCTCCCCTCTTGCTTCAGCCAGAAGTGATCTCTCCTTTTTCTTTACTCTCTCTACGTCTTTCATGGAGCATCCTATTTTGCCTTGTAAAATGGTTGTCCATACTCATGTCACCTCCCCTACAAGATGGTAAGCTTATCGAGGGGAGGGCCCTCATCTTATTTATCTTTGTACTTCTCGGCACTCGAACTATGGTAGATACTCAACGAATTTTTGCTGAATAGAATTGAAGTTGGATCCAGGAACCAAATCTCTAGCCCCAGGAAGTGAGCTCAAAGTTCTATCTTGTATACCAAAGCTGTATCTAGTGATCTGAGGGGCTAGGGAGACAGACGGTCATCCTGGCGCTGGGCAGCAAGGATAAGTAACAAGGGCTAAGGAACCTGGATTCCAATGTTGTTGATATCTTTCTCTCCCCACTGGCCAAGGGGAAACCGAACAGCCTCCTGCTGGTGTCTGGGTGGACGGGGTGGGGGTTATCCTGTAAATGAGGGAACAGTCTCTGAAACATAGAAGGGCTATGGAGAAGTAAAGTGTAGATGCTGGAAAGAACAGGAGTGCCCATGCCCTATCACTCAGGCCTAGAGTTGTGGACCCCCTTGGAGAATGGCAAAGAAAGGAGAGATGGAAGGGCTGAAGCGGAGGAGGGGCTGTGGGGGATGGGTCGGGAAACACCCAAACGCAATCTTGAGCTTCCAAAACTACTGCTAGCCTTCCCTCCCTCTCCAGTAGGGTGCCCAGAAAGCGGTGGTGGAGGGGCACCTCCCGTAGACTACCTTACCCTCCCGCCTCTGTTTTCCCAGTCAGACCCACTCTGTGTCCCAGAAGTATGTCTCGTCTGATCTCCCCTCCTATGTCCCCCAAGTCTCTTATCTTCCGCAGCCTTTCCAAGAAGCGAGTGGAAGAGGGGTTCTTAGTCTCCACTCCCTTCCCCCCCCCCCCCTCCCCACACTCTCGCCCCAGTCCCAGTCTCTAGGTTCTTCTCGGACTGCGGTCCCTGAAGCAGGCGGCGCAGAAGCCGCGCTCAACTGACTGCTGCAAACTGAGAGGGGGGAAGGGAAAAGGGGTCAGCGATTATCCAGGCAGGGTGGAGGGGTGAGGGGGAAGCGCTAGAAGAGAAGGGACTGGAGAGGAGCGCGAGCAGAGACCGGGGGAGGGAGGAGGAAAAGGGAGAGGGGAGGAGGAGGTGGGGAGGAGAGCGAAAGAGGCAAGAAAGGACAGGGAGGAGGAGGAGGAAAAAGGAGGAGGAGAGAGGTGGCGGGGGCGATGCGGGGCTCCTGACTGCCAGGCGCAGGCTAGACTAGTGCCCTCCCTTAAGAACTGGGCGGCAAGCGGCCGCGGGAACCCGGCTTAGGAAGAAGAGAGGTGGCGCTGCCGAAGGGAACCGGGAGCGGACGGGAAAAGGAGCCTGTTGTTGGCAGCAGATGTGACCGGGCTGCGGGCTGCCCACCAGGGACAGAGCTGAGGAGCCGGGCGGGCAGTGCCGCCTTCTAAAGGAGCACCTGGCGCTCCGCTCTCTCCCTTCCCCTTGCGATACCCTGCTTGCACCCTGCCAGCGCCGCGGTCTCCTCCCGCTTCTTACCCTGCTCCCCCCCCCCCCCCACCCCCCCGGCCCCCCCCCCCCCCAGCCCCCGCCCCCCCCCCCCCCCTCCCGCCCCCCCCCCCCCCCCCAGCCCCGGGGAGCTCACTAGCAAGCAAGCGCCCTAACCCGGGCTTGGCCGTGTTCTTTTGGGGATGTGCCAGTAAGCCAGGTGTCCCGGGCCCCCAGAGAACCCCAAGGATGGGACGCCGCCCTCACCTCTTGGTTGTCCAGGTAAGAAAATGGGCGGGCGAAGAGACCCCTCCACTTACTCCAACCCCTCCCCCCCCCAATAACCCCAGCGGTAGCGAGGAAGAGGGGAAGCTGTGTGCGTAGAGGAGCGGGGGCGCAGTATTGACCCTCTCCAACGCCGGGCCAGGGGCCAGGGCAGGTTTGGGAACGACCGGGAGAGAGAGATGGCTTTAATGCCCCTAGGGGAAGCCAAACTCTTCCGTATGAACGGACGGTTTTCCAGGGAAAAGGGTGGGGAGGACTCAGGTTGGGGCTGGGAGAACGCTTCCCGGAATCCGCAGTGCCAAAGAATCCCTTTCCCAAGCCCCAGAGTTCCTGGGTGATTTCAAGATCGGGGGTTTAGTTCCCATTTCCCCCTCCTATACCTGCCCCCGCACCCGCCGACCATTCTCTCTTGGTTGGGCTTCAATAGTTCAGCGCTTTGAAGGTAAGGTTCTCGCTTGTTTTTTTCCTTAAACACCTTCCTTAGATTCCACCTCCTCCTTCTTCCCCCTTCTAGGCCGCCCAGTGGCTCCTTTTCCCTTGGCAGAAATCTGCATGTCTATGGAGATAAATCTCTCTCGCTCCTCCGAGCCCTTTGATCAATAGAACAATATTCCCCAGAGGAGATGAGGTGTCAGATGCTCCGTCCTCTTCCCTGGCTAGCCTCCTGACGGGGCCACGAGTGGGAGCTCATTTATTCCACTACAACTAGGAGACAGATATTCCAGCTCCTAGAGTTTAGGAAAGTCACCAATAAACCCACCAATTTTTGCCTGCAGAAGTTCAGTGGCAGACAGACCACTCACTCATCCCAAACCAGAAACCAGTCTTCAATGAGGGAGGATGGCATATTTTTAGGGTCCAGAATGGAGTCCGACACCCTGCAAATGAGTGAATTTATCTGGGTTGGTTTTTTTTTTTTTGCATGTTTTTGTGAAGCTTGTAGTGGTCTCCAATGCACACACAGATAAAGCACTTTAACTGATTTCTAGGTTGTTGTTGCTTTTGGTGGGAGGAGTGTTTTTTGTTTTGTGTGTATTTGTGAATCTTGAAAATGCTCAATTTTTAAAAAGTGATTAATAAGTGATCACACAATGCTAAATGACCCATTTGATATTTTTTTACTTTTCAAATTGTTGTTGAACCTTATCTTGTCTTTTGTGTCTCTACATACACAAAAGGGTGGGTGAATCAAATCATTTCCTTTGAAAACTAGCAGTTTAATTCAAGCTGTCTGTAACACAATGCTTAAAAAATAATAGCGTTTGTCTGAAATAAACCACACTCCCCACCCCACCCCCCAAAGCCCTTGTAATACAGCTTTCTTTTAAATGAGACAGTGAGAAAAGGGTTGGATTTGTACCAGAAAGAAAAACCTGGGTTCCAGTCTGGTTGCCCTACCTGTGTGGTTTTTGGCAATCAATTTCAGAGAGAGAATGAGAGAGAGAGACAGAGAAAGACAGAGACAGAGACAGAGAGACAGAGACAGAAGCAGAGAGATCAAGATCTACTATGATCTAGACACTGCTCTTGATATACAAGGACAAAAGTCATATAGCTTCTGGTCTAAGGGAGCTTACAATATTGGAGGGGATGGAGAGAGGGAGAGGCAACATGTACATATACATATATGCATATACATGTGTATCTGGTATCATTATATACCAGATATAGAGATGGGGGGGCACTTGAAGCTGGGGAGGGCTGGAGGAGGGGAAACTTTAATGTGACACTTGAGTTGGGGTTTGAAAAGGAGTCAGAAGGGAGGAGGGAATAAACCTCAGGCATGGAGGGTATAGTCACCTCAAAGGCACTAGAAATGGAAGGTAGAAGATTTCAGAAGGTAGATGTAAGTAAGGAACAAGAGGAAGGCCAATCTGGCCAGAGAGTGGAAATCCTGAACTGTAGAAATATGTAATAAGTCTAGATAGGGGCCAGATTGCAAAGGGCTTTAAGTGTCAGAATTTATATCTGACCTGGAAGTGGAAACAGTCAGAAGAGATAGGCTGAAGTTTGAGTGTGGAAGTCTTGGAGACCTATGCAAAGGAGATCATTGTAGCATCAGTGGTGTGAAAGGTGGATTGGGGAGGTGAGAGACATGAGGCAAAAAGGCTAAGGAGGAGGTTACTGCAATAGTACAGGGAGGGGGGATAAAAGATTGAACTATTGTGGAAGTCAAGTGTGCAGAGGGAAGGAAACAGGTCACTGTCTCTCCTGGGCCTCAGTTTCTTCATCTCAAAAATGAGGATGTTGGACCCGATGACCACTAAATCTGCTCTAAATCTTATGATCAAGGAAGGGGGGAGGGGATGGGATAGGAGAGGGAGTATTGTAAATAGAAAAAAAACTCAATAGATTGATAAAGAATGAATGAGGGAGGGAGGAGTAACTGAGTAAGGAAAGAAAAGGATTTCATTTCTATTTTCAGCTTTTGTTTAAGACATTCTAATACAAACTTTAAACACACACCCTCCCCCTACCATTACTCCATCGCCTGAAAATTAAATGATCATCGTATTTAAAGCTGGAGGGGACCTAAAGAAATGGCCTGGTCCAACCCCTCATTTCCCAGAAGTGGAAACTGAAACCCAGATCATGAACAGTGGTTGATCCAGGATTCTAACCTGCTGAAAACGGCAAGAGTAAGGAACCAGGAAAGCAAAGACGAAAAGCAAAGGAAGCCTTAACAAACCAGGCAGAGTCCCCAGGCAGATCAGCGAGGGCTGTAGAAAGCATTTCTTGAGCATACACTTGCTATGCGCCCAGTGCTCTGGGCTTGGAGATAGGACTCCACATATAGCACTTGTTTCACTGTCTTAGTAAAAAGACAAGGCTTGTTTTTTATTTAATTATTTAGGGGTGTGTGTGTGGGGGTGGGGGGTGTATTTCAGAAGGGAGGGTACCAAAAAGGAAAGGGACCATGAATCTCCTTTTTCATTCAAATGAAATATTTGCATAACACTTAGCACTGTGCCTGCCATATAGTAGACATTTAACTAGATTTAAAGGTGTGAGGGAAGGGGAATGTCAAAGAGACGAAGTTCCTACCCTCTGGGAGTTTATAATCTATTTGGAGCACAGAAAACCAGAACTGGAAATAATTATAGAGTTACCAAACCAGGTTATAAAAACATGAGAATGAAGTGTAATCTGGGGGAAGGGAATGACAGGTAAAGGTTTGGGATAAGGTAATTACAGAAGGCTACCTGGAAGAGGTGAGTTAGGGATGAGCTAAGACTAGAAAAAGAAGTGGGTGCTTCTTCTTTTTGGGGAGAGTAACCTTACAACATCAAAAACAAACTCTTGGAGTGAGGGAGATAATAGGGAGCAGAGTCATAGCTAGAGAGTGAGCAAGACATGAGGCAGACATTGGTAGAAAGACATTGGTAGAACCAAGAAAGAACATGAACCACAGACTAGAGCTAGAAGACACTTTGAGATCATTTGGTTCTACTCCATTTTCAACTTACCTAGAGGGGAAAGTGACTTACCCAAGGTCACACAGCAAGTCTTTTAGATACACACCCACCCCTTTTACATCAACTCATAGAAATGGCTTGTTCAATGTCAAACAGCAAGTAAATGTCAGACCTCAGACTTGAAGGAGGTTCTAGTCTCCATGCCCAATGCTTCTTCCACTGTGCCAGAGGTTCTGGTCTCAGGACTCCTTTAAAATTTTTTAAGGAACCCCCCCTCCAAAGAGTTTTCATGTATATGGTTTATATCCATTGATATTTACCATATTTGAAATTAAAATGTCCTAGCATTATGAAAATGTTTTTGAGCTTATGGATCCCCTAAAAGTATCTTAGAGACCCCTAGATTTCCCCAGATCACACTTTAAGAACCATCTTACTCTCCTTTTATGAAGAGGAAATGGGTTGGAAGTGAGAGCTTGTAGTTAATGGAAAAACCTTGAATTCTGAGCCATATAAATCTATCCTTTGTCCCAGTTTTGCTATTGATTGACTCATTGTGTAATTGTTTTTTTTTTTTCAAGCAATTGGGGTTAAGTAACTTGCCTAAGGTTACATGGCCAGTTATTTTGTGTGGGTGTTAGTATCTGAGGCCAGAACCGATCCAGGGTCCTTCTGACTCTGAGGCCAGCACTCTTGCTCACTGTGCCACCTAGCCGCCCCCTCATTGTGTAATTATGAATAAGTTACTTACCCTCTTAAGGCTTTGGGTTTCTCCTTTACAAAATGTAGAAAGCCACTGTAAGGAGCATGGGCAAGGGGAAATATCCGTTTAGTCCAGGTAGGAGGAACTTTGTAGATTATAGAAAGGCAAGATTCCAACTTGGAGACCACAAATGACAAATGGACTCCATGGGAAGGGCCATTTTTCATACACAGTAATATTTGACTTTTCTGTGGGCATTTAACAGCCAGAAGAAATCATTTCAGCAGAAAAGAAAAGGCAGTCATGGGTCAAAGTATAATTTATCTCTGAGACTAGGGTTACCTCTTGCTCCATCCCACCCTGTTCATACTCATATCTACAGCTCCATTTGGGGCCAATGAGAAAAGCTGTCTAGGCATCTCCTAACTCCCAAGCCCCAAACAGCATTGGAGGGGTAAAGGCCCCTGACTCTCCACAGAGTCAGGAAATAATGAAGCAAAAAGCCTGTGGCATTCTTGACCTAAGCCAAACAGATGCCCTCCCTCATCTCTACTACCAGCATAAACCCAACCTTGACGCAAGGGTGGTAGAACCAATACCCCTCCTACATTGCTTCTCCTCATCCCTTGAAATAACTTTGTGTATATTTCATATCACATGTATATATATATATGTATGTATGTATATATATATATACATATATATATATATATTTACTTCCCCTCCTCAAGTAGAATGTAAGCCCCTTGAAATTAGGGATTGTTTTATTTATGTCTGGTATCCTCAGTGTGTGGCACTTAATAAGTGTCTTTTAAATGAATGATTTCCCATGAGGAAAGGACAGCAAAAAGAAATGGACCATGTAACTCCCTTCTCATTCAGATGAGATAATATTTGCTGCTTGCCTTCTCAATGAGGGTGGAAAGAGAAGGATTTGCAACTCAAAATTTAAAAAATATATTAAAAAAATTTTATGTAATTGGGGAAAATAAATATTAAATAAATAACAAATGAGATATTATTTGCAAGACATTTAGCACAGTGCCTGGCATAAAGTAAGTGCTTAATAACTGCTTGTTCCCTCCGCCTTGTCCCTTCTCATTCATGAGAGCTCTGTTTTCATGGAAGCAAGATAACATTGGCTTCTTGAAAAAATCTTGGAATAGAAGTCCTGGTCCTTAAATCTCTCTGTGTCTCAGTTTCCTCTTATGTAAAATGAGGCAGTTGGACTACATCAGGGCTTCTTAACTTGGGGTCTATGGTGGTTAGACTTCAGGGGTTCCTTGAATTTGGATGGGAAAACTGTTTTGACATCTGTATTTCAGTATGATTTATTTATGTTGTGATTTTACAAAAATTATTCTGAGAAGGTATCTATAGGCTTCACCAGACTACCAAAGGGGTTCACAGTACAATACAAAAAAGGTGAAGCATATTCAGACTGAATGTCCCCAAGGTCCTTTTGAGCTCTGGTCTTCTAGGATTCTAGTCTGTGTTTCTTTGGCTGCCTTATCCAGGTAGCTGAATACACTATGCAGTAGTCCCAGCATCGATAGTGCTATTCATACCGTTTGAAAATGAGATGTCACAAATAAACCTAACCCAAGTTGGAAATTTATATTCCAAACAATTCTTGGCAATGGGCTACTGGATGCTGAAAACCAGCAGGAATCCCCTCATGGTCAAAACCTCGTGATTCAGAACATGGAATGATTGTGACATAGGCTGGGCCCTTTACCCCCAGAGGAAACATGTGAATTATTTAGTTTACTTCAGAGCAAAATTCACATGAGTGCTGAAAGAGACCTTAGAGGTCATCCAGTCCAACCTCCTCATTTTACAAATGAGGAAAATGAGGCCCAGGAAAGTTAATCGGCTCCCCCCACCCATATATCTAGCCAGTGAGTGTCTGAGGCAGGATTTGAACTCAGGTCTTCTTTATTCCAAACCCAGGACCACCAGACCACCTAGCTGAGTTGTATTTATATTCAAACAACAAATGATTCTTATCTATTCATTAGAGTCCCTCCCTTAGAGATTCTAGCTCCCTTCCTAATCTGGTCTCACTTTAAAGTAATAAAACTACATTTAGGTCTCTCATAGCTTCTCCTTTCTCCTTAGGTAAGGTAAACATCTCCCCAATTAGGATAAGTTAATGAGGCTTTAATGTATAAAACAATTTAAGGAAGGCCATCAAAGTAAACAATGAAGCTTAAAGGGGGAGGGGGACCCCCACCCCCCCCCCCCGTGTGTGTGGCAGGTCTTAACCTGGGCTAGATGTTATCTGATCAGAGGTTAGTTTCACTCTTTTTACAATCCTCTGTGGAGAAAAGAGATAAGGAAACCCATTGTGGCCCAGTCCAAGCCTATGTGACCCCACAAAACAGTTTTTGTTTGTTTTTTTTTGTTTTTTGTTTTTTTAATAAGCAATTGGGGTTAAGTAACTTGCTCAAGGTTACACGGCCAGGTGTTTCTGGGTGGGTGCTAAGTGTCTGAGCCCGGGATTCGATCCCCAGGTCATCCTGACACTGGAGCCAGTGCTCTTACTCACTGTGCTACCTGACCGTACCGGGTTTGTTTTAAGAAAGCAATTTATGTTTGAGGTAGGACACAAAGAACTTCTAACTAGAAGACACATCTTGGACACTTAATACCTCTGTGACCTTTAGCAAATCCCTTCCTTTCTCTGGGTCTTAGTTTCCTTATCTGTAAAATAAGGAGGTTGAATTAGATCAATGTTTTCCAAACCTTTTTTTTAATTGTTTTCCCCATTAATAAATTTTTTTATCATGCACCTCCAATATATGCATATTTATTTATAAATTATGTACACTCACTACTATATTAACATCTTATATACATGATAAAACATATACAAGTAGATGTTTAAAAGATTAGTTCAAGATGAAATAATCTTTTTAAAATAATTGTTTATTTTGTTTGTGGTTCAAAAGACCTCTTTGCTCTTGATAAATATGATTGCTACTAATCATATTTCAAGATAAATTTAAAGCAATCATTTTAGTGTGAGCAAAAAGGTTTATTATTCATAATCATATTTTAGCAAGAGTAATGTGACTGAATGTGCTTCATATTTTTGAACAGTTTTGGTTCAATTCTATAATAGAGCAACGTGTCTTCACCATATGCCAAAATGGAATGAATGAGGGAGGGCACCACTGTCAACCCCTCCACAATGTGGAGCTGCTGCTCTCCCCTCAGGATACCACAAGTACAGTGATGCATGACCATCTGATGCACAGACCAAAGTGTCAATCCATATCTTAAATATTCATAAAGTTTATTTTCTTTTGAATTTTAAATTTTTCTACCAGATTTATAACTTTTCTTCAAATGCATATAGATGCCAATTATATCTTGCTCCTGTGACAATCCTGACTTGCTGTAAGCAAACTTGAGAAGCTTGGGTGCTCTTATAGGCAAGTGGAGGGAAACACAGGGTATGTGGGACGGCATTTCATTTGCTTAAGGGAGTCAATTTATTAAAAATCTAGACTGGAAAGAACAAATGATGGGAAAGAGCATCTTTATTATTATTTATTATATGCATTGTTTACTGAAATACTGTGGTAAGCAAGTTGCAATAATCATACTAGGTTACTGATTTGGGGTGTGCTTATAAATACCTCTTCTTAGAGTATTACCTTGCTCTATTTGACTCCCCCTTTATCCCATACATAAATTATTAGGCAATCACAGTTCTTCAGATCCCCCTTTAGGAAACCATGCTGTCCAGCCAGTCTTGGTTGTTTTATTTTTTGCTTGTTTGTTTGTTTTTGTTTTTTGAGACTGGGTCTCCCTATTTTGCCTGGGCTGGAAAGGTCCGTCACTGGTCTGATCCCACCGATGAGTGGCATGAGAGTTTTTTAACCTGTTCCTTTCCAGTCTAAGCTGATTGCCCTTCTACTTAGGTAGCCTGGTGGCTCCCTGTTTCCAAGATCCCACCATACTGGTGCCAGATTTAGTGTGGGCACCTGATCAGGTCAGCTCATTGCAGTTCTGGGGTCCTATGCTCAAGCAATCCTCTTGCCTCAGCCTCTCCAGTTTCCAGGAATATAGACAATTGCCAACATATCACTTATTACGTATCTATCCAATTTTCATTCTCTTCCTCTGTAACACATTTGGATGTATTTGGTGGTTGTTCAGATTCCAAATTCTTCAGTCACACAAAGTTTTGCAGGAATGTGGTTTTTTTCCCTTTTTTCCTTATATTTCTTAGATTTGGGGTCCTGAGATGTCTGAGTTGTTAAAGAGTGGCACATTGTTCACTACTGTAGGTACATCTAAACTTAGCAACAAATGAAGTTCATTATCCAAATGGTTCACAGTTGGCTTCAATGGGCCGTGATTTTCTAACAATTCTTTGAAGATCACAGTCTGAGTCTGTCTTTACCTGTGGACATGGAGAGACTGGATAGCATCAGATACTGGAGTCAAAGACTGGCACCAAGGGCTGGTTCATTTGCAAACCCAGCCCCTTGTCATTTTCCATCCATTTCCCTTTTTCTTTGGTTTCATTTGTGGGAGCTCTGAAGGGGCATTAACCTGGGCTAACTCAACAGTCACATTTAGTCAAAAGGAGAGATGGGGTTCTTGAAGGGCTCATGCCAAATGACTCACAGTCCTTATAGAAGGGTGAAATCTGTTTGGGAAATGAAGCTCCAGTATCTCACTCTTTTTGTTCCCTCTCCATAAAGAAACTGTGAGAAGCAATTACCTGCAGAGCTAATCAGAACACTGGAATCTATTGCCTCTGTGATTTGTTATTGTTGTTCAATCTTTTCAGTCATGTCTGACTCTTTATGACTCCATTGGGGGTTTTCTAGGAAAATATAATGGAGTGGTTTCCATTTCCTTCTCCAGGTCATTTTACAGATGAGGAAACTGAGGCAAACAGGGTGAAGTGATTTGCCCAGGGTCACTCAGTAAATGTCTGAGGCTGGATTTGATCTCAGGAAGATGAGTCTCCCTTCCAGGCCAGCACTCTATCTACCATGCCACTTAGCTGCCTTCATGATTTACATTTATTTTCTGCCTTTTTCTCAATATCTTGATATACAAATCTGAAATAATCTTCCCATTCATTATTTTCACCATCTTAGTCTTCCATTTCATTGTCCACTGTTTTGCCTTTAAAATCCTTCACAACCTGTCTCTTATCTTATTTTTCCAACCTTATTACGTTACTCCCCTTCACACAATCTTGTTGCTATTGTTCATTCATTCTTCAGTCATGTCTGACTCTTCATAACCCAATTTGGGGTTTTCTTGGCAAATATACTAGAATGGCTTGCCATCTCCTTCTCCAGGTAATTTTACAGTAAAAGATGAGGAAACTGTGGCAAATAGGGTAAAGCAACTTGCCCAGGGTCATACACTCTTAGGTCCAGCCAAACTGGCCTTCTTCCTGTTCCTCATATGTGACATTCCATCTCTCACCACTAGGCTTTTTGCCAGTTCTTCATGTCTAGAATGCATCCCTGTCTTCCCTCTGTCTCTTAGAATGCCAGCTTCCTTTAAGGCTCAACTCAAGTCTTCTCTGTGAGGCTTTTCCTGATCCCTCCCAAGTACTTCCTTCCTCCCACATTATCTTGTATGTATATCTATATATGTATATATTATCTAACAGAATGTAAACTTTTTGAGGGTGAAAACTTTTATTTTTGTCTTTGTATCTTCAGTGCCTAGAATAGTGCCTGGCATACAGTAGGTGATTAATAACCACTATCTTCTCCTTCGCTCCAATCTCTGATGATGATGAGGTAGTTCTGATTGCCAAGTCCAACCCTCTATGTGTATGCTTAATTATTCTCTTCCCTCCCACCTTATCTGCCATCCCCACCTCTGATTTTAAATATTTCCCTATCTACTGGGTCCTTCCATGTTGACTACACCAAGTCCCAGTCTCCCCTTTCCTAAAATAATAACATCAACAACGAAATCATTCACTAGATCCTGTTCTAACCAGCAGCTAAATCTGTCCTCCCCATTCTCAGTTAAAAGTCTTGGGGAAAAAAAGTCATCTTAGTGCCTCCCATTCCTCTCACTTTACTCTTTTAAACTCACTGTAATTTGTCTTCTAACTTTATCTTTCAACTAAAATTATTCTTTCTAAAGTCACCAATGATCTCTTCACTGACAAATCTAATGGACTTTTCTCAGTCTTCATCTTTCCTGACCTCTCTGCTGTATCTGACTCTATTCTTCTCCATCTCCTGAGCTTCTCTTCCTTGATCTCTCTCTCTCCTTTCTGAGTTTTCTTCACTTTTTCTTTGTTTTCCTCCTATCTCACTTTCCTTTTCTGGACTTTAAAACACATCGTTACCCATTAATTGTGAGTGTCTCCCAAGACTCTTTCCTAAACGCTCTTTTCACTTGGTGACCTTATCAGCTTCTGTAATTTCAGCTATCATTGCTATGAAAATGATTCTCACATCTTTGTAACCAACCCCAGTCTCCCATTTGAGCACCAGTCCTCCATTACCAGTTGTCTATTGGATATGTTCAAACTGGATGTACCAATTGGCACCTCAAACTCAACATGTACAAAACAGAGCTCATCGTCTCCATCACCACCTCCAAACTCATTATTCTCCTGAATTTCCTTCTGTCACTATACTATTCTCCTTTCATTCTTCTGGGCTGGAAATCTTTGCCTTATCCTGGGCTCCTTACTCTCCTTCATGCCACATACCCAATCAGTTGCCAGATCTTATTTCTACCTCTACCATGTCTTTTGCATTTGTTCCCTTCCTCCACTCCCACATCCACCCCCCTCGTTCAGGCTTTCATCACCTTTCTCCTGGAATACCCCAATAGCCTCCTAATGGATTCCTCTTCCTCAGGTCTCTCCCCACTCCAATCCAACCTCCACACAACTTCAAAAGTGACTTTCCTACAGTATCTGTTGAATCACATCATCTCCCACCCCACTCAATAAACTCTAATGGCTCCCTACTCCCTATAGGATCAAAAGTTAACTGTTTGGTATTTAAAGCTCTACACAAATTGTCCCCTTCCTGCTTATCTAGCCCTTCGACACATTATTACTCTCCACATAATCTATGGTCCAACTGTACTGTATTACTTGCAGTTTCTAACACAATGCTCTATCTCCCATTTCTATTCTTTTCCCTCGTGCCTCTGGCTATCCCCCCATATCTCTAACACTCTAATTCCTCACTTCCACCTTTTAGCATTATTAGCATCTTTACTTTTTCTTCTTGTAAACAGTATTTTATTCTTTCCAATTACATGTAAAGACAATTTTTAACATTCATTTTAAATAAAATTTTTAGTTCCAATTTTTCTCCTCTCTTACTTCCTTCCCCTCTCTCCCCCCTAAAACAGTAAGCAATTCGAAATGTTATATATGTACAATCATGTGAAATATTTCCATGTTAGTCATGTTGTAAAAGAAGAAACATATTAAAACAAAAAATGAAGAAAATGAAAAATAGTATGCTTTGATCTGCATTCAGACTCCATCAGTTCTTCCTCTGGATGTGGATAACATTTTTCATCACGAGTACTTTGGAATTGTCTTGGATCATTGTATTGCTAAGAATAGCTGTCATTCACAATTGATGATAGTAAAGTATTACTGTTACTATGTACAATGTTCTCCTGGTTCTGCTCACTTCACTTTGCATCAGTTCATGTAAATCTTTCCAGTTTTTTTTTTCTGAAATCAGCCTGCTCATCATTTCTTATTGCACAATAGTATTCCATTACAATCACATACCACTTGTGGTTGACTTTTCCACAACTTTCTGTGTAGGCATTTAACAAATGTTTATTGACTGACTGGTAGAATAAGGAAGATTTCAGGGATGAGCTTCTCTCAGAGCTGGGCCCTCATCCAGAGAGTGCCAGGCTATGCTGTAAAATTCTAAGGGCTCAGGAAGCCTTTCTGATGGACAAGTTTTTGAATAAGTAGAGGTAAGCATCATTTAATCATCACACCCCAAACCTAAAACTCTCTTTTGTGGATGCTGAGGAGTGGGATGAAAAGGATGTTTGGGAAATTTCTATTTCCATCAGGGCTTTTGGTTGGGGATTTGGGGTTTGTCTATGAAACCATTCATCCCTTCCCTTTGTTTTTTTCCCAGCTTCATTCAGCAGCTTGCCACTTGTCAAAGAGGTGTGAACAGTTTCCTGGGGAAAGCAAGAGCCAAGGGCTGGGCCAGCTGGCTTTCTGGGGTGCTGGGAAAAACATGGAAGCCTCCCAGGAAGCTTCTCCATTTCTTGTTAGTGATAATGGAGCATTTTAGCAGAGCAAGGGAAAGGGGAAAGGGAGAAAATTGTCTTTGAATGTGATAGGATTCTTAGAGCTTTCTAAGGGACCTTAGAAATTATTCAAAGGATGGTAATACTGAAATCTGAAAAGTATCTCAGAGATCATTCTGTTACAGGATAATAATAGATTTAGAGCTGGGAGCGATTTCCAGGGCATCTGGCTTCAGCCTCTCATTTTAAAATTTTTTCTTTTTTTTATTGTGAACTCAACAAACATGAAAATTTCCATATATAAAAAAACAGAAAAAGAAGATTGTATATGAAACCACGAACTTCTATTATACATAACTTTTAGAGCTTTAAAAAATCTTAAATTTAACATGGTATCAACAATGCCCTATTTTTCTGAATGAAGTTTATGATACCATCCTGTTCAAAGGATCATAACAATTTCTAAAATGAAATGTTACTGGAGATTTCTGCAGCAGTATAATTGCTCAGCTATAGCATCTAAACCTTCTTTAGCATTTTTCAATGTAGTTTTCAGGGGCAGCTAGGTGGTACAATGGATAGAGTTCTGGGTCCAGAGTCAGGAAGACTCATGTTCCTGAGTTCAAATCTAGCCTCAGACACTTACCAGCTGTGTGACCCTAAGCAAGTCACTTAACCCCATTTGCCTCCATTTCCTCATCTGTAAAATAAGCTGGAGAAAGGAAATGTCAAACCATTCCAGTATCTTTGCCAAGGAAATCCCAAATGGGGTCACAAAGAATCTGAAATGAACAAATGTTTATTTTTCAACACTTCACTGATTTTTCCCTTTCTTTTCTTCTTTTTTATATCACCATCACTTCCCACATCTGCCCCAATGACACTTCACTCTCCTCTTTAAATAAAATCCCTCCCTTATTTTTAAAATTTTTTATTGATTAATTAATTTTTTGTTTTTAACATTCATTTTCACAAGATTTTGAGTTCCAAGTTTTTCCCCATCTCTCCCTTTCCCCCACCCTGAGATGGCGTGCATTCTGATTACCCCTCCCCCTAGTCTGCCCTCCCTTCTATCATCCCCCCCATCCCTTTTCCCCTTACTTTCATGTAAGCCCTCCTTTATAACAAATAAGTATAGTTAAGCAAAATAAATTTCCACATTGGTAGTGTCTGAAAATGTACATCACAAATTTAATCAAGGTCAGAGGTAGTAAGCATCAGATACAGGATTTGAACTCAGGTCTACTATCTCCAGAGCTAGTGTTCTTTCTGTTTAATCATAGTGAACATCAGCACCAGTCTGTTAGATGCTGTCCTAGATTGATTATGGTTTGTGGTTCTTGGCCAGGGTTAAAAGATTGCTAATTACAGTTCTGTACAAAGATAGGAAATGTTAGATTACTGACCTCACGGAAGCTTGCAGTCTAATAGTGAGAACGAGATGTGCATGTAAATAACTATGACACAATCAATCAACAGACATTTATTAACTGCTTCCTATGTGCCAGATACTGTGTTAGGCTCTTGGTATACTATAACAAAAATGAAACAGTCCTTAGCCTCAAGGAATTTACATTCTATTGGGGGAGACAACATGTACAACTATACATACGCACAGGAAAAATAGGTCTACCTCAGAGGAAAACTACCTGGCTACACCAAGCTCCCTTGGGAATCACTGTCCGAGACTAGAAGGACCATGGGGAGGACCCAGAATGGGATTTCTTGAATTCATGTAACAGAGAGAAGGAGATAGTATGGGGAGAATGAGAGAGGGAGGGGGGTGGAGAAGAAAAGAGATCAATTCACCTTGGAGGGGCCAGCCAGTGGCAGCATATCCTGAATTTTCACCACTATCACTGGGGGAAGGGAAGGCACTCTCCTGCCCTGAACTCGTTTCTTAGCATCTTCTGTAGCTCTGCCTCAGCTGCCAGTGATCCCCCAAAGGGTGGGCCAGTAGGAGCATCCCAAGACTGCAGCTGCGTTATATTACAAGCACTTAGCCAGCTGTTTGGCTTCCCCAGTACCCAGTAAGCAGCAGAGAAGAGGAGAAGCACAAGGTCTGGTTTTTATATCCTGGCCACATGCTCGGGAATGAGTCAATCATGCAGAATAGGTAACAGCATCTTTTGGTTGGTGACTCCCCTAAGAAGCTAAAGATAGGGTAGCTGCCTCTCTCTCTCTCTCTCTCTCTCTCTCTCTCTCTCTCTCTCCTCTTGTCATTCTTTATCTCTCCTCTTCATTTTTCTCTCTCATCTCATTCTTTCTCTTATCTCTCCTCTCAATTTTTCCTCTCTCTCTTTTCTCTTTTCTTCTCTTTTTTCCTTTCCTCTATCTGTTTCTGTTTATATGTCTCTCTCTGTCTTTTGTCTCTCTGTCTCACATGTCTCAGAGAGAGAGAGAGAGAGAGAGAGAGATCAAGTAAATTCAGAGTAATAGAGGATAGATGAGATAGTCTGAAAGACACAATGAAGAGGAGTACAGAATGAATCCTGATCCCAGCCCTAGGATACGGAGGTCTGGGAATGAGGCTGAGGCTGGGGCTGTAGGTGCCATCCTACATGAGCAGACCAAGGCTGGGACAACGAAGAACTTTTTCATCATTGACTGGTGTTATGGAGGCTTTGGCTGGGGATCTTAAAACAATTAGCTTGGCTTGAGTAGCTTGGGATCTAGAACTGCTTAATTGCCTTCCCCTCTTTTCCTCAATAATACAGGTTCACCAGAAAGATGAAAACAACCACATTTCTACAGAGCTTTAGGGAGGGAAATGGCATAATGAATACATTGCTGGGCTCAGACTAAGGAACACCTAAATTCAAATCTTGCCTCAGACACTAGATGTGTGATCCTGGGCAAATCACTTGAACTCTCTCAGCCTCAGTCTCCTCATCTATAAAATGGGGATAATGATAACACCTACCTCACTGTGTTGGTGTGAGCATTAAATAAGATAACATCAAATAAACTAAGTTTCCAACCTTAATGTACATTATAAATGCTAGCTATTTTTATTACAAAGATAGGCCCTGGACTTGGGATTTCATTTGCATATAGAGCCCTGGGAAAGGAAAATTTCCCCTCCCAATGCAGATCAGCATCTTCTCTGTAACTTGGAGAATTACAAAAAGCAGTGAGAGGTTTAAGTAACACAGGGTCACACAGGTAAGATATAGCAGAACCCAGGTCCTCATGGTTCAGAGGTCAGGCTTCAATCAACTCTGTTAAACTATCATTCTTTGATTATTTAAGGGTTACATAGCACGTTCTTCATAACACGCTGGTGAGGGAGGTAAATGTACAAATGTTATTATCCCCATTTTGTGGAGGTGAAGACTAAGACTGAGAGAGACTTGCCCCCAGTCAGGTTTTCTGACTTCAAGTCCAACACTATCTTATTACACTACACAGCCTCCCTCTTGAACCCAACTCAGACGAGCCACACCAGAAATTTTTACACTTTCTAAAAGATACCAGACTTGCAATGAGTCCCTCAATTCTTGTCCATTTCTTCCTTACTTAAGTTTATGGACCACAAGAAAACACAGTCCGCTCCCATCCTATGAGACTCAGCAGAGCACAAACACACAAAGCTACAGTCGGGCATCAACATTTCCTGAGATGCCAGTGTTGTGTGCTGAACTCTGTACACACATTGTGGGGATGAGGGCTACAAAAGGAGACAGTGTGACCCTTATTCTTGGGTCAGAGTGGGACCAAAAATTGCTGAATGAATGGGTGAAATCCCAGCAAGGAGTTCAATCAAAGCCAAAAAAGGGTCAGTGACCCTTTCACTGGTTTGCCTGGCACAACTACTCATTTTCATCGGTCTAGTTGTGCCTCTGTTAGAGTCAGGTCATACTTGGGCAGAAAACTCACTCCAGTTATCCCTTCCCCATTACAGGGGCCAGGGGAGGTGAGCTGGAAAACCCACCTAAAAATTTTTGGCCCTCCCTTCATACTGGAGAAGTCTGAATTTCTTCCTTTATGGGATGTTTACAGTACCTTATTATAAAATCTGGGTTAAGTATTTGGCCATAGGTTATATATGGGTCAATGTTAAGTAAAAATACTACATGAAAAAGAACTTTTTCTGTGTCATCTGCTGGTCTTCATGCCTCATCTACAGCTTTCACAAAACTCCTCCCCCCCAAATTCCCATTTAATTTCTTTCTCTCTTTTTTTTGCTTTTTTGGAGGGCAGTTGGGGTTAAGGGACTTGACCAAGGTCACATAGCTAGGTTTGTGTGTGTGTATGTGTGTGTGTTAAGTGTCTGAGGCCAGATTTGAACTCAGGTCCTCCTGACTCCAGGGCTCTATTCACTCTATTCACTGCACCACTTGGCTGCCCCCCCCCATTTAATTTCCTATGCTGATCTGTAAATACATCAAAACTATGAAGGGGAAAGTCATGATATGGAAGGGATAGCTGTAAAGCCTCGTCTGAAGTGTTCTTAGCCAGCCCAGAAGGATCCCTGTCAGGGTACTGCATATCGTGCCCAGATAATTGCTTTCTTGTCAAAGGAAGGAAGGCATTACTGGTTTAGGGAAAGTCCAGTGATCTCTGCTTCTTAGTGCATTAGGTACCCACACTCCTCAGTAAAGATTTCCTCAGTCCAGACCCCTGATGGTATTCAACTCTGCTCTTGTTCACATGCAGCAACTCCCTCCAAACACTGCCAGAACTGGGAAAATGGAGGGAAGAGTCTGGACTGCTAAATGTGAGTGAGCATTAACAGATGCTGGGACTACATTTTGTTGAGTCATTTTTCAGACTTTTCATGGCCCCATTTGGGGTTTTCTTGGTAGATACTGGAGCGGTTTGCCATTATTTTCCTCCAGCTTATTTTACAGATGAGGAAACTGAGGCGAGTAGAGTTAAGTGACTTATCCAGGGTCACACAGCTAAGTGTCTGAGACCAGATTTAAACTCATGAAGATGAGTCTTCTTAATTCCAAGCCCAGTGCTCTATCCACTGTGCCACCTAACTGCCCCAGCATTACATAGTTTAAGGTATTGAGTCAAATTCACTAACAAAAAAGAAAAATGAATTCTCTACTGAGCTCATCATTCTTGTGATTGGATGAGCAGAACATCTTTACCAAGGCAGAGGGAGCACATTCACTGCATCCATGGCCCATATGGTTTTGGATGACTTGTTTAGTCAATGAGTTGATTTAGCCAAATGGTATAAACCCTATGGTTGTTATTCAGTCATTTTAAGTTATCTAAGTCTTTGTGACCCTATATGAGGTTTTCTTAGCAAAGATACTAAAAGAGTTTGCCATTTGCTTCTCCAAGGCCCTGTAGGGGGACACATAAGAAAAAGATCCAGTCCCTACCTATAGGGAAGACAAATTGGGGCAAAGAGACAAATGCATGTGAAAAGATACAGGAATAGTTACTAAGCAGTTAGAAGGACCACAGACCAGGGATAGACTTCAGCGGATCCATGACCTAGGATAAGAAAAAAAATACACCTTTATTTTCGCTAACCTCTTATATTTAGCATTTCCATCAATTATGAATTTTTTAAAAACATTATTCTGAGAAGTGGTCTATAGGCTTCCAAAGACTACCAAAGAGGTCTATGACCAAAAAAGGCACAGAACTCCTGATGTAGAATAGGGAAGTTCAAGGTCCTCCTTGTACCTAACCCTCTATCTACAGATTGTCAGGCTGCTCTGCACTGCCCTAGAGACATAGGGAATCTCCTTGGTGGTTGGGTTTTTGCACAGGTTGAAATAACACTAATTTAGCCAGCCTATTCCACACCTAGAGTTCTTCTTTGGGTATACTGTAGAGTCAGGTGAAAGGATACTCAAAAAATGTCTGCTTTTATCAGGGTCTTTGGCTGTGGATTTGAGGCACAAAAAGAAAAAAAAAGATTAAGATCCCTTGATCTTTGCACAGGAAGAAAAGAAGGGTGAAAAACATTAAGTGGCTTGCTCAAGATGGGGGCAGATAGTAAGTAGGAGAAGCAGAATTTGAACCCAGGACCTTTGACTCCAGGTTCAGTGAATTTCCTCCCAATATACTACACTTCTTCCTTGATGGAGGTTTGCCTTTCTGAGGAGAACCTACAGTCTGTCCTTCCATTGAACAGCACCTTCCTTTTTGTTCTGAGTTTTACCCTCTGAGGTCAAGAAAAACTGGTCACATCCTTCTTATACCCAAGGGAAGAATAAGACATAACTAATTGGAATTGGGCTTTGTCTTAGAGAAGGTGGGGTGAGTTGGGTGCTGGTAAGAGAGACAGAGAGAAGCAGAACAAAGCAGAGAAGGCACTGTAGGCAGGGATCCTGCGTGACCTGAAGGCAAGGTGGTGTTGTTTGTGAGGGGTGGTAAGGAAAGCAGCCAGGTGAAAGTGGAACAGCCAAGGTAGGCAATAATGACAGGTGACATTTGTGGGCATTGGAGAAGGAAGGTATTTGATGAGAGGTTTTGAATTCCAGGTTAAATAAGATAAATTAGATTCAATGAATACTAGTGGACCTCCTGTCTCTTCCTGGTCACATTTTGCCACTAGATTAATTTCCCAAAATACCACTTTTACCACCTCACTCTCCTGTTTTAAACCTTCGAAGGCTCCTCATTGACAAGGCAAAGTCATTCAACCAATCAATAGCCTTTATTAAGTACCTATTAATGTTCAAGTAGGGGAGACAAAGACAAACCAAAAATAGTTCCTCCCTCAAAAGATAAACTGACAGCTAGGTGGCACAGTGGACAGAGTACCAGACCTGGAGTCAGGAAAACTCATCTTCCTGAGTTCAAATCTGGCCTCAGATACTTACTAGCTGTGTGACCCTGGGCAAGTCATTTCACCCTGTTTGCCTCAGTTTCCTCATCTGTAAAATGAGCTGGAGAAGGAAATGACAAACCACTCCAGTACCTTTGCCAAGAAAACCCCAAATGGGGTCATGAAGTGTTGGGCACAACTGAAAAATGTGATAAAAAACAAGGGATATATATTATATATACACATATATGTATATTACATATACATATATTTATATTACATACACACACACGCACACACACACACACACACATATATATATATATATATATATATATAGCTTAACTGGGAGAGGCGGCATATGAATTATACATGTACTTGCCCCTTTCATATGTGAAGGGCTTAATTGTAAAAAAGAAGAGGAAAAAAAATCATGTAAGTAAAATTGATAAAAATCAACTGGAGAGTAAATATAGTCTCTCAGATAAAATTATGAGAAGAGACATAGACCGTTCTGGAGACCAGATCGAAAATTACCCCTCAGATGAATGTACTGAGAGAAACTGTTTGAAGGCAGAGCAATGAAGGAGGTAATGATGGCTGCAAAGCATTGTGATCTATCAGCTCATTTGCATGTGTCTGCTTTTTAGAATATTTAAGTTTATAACTGAGAATTTGTAAGTAAAATAACCATTTGGAAACTATGGGAAGAGTGTATGAGAACCATCGGGGTTATACTGTACAGAAAGGAGGAATTGTTTTACGCCAAAAGCTAGAGGGGGTAGCCACTTTCAAGGAAGCTCTGAAACCACCATCGTGGCTTTTGAGGGAGGGTCTTTCTGTCATCTAGTTCAGAATCTGTCATCTAAGCTGGGTAAAGCATTATAGGAAGAAGTTAGCATAAGATGGTGAGAGAGAAAGGAGTGTGGGAGGGGGCGTCTGAGTATAGGAGGGGCTGAATAAGAGATATGAAAAAAGCTGCTTACAGAAGACAGGACAGAAGTTGGTAACAGCTGAGCCTTTAGGAAAGTTTTGCAGCTGTTTTGTTGGAAGCTGTTCTGATTAGAAGCTAGACATTGCTTTACTGAGAGCTTGTTGGCTTATTGGAAGAGAGCTGAATCCTGCTTTCCTGTGAAGGGCTATCTGGGCTTTATGTGTCCCTAGTGTCATCTGTAGCCTAAAAGATGTTGTACCCCTTAGGGGTGCCTGTATTACTACCCCCTTTTGTCCTCTTGCATTTGAGAGAGATAAATACAGAGGGTAGGAGAGGTTTTACTTTGCTGGGGTTGGGGGAGGTTTGGAGCTGACTACACAAAGTTGAATCCTCTGTTATCTGGAAAGCTGCTTCGGGAAAGACTTCATGGCCTTGTTGCTTGAGAGGAACAACCTTTTTAGAGCCCCAAAGCAGATCTGAGGAGCTTGATAGTTTTTTGGCTTAAGGATACTACTTGTCATTGAGAGTAACACTTTCTCAGCACCCCACTAAGGGTGGCTATGTGTTAAGAGAAAACTTGTCACTGTTTCAGTAGCCAGAGAAGAGTAGAGAAGTGGCTTTGATTGTCAACAAAGTCATGAGGATTAGTAGTGGAACAGATGGCAAAGAACATTTATGCCCAGCAGGTAACATGTGTTGAAGATTGTCTTAAAGAAACCAAGGACATTAAAACCTACTATCCACAGTCATGAATTGCCCTAAGTGCATGGATTCCCTTAGCATTGTATGTCTCCTTGCTAGTTTTCTGTAAAGAAAATATGCCTACTCTCTTCCATGGACATTGTGTATTGGGGGAAGATATTTATGGGTGGACTATTAATATTTTGATTATTCCTGTTCTTTTCTTCTATTGAATAAATATTATTATTATTATAGATTTTGCCTTATCATTTATAAAAGTTATTTATGTATAAGAGTTAACGGAATCAAAGAGATTAATTTTATGTAAATGGGAAGCACACTAGTGGGGTCACAGGAGCTACCATGAGAAGTAGAATTCTCTCCACACCAAAATTACCACCAGGACCCCAAAAGAAAATTTGAGTGCTAGAAATGTGATACACCCCTCTCTGGGAACTCCAAGCCTCTCCATATGAAAGTTAGCCCAGAGACCAAAAGTATGCCACATTTAGGCTATGTGGGTATATAGAATAGATACAAGGTGGTTTTGAGAGAAAAACATTAGCAGCTAGGAAGATCAGCACTAGCTTCACATAGAAGATGGATGCTTGAGTCAAGTATCAAAGGAAACTAAATAGTTTGAGAGATGAAGGTGAGGAAGGTATATTCCAGGCATGGGGACAGCCAGTACAAAGGTATGAAAGTAGGCAATGGAGTGAAATGTTTGAGGACCAGCAAAAAGATCAAAGACCATTTCGGCTGAATCACAGTGTGCATGGAGGAGAGTAATATGAAATTAAGCTGAAAAATAGGGTGGGACCAGAATGTAAGGGTTTTATGTTTTACCCTAGAGGTAATAAAGAGTGAAGACTTTATAGGGAATGACATGGTCAGAACTGTACCCTAGAAAAATCTTTTGGCAGCCTTACGAAGGGTGGTTTGGAGTGAGGAGAGATTTGAGGTAGGAAGATCAATTAGGAGACTGTTATAATAGTCTGAGCAAGAGAAAGAAAGTGAGATCTTGAACTGTAGTGGTGACTGTGTGAGTGAAGAGAAAGGGACAGGCAAAAAATGCTGTGGAAGTAGAAATAGAAAAATTTGACATATAAATGAATGTGACATAAGCGAATCAAATTGGTGGCCCATCATGACCTTTTTGGATTCTGATTAAAGCATCCATTCGTTAGTTATTCTTTTCATGAGAGCTTTATATCACCTGCAAGTTTGATGAGCATGCAATCTGTACCTTTAAACAAATCATTAATAAAGATGTTAAATAGCACAGGGCCAAGCAACGATCCCTGGGGCACTTCACTAGAGACTTCCTGCCAAGTTGTTATTGAATTATTAACGATTTCTCCTCATGTCTACCTAGCCTATCAGTTCCAGGTCCATGTAAATCACATTATCTTCTAATCCATCCCTCTCCATATTTCCCATGAGAATGTTATGGGATACTTTATTAAATACTTTGATAAAGCCAGGTAAAATGGTAATTCAGCATTCCTCTGATCTATTAGCTTCGTTATCCTGAGTCGTTTTTAAAAAAGCTCTTTGCTCTTCCCTCAATATTCCTTTCTATAATATTCTTTGTGACACTCATTAGGCCCTTATCATGCACAACTTCATGCAGTTGGTTAATCTTGTTAATTAAAGTTTAATTTTTATATCATGGTCATTTTTTTAATATACTGCCACCTGGGAACCCACCTTTGTAACAAAGAAAAAAATCGTTCAAGTAAAAACAATTGACCACAATTATATCTGACAGCATATTCAACATTCTGCCCCCATAACTCACTGCTTCTTATCACTGCATAGCATTCAGCTTTAGTTTCAGTTTATTATTTGTTATTATTTATAGTATTATTTATGTCAGCTAGCTTTTTCATTATGATAGCCATTCTTTTCCAGGTTCTGCTCACTTCATAAAAGTCTTCACATTCTTTTTCATTCCTTAGGATACAATAACATTCCATTATATTCCTATAGGAAGGCAGCTTCGTGATAGAGCCCAGTGGATAGAGGGCCAGGCCTGGAATTAGGAGGACCTGAGTTCAAATCCAGCCTCAGACACTTACTAGCTGTGTGACCCTGGGCAAGTCACTTAACCCTGCTTGCCTCAGTTTCCTCATCTGTAAAATGAGCTGGAGAAGAAAATGGCAAACTACTCCACTATCTTTGCCAAGAAAACCCCAAATGGGGCAATAGAGAATTGGAGACAATTGAAACAAGTCAACAACAATATTCAAATATCAATTTGTTCAGCTCTCCTCCAATCTCTGGGTACCACCTTTTCATGTGTGTGCATTCTGCCTCCACAACTAACTTATAAGTTTCTTGAGGGCAAAAGACCATGGCACATAGGGTTATAGGACCTTGAGTTAGAAGGGTCCTTGGAGCTCATCTAGCTCCACCCCTTCATCTTATAGAGGAGAAAATGTGTCTAGAGAGGCAGTGATTTGTGCAAAGTCACAAAATTATTTGGATTCAAACCCAAATCTTCTGCTTTCAGATCTATTGTCATTCCCATTATTGTTATTGTTTAGTCGTTTCAGTCACGTCTGACTCTTCCCTATTTGGGATTTTCTTGGCAAAGATGCTGGAGTGGTTTACCATTTCCTTCTCCAGTTCATTTTACAGATAAAGAAACTGAGGCAAACAGGGTTAAGTTACTTGCCCAGGGTCACACAGCTAGTAAGTATCTGAGGCTAGCTTTGAACTCAGGTCTTCCTGCCTCCAAGCACAATACTCTATCCACTGCTCCCTAGTCTCCCTCTATCCATTATAATGAAATGATAATTCTCTTTGTAATCACTGTAGTTCCTAATAAAAGGATAGACACATAGAAATCTTGGCTGAGGGAGTAATCATTTGGTTAGGGAATGATGTTTTTGGAGTGGTAAGAGCAGGGTCTGGGGAAGGAAGAGCTACATTTATCCCTCCTCCCAAAGCTGATTCCAGTTTGCAAAGTCTCAGCTTCATATCATTCTCTTTCCCTCTCCTGGTAGGTACCATTTCCCTGCCCATCAGCACCTCATCCAGCTAGGGGCAAGGAAGGAAGATTAAGTAAACTCAAGTATGTCCTTTGGGCTGCTTCCTGACCAGTTAAGTCTCATCTCTGCCCAGGGAGGCACAATTCCCTACCCAGCTGGAGGGCAAGTACATGGGCAAGAGAAAATGGAATCAGCATCTGAGGGGCCTGCGAGTCCATCCAGGAGTGGAATTCTGAATGGCTCTTAGGAAGACTTCAGATACTGATTGTATGGACTCTTTGTAATCTGCAATTTGCCAAAGTAAATCGGATGACTAAGCATTTCTCCCAATACTGGGCTCGTCCTCTCCAAATTCCTACAAATGGGGGGCAGAGCTACACTCTAGGCAACACTATCACCAGATTAATCTTACTCAAATACCCCTTTTGTTTTGTCTGAGACAAAGTCTTTCAATCAACCAATAGGTATTTAAACTGTCACTCTCTGCCAAGCATTTCATTATATTCTACAGCTCCAAATATGAAAATGAGATAGTCCCTGCCTCCAAGGAGCTCACATTCTATTAATGCATTCATGCCTCACATCATTTCATGAAGGAGACCCAGGGATCTTGAAAGCTATACTGAAAAAAAGTACTGCTTTTGTTGTTTAGTCGTTTCTAACTCCTCGTGACTCCATTTGGGGTTTTCCTGGCAAAGATATTGGAATGGTTTGTCATTTTACAGATGAGGAAACTGAGCCAAACAGAGTTAAGTGACTTGCCCAAGGTCACACAACTAGTAAGTATCTAAAGCTGGATTTGAACTCAGGGACTCCTGACTCCAGGCCTGGCACTGTATCTGCTGTACCACCTAGCTGCTAAGTACTGCTAGTTCCAATCAAGTTGAACAAGCTTCAGACCTAGGCTCACTAATGAGCTATGAATCTATTGCCTGAGAACTGACTGAATCAAAGGGAGAGAGAGGTTCATCACTGAAAGGCTAGCCTCTGTGGAAGGCAGTTATGGCATAGATAGAACCAAAACACAAAAATAACTAATAAGTCATTTCTATTTGCCTTTGAAAGGCAGAATTGCCTGCTTCATAGGAAAAGAGTGTTGAACTTGGAGGAAGGAGAACTGGGTTCGAATTCTGGCTCTAGTACATATTTGCTGTGGAACCACAGGCAAGATATTAAATTTCTCTAAGCCTCAATTTCATCATCTGAAAAATGGGGACAATATTACCTCTGCTGCCACTCCCACGAGGTTGTAGGGAAGAAAGAAGCTGGTAAACTTGAAAACACAAGCAATATGTGCTATTGTTGTTATCATCATCATCATCATTCATGTAGAGATTTGGTTTTATTTTTTAACTCGGAGAAGTTTATTTTCAAAATTTGAGGATTTCAACTATATACAATGAAAAGGATTTAAGAAATTATTATTTGGGAAGCAGCTAGGTGGCAAAGTGAATAGAGCACTGGCCCTGGAGTCAGGAAAACCTGAGTTCAAATCCAGCTTCAGACACCTGACAGTTACTAGCTGTGTGACCTTGGTCAAATCACTTAACCCCAATTGCCTTAATTTTCCCCACCAAAACAAAACAAACAAACAAACAAAAACAAAGAAACTATTATTTCGGAGAGGGATGAGGGCATTTCATGTTCAGATTAGAATTTTTAAAAAAGGAAAACTGTAGATATAAAGGAGGTGGGGGTATACAATGATAATGATCTTCCTATTCCATTAACATTACACGGTAGGAAGAGAATGATGATTTAGGAGGATTAAGGTGAACAGAAAGGACCAAAGAAGGAACCACCACTAACCTCCTTAAAAAGTCCGCTTGACTATCCCTGAGATTTCACTGTTGCTCATTCATTATTTTGTCCTTACTTTTTTTTTAAGAACTTAAGGATCATTTCAATAAAAATAAAGAAGAAAACCCCAAACAAATTTATATAGGGCATCTGAAAAAGTCTTAGTGCAGATTTAAGATATTAAAGCTCAAAATTTGAATAGAGCTCTAATTAGGGCTTTAGACACTAATGCAGCCATACCTCTGAGATATTGCACATTCAGTTTCAGACCACCTCAGGAAAGTGTCACACAAGTTTTTTTATTTCTCAGCATATAAAAGTTATGTTTACACTGTGCTATAGTCTATTAAGTGTGCAATAGTATTATGCCTTTAAAAAGTATATATCAATTAAAATATTTTATTGCTAAAAATTCTCAGCATATTCTAAACCTTCAGTCATAACCTTTTTACAAGTAGAGGGTCTTGACTCGTTGTAGATGGCTGTTGACTGATCAGGGTGGTGGTTGCTGGAGGTCGGGGCAGTTGTGGCAATTTCTTAAAATAAGACAACAATGAAGTTTGTGGCATTGATCGACTCTTCCTTTCACTTGAACACTTAGAGGCCATTATAGGGTTATTAATTGGCATGATTTCAATATTGTTGTGTCTCAGGCAATAGGGAAGCCTGAGGAGAGGGAGAGAGATGGGGAGCTGTAGGTTGGTGGAGCAATCAGAACACACACACACACCATTTATTAAGTTTGCCATCTTATATGGGTATGGTTCGTAATGCCCCCAAACATCTACAACAGTAACATCAAAGATCATTGATCACAGATCACCATAACAGATATAACAATAATGAAGTTTAAATATTGTGAGAATTACCAAAAGGTGACACAGAGACATGATATGAGCACATGCTGTTAGAAAAATGATGCCAATAGACTTGCTTGATGTTGGATTACCACAAACCTCCAATTTGTAAAAAAAAAAAAATGCAGTATCTACAAAGTGCAATAAAACGAGGTATGCCAGTGGTTCAAAACTGCACCAAGACTTTTGGGACACCCCCAATAATGGTTTAAGCCAATGTTAAGGAAAAATTGTATTTCCTAAGCCTACAAGGACAAGCAGCAGGTATCAAAGCATAGCCTAATGGATAGAATGAGGGACCTGGAGCCAGGAAGACCCGAGTTTAAATCTGACCCCCTATATTTATGAGCTGTGGAACTATGGGAACATCCCTTAATTTCTTTGGGTCTCCATTTCTTCATGGGAACACAAAAAAATACCTACAGTGCTTTCTCATAGGACTATTAGGAGGATCAAATGAAACCATATCTGTAAAATACTTAGCTAACTTTCAAGTGCTATATAAAGTCAGTTGTTATGGGTAAAACTGGGGTTAGAAAAGGGGAGCTAGGCTGATTTAGAAAGTCAGCATTACAGAGCCCTGGAACTTAGAATGTATAAGATAAAATAATGCAGCTCCCTGCCTTTAGACAGATGGATATATTACCCACTCAGAACAGATGACTGCCTGTTCTCTCTCTTTGAAGGTCTCTGGACCAATGACTACACAGCTTCTCGGGGTGACGTAATGCTTATGACCTTGGACAAGTCATGTTCTCTCTTTGGGTCTTATTTTCCTGGGCACAGGGGTATGGGAGAAGAAAGAAAGGATAAGATGATAATAGGATAAGATGACTATAGGATAGCTAGCCAGCTAGCTAGCTAGAACATTTATTAAGCACTTACTATGTATTTGCTTTTCTTATCTGTTAAATGGGGACAGACTGTGCTAAGCACTCAGGATACAAAAACAAGTTTGTCTCTGCTCTGAGGAAGCTTATGTTCTAATAGTGGAAGACAAAACATAAAGAAGAGCTGGAAAAAGAGCAGGAGAAAGAGATGGAAGAGTGTACCCTTGAAGGACAAGGAATGGATGGAAAGGTGCAGTAGTCTGGAGAGTGAGTTGAGCTGAAAATTAAGTGGGTAGTATGATTGGGGCCCCCTCGAGGAATAGTGATCCTGGCCAGGGACTCAGCAGTCAGGAGAGTGACCTCAGGGCATCGTCATCCTGACTGGACAAGGAGAGATTAAGAATAGATCTCTTCTAACCCTTAAAAGTGCTGTTATTCTAGCTGCCATTTTCCCTGTTGAGGTAAAGCTATTTTTTCTGATGGCAATGGAGTGGAGGAAACCAATTACAAGGTATCCAACTTATGAAAATTCTTTATTTTCTTTTTTTAGATTTAATTTTATTAAATTTGTTTATCTACTTTTAGTTTACAACATTCCGTTCCACAGTCCTTTGAGTTCCAAATGTTCTCCCCCTCTCTCTCCTCCCTCCCCCCCATAGCAGCATGCAATCTGACATAGGCTCTACAAATAAATACCTTCACATTAAGCATTAGTCAGATTGTAAAGAAGAATTATAACCAATGAAGTGAATAACGAGAAAGAAGGAACAAAACAAAAAAATTCTTTATTTTCTTAAGAAAGATACAAAGAGGGGCAGCCAGGTGGCTCAGTGAGTAAGAACACCAGCTCCAGTGTTGGGATGACCTGGATCAAATCCGGGCTCAGATACTTAGCACCACACCCAGAAATAACTGGCCGTGTAACCTTGAGCAAGTTACTTAACCCCGATTGCTTTTAAAAAAAAAAAAAGATACAATGTTCTCCTTATGCCTTCCCTTCTACAGGATAAACATCTCCAATTCCTTTCACCCACC
Source organism: Petaurus breviceps papuanus (assembly GCF_028583685.1). Classification (NCBI taxonomy): domain Eukaryota; kingdom Metazoa; phylum Chordata; class Mammalia; order Diprotodontia; family Petauridae; genus Petaurus; species Petaurus breviceps. The sequence continues at coordinate 6,654,571 of NW_027187380.1, forward strand.
CTAAGATTTAGATTTCACATCCTTGAATATTTGATCTTCCTTCTTTGGATACATCCTTTCCTAAATGTGACTTCTTTTTTTCTCCCTGTCCCTGAAATTGCCATCATTTTTCTGTGGTAGGAAAAAAGATAGTGTCAGGGAGATCCACATTGATATACTTGATGGTGTCAGCTGGATAGCAGAAATCTTCTGGACTGTCTATCACTGATGGACATCATTCAACCCTTTGTCTCCTCTAGCCACATTAGCAACCTTTTCCAATATATAAAAACTTCCTTAGGTATTGTAAGAAACTTCTCAAAAGTCATTATTGAGCCATGGGAGAAAGTGAATGTCAGTTTCCACTAAAACTGACCTTCATGCTATTCTTCACACATGAGATTCCTTCTTTTTCCTGGCCACCATCATACCTAAAATTCCCTCCCTTCTCACCTCCAGTTCTTGCTTCCCTGGTATCCTCAGCTCAAATCCCACCTTCCACAGAAGGTTTTTCATTGTTCTCCACCCCACATACTTCTAATACAATGAGATTATCTTTCATTTATACTGTGTATAGCTAGATGGTTCAGTGGCTAGAATGCCAGACCTGGAGGAAGGAAGATTCATCTTCCTGAATTCAAATCTGGCCTCAGATACTTACTAGCTGTGTGACCCTGGACAAGTCACTTCACCCTTTTTGCTTTAGGTTCCTCATCTGTAAAATGAGCTGGAGAAGAAAATGGCAAACCACTCCAGTATCTCTGCCAAGAAAACCCCAAATGGGGTCACAAAGAGTGGGACACGACTGAAAAATGACTAAACAAATAAAATAGCCTATATGTACATAGTTGTTTGTATATTGTCTCCCTTGTTAGAATGTGAGCTCCTTGAGGGAAGGGACCATGATTTTACCTTTTTTTAATCCTCAGTGCTTATTACAATGCCTGCCATATAGTGATTGCTTTAATGAATGCTTGCTGACTAACTGACCGACTGGTTCTATGAGAACCCAACAAGACACACTAACAACATGGGGACTGAAATAAGTCCCACTTGTTCCAAATTCTTTATATCCCCAGTGCCTAGCACATTATAAATGCTTAATAAATGGTTGTTGATTGACTTAATAATACTCTTTGTGAACCAAGTTGAGGTATAAGCAATGAGTTGAGAGGAAAGGGAAAAAGGCCATTCTTCAGCTATCTCTCCACCAATCCTTCCACACACACAACCTGGGGATATTATTGGAGAGGGACTAAAATTGAAAGAAGGGCCCACTCCAATGAGGGTGCCTTTGGGGACAAAACAAAATGAGTCTGAGACTAAGAGATAAGACTGAGGGATGGAGAAATAGAAGAGATACAGGACAACTGAGACATGTCTGCTTCTATGGGTTCAACAACCATCTCCAATATAAAAGACTTTCAGATTTATGGTATCTGTATTTGTATATTGAGACTTATATATCCTGATATCTCCCTTGAGCTCCAATCTTCTATCACCAACTACCTATTGAGCATCTCGTACTGGATGTCCTATAAGCATCTCAAAGCGACATGTCCAAAACAAACCATCATTTCCCCTTCAAAACAATTCCCTCTTCCTCACTTACTTCTTTCTGTTGAGGGCACCACCATCCTTCCAGTTACACAGGTCTTGCAGCCTCCAAGTTATCCTGGACTTTTCCCTTTCCCTCACATACAATCAGTCTTCTGATTCTGCCTCTTTAATACATCTTGTATCTGTCCCCTTCTTTCCACCCTAGTTCAGACCCTTATCATTCTCACCTTAATTATTACAATTTTGTTTTTTAGTCATGTCTGACTCTTTGTGACCCCATTTGGGGTGTTCTTGGCAGAGATACTGGAGCGGTTTGCCATTTCCTTCTCCAGCTCATTTGACAGATGAGGAAACTGAGGCAAATATGGTTAAGTGACTTTCCCAGGGTCACATAGCTAGTAAGTGTCTGAGGCCAGATTTGACCTCAAGAAGTTGAGTCTTCCTGACTCCAGACCTGGCACTCTGGTGCTACCTAGCCACCCTTGACTATTACAATAGCTTCCTTATCAAGCCTCCCTGCCTTCAAGTGTTTCCCTCCCACATAGCTGTCAAATGTCTATTTCTAAAGCACAGTTTCTATGTCAATCCCATGCTCAAGATGCTCCCCTGACTCTTTCTTCCTTCCAGGTTACAACTCAAAACCTCCACTTGGCTCTTAAAGCCCTTCCTAGTAGGACTCCAATCCACCTGTCTGGGATTATTGCATGTTCACCTTCTTCATACACTCTACATTCCAGCCAATGGCCTACCTGCTGTTCTGCATGAAAATGTTTCATCTGATGTTCTCCATGCCTGGAATGCACTCCCTCCTCCCCTCCTTCCCCTCTGAGTCATGGAATCCTCATCCTCCTTCAAATCTCAGTTGAAATGCGCTTCCTATAGGAAGCATAATTTAATTGTCCCCCTAACTCTGACCCCATTGCTAGTATCCTCTCTAACTTTGAAATTACTTTGCATACATTTTTTTAGTTATCTGTGTATTTAGCATCTAGATATAAAGTAGGAAGACTGTTGCAGCAAGCACCCCAAGCGCGTCCTCAGGGTTTGCTGCTACCACAGGTTCTTAGATCTGCTTTGATAAAGGAAACTCAAAATGGGTTAACAAGCTTACTTTAATCAGTCAGATGTATATCATTTACCTAGTTCAGGGGAAAAAGATCAGCACCCCGAACTTCAGAACATACAGACAGAATTATCAAGACATTAACAGATCAAGTAGACAGCTTTCCAAACTGTCCAACCATTACATCCATACCCAGTCAACATCTGGGTTTCCACATCTGGGTTTTTCAAAGCCGGGGGACTCTCAACAACGGCTTCCCAGAATTCAGATCAAATCACAGAACACTTCTCAAAGTGAGTCCCAAAACAAAGCTACACATCAGGGCTTATATAGCCTTCTCCTGGCTCAGAGAATGTAACAACCTTATTGACTCACTGGCCAATCAAGAAGTATCTACTGAAAAACAAGCCTCCCACCCCAGGCTTCAGGTGCACTTTAGCCTAGGGGCAGGGAAGATCTTTAAAATTTACATTCGCATTACAAAGACCCACTCAATTCAGCACCCTCATTTTACAAATGAAGAACCAGGGACTGAGAGAAAGTAAGTGACCTGGTCCAGGTCACAATGGTAGTGAGCATCAGAGTTGGGATATGAACCTCAGGGCCACTACACTCCCCACTGAACCTTGCTGGTTCCCATGTTGTTTCTTGCTTTTAATTGTTTGCTTGTTTTTTAAATCCCCATGCCATGCATATGGTAGGCAGGTAACCAATGCTTGGAATATTAAAATAAAGAAAAGAGTCTGGAGGGGGAGAGAAAGAGAAAAGGGAGGAGACAGGGAGGGAGAGAGAGAAGGAGAGGGAAGGAGGAAGGAGGGCGGTGGGAGAGAGAAAGAGAGGGAGAAGGGGAGAGGGAGAAGGAAAGAGAGAGGGAGAGAACAGGAGGCAGTGGAATAGAGGAAGTGAGGAAAAGGAAAAACCAGAACTTGATGTTAAGATAAACACACATAAAAGAGAGAGAATGAAGGCTGAGAGTCAGGAATAGGGGAAAAATAGAGGGAGGGAGTACAGTGTGACATTATGCTAGAAATAATCTAGGTCACAACCACAGCGTTTTAAGTCGTAGAGCAAGAAGAGACCCTCTTGGATAAATATCATTATGTGCTCACGTCTGCTCCACAGATGTTTCTATCCCAACAGACAACCCTTTGTAAGAGTCTTTTGTTGATTATGTTACAATGAGCTTATCTATGGTGAATAATTCAAAACGTTGAATGTTTTGCAGTAGTTTGTCCATGCAGCAATCATGTGATAACCAAAAACATTTCTAATACCTACCTGTCCCCACGGTGGGCATCCTCAGTCATCCCTGGGAACCCCTACAAAGCATCTATTGCTGCCCCTGAGCCCCAACACCACCAGTGCCAAGGTTACTGACATGTCCAAACGCCCATCCCACAGTTAGAGGCAGTTGTATGATGAGGCAAGCAGACACTGTACACAGAATGAAATAAGATAAAAAAAATGGTGAGAAGACAATCTATTTGGGACACTGGGCCATGTAATAGGAATTGAGTCAGTAAGTGCTAAGGGACCAAATACAGGACAATAAGGTAAATGGCCTGGGGTGGGATTAGTCCAGGAAGGCTGCCTCTGAAAGAAAACTTAATAATCAATCCATCAACAAGCACTTATTAAGCCTTTACTACATTCGAGGAACTACTTAGTGTGGGGGATACAAATAAAGACAAAAACAATCCTTATCCTCAGAAAGTTTACATTCTAATGGGAAAGACAACATGTAAATGAAAAGGTACCTAAAAGATAAACAAGGTAGATGGAAAGGAACCTTGGAGAGAAGGCTTTAGCTGCTGAGAGGACTGGAAAAGACCTCCTGTAGAAGCTGGCATTTAAGTTATCTTTAGAGAAGCTGAAGGTTCCAAGAGGGAGGAGGGAAAGCAATTTAGGCTAGCCACGTGATGCAGTGAGGCAGTTGGGTGGTTCAGTGGATAGAGCACTGGACCAAGAGTTAGGAAGACCTGAGGATTTTTTTGTTTTTGTTTTGTTGGTCTGGGAGTAGTGTTTATTGTGTCAATTTTATAGCTGGATAAACCTAGCCACAGAGAAGAAAACTTGACAATTCCATTTTCTTGCAACATCCATTATGTAATCCTGAATTTGATGTTCTTTTTATTCCCTTGATGCTCCTCTCTCTTGTGCCAAGTGATTATAGTGGTAACTAGGGACCGTTTGGTCCTCATGGCCACTGGCCTGGCTATTGGGTATTGTAGCAGAGAGGCTGTTGGCTAGACACGATGACAGTATCATTCCTCACTGTGTCTACTATCATCAAAAGCCCAGGAGGCAGACTTGTGGTTATATCATCAGCTTGCCATCAGTTCTCCTCATTTACATATGTTTGAAGATTCCATGATTATATATGCATTCTTTGGTGAGCCAACTCTTTATTAGTCATTTGAGAATCTTATTGGGCAACATTCAATGTTGAACATTTGTAATTGGTAAATTGACTTCTTCCTTTTTTATACCCCATCAGTACATGCTGTTCTATTAAAAAAAATTCATAGTTGGAAAATAGTAAGATTCTAAAAAATGTTTTTTCACCCATTAGGTTTGTTTTGACCATATCTCTGGGAAGTGCAGTCATATAATGACTGATACTTTAAAAAAAATGCCTGATATAAATCAGATACTAGCTATATGGCCCTGGGCAGGTCACCCAACCTCTATTTGCTATAATCCTTTGGAGAAGGAAATGACAAACCACTCCAGTATCCTTGTCAAGAAAACAGTATTGGTGTGCTATGGTCCACAGTGTCACCAAGTGTCAGACTCAAAGACGATTAACAACAATGTGATACAGAGTATAGAATACTGGACCTGAAACTAGGAAGATCTAAGTTCAAACCCAGCTTAAGACACTACTAGCTGTGTGACCCTGGGCAAGTCCATTAACCTCTCTTAGCCTCAGTTACCTTATCTGTAAAGTGGAGATAATAATAGAACCTACTTGACGGGGTTATTGTGAGAATAAATTGAGATAATATATGCAAACCACTTTAGAAACCTTAAAGCACTTTTATAAATGTTAGCTATTATTGGTAACATTTTAGGGATAGGGCAAAGAGATTTGATTAGCATTGTTCTAGACAAGGAGAATATTAGGTAGAGAGCATGAAAGGAGGATGAAAGAGAGAGGGGAAATCCTGCATACAGGGCAATAAGAAAAAGGGAAGGGGAAGAAGGCTGAGTGAAAAAGTAGAAGGAAGATGGAAAGAAGAAAAAATAGAAGAATGCAAGAACCCCACCCCTATGATGGGGAGGTTTTGGAGGGAATCCATGGTCAGAAGTGGCAAGAAGTAAGGAATGCCTATTCTTAAATTAAAAGGCAACATGATCCAATGGAAAGAGCTTTGAATTTAGAGTCAAATGATCCTAGTTCAAAGCCCTTCTCTGTCACTTATAAGCTGTGTGACCTTGGCCAAATCACAACTTCTCTGGGCCTTAGTGTCTTCATCTATTAAAAGAAAGGATCAGAGTAGATGATTCCTAAGGTCCCTTCACATTCTGATACCCAATTGAGTGTGTATGTTATTCCCTCCTTAAGTCAAATTCAATGAGAATAAGGTTGTCCCATTCCGTTTCACCTTTCTGCTCTTCCCCCCCATTATAACAGTTTTCTCTTGCCTTTTTTATATGAAATAATTTACCCTAATCTATCTCTCTCTTTCTCCTTCTCCCAATATATTCCTCTCTTACCTCTTAATTTTATTTTTTAGATATCATCCCTTCATATTCAACTTGTCTTGTGCCCTGTCTATGTATACATGTACATACATATGCACACCCTCACATATATATTTATACACACCTACACCCTCCTACACATACATATATATGTATGTATACATATATACATATATATTCCCTTCAACTGTCCTCATACTGAGGAAAGTTTTATGGGTTACAATTATCATTTTTCTGTGTAGGAATATAAATAGTTCAACTTTAATAAGTTCCTTATGATTTCTTCTTCCTGTTTACCTTCTCATGCTTCTCTTGCTTCTTGTATTTGAAAGTCAAATTTTCTGTTCAGCTCTGATTTTTTTCATCAAGAATGCTTGGAAATCCTCTATTTCATTGAATGACCATATTTTCCCCTGAAGCATTATACTCAGTTTTGCTGAGTAGGTGATTCTTGGTTTTAATCCTAGCTCGCTTTTCTTGATTGTCTTGCATCATTCTCATTTCTCTTCCCAATTTTTCCTCTGCTTCTATTACTTGGTTTTCAAAATCCTTCTTGAGCTCCCCCATGGCCTGTAACCGTTCATATTTTTCTTGGAGGCTGTTGATGCAGGAGTTATGACTTCATTGTCTTCCTCCCACTCCATGCCTTGATCCTTTTTGTCCCCCAAAAAAGGATTCTGTGGTCTGTTTGTGCTTCCTCTGTTTGCTCATATTGCCAGCCAATTACTTGATTTTTGAGCTCTTTGCCACAATAGAATTCTGCTTCCAGAATGGAGAGAGCTTTGTCCCAACTAGCTGGGGTTTTTGCAGCTGCTGGACTATTAGGAGGGCACACTCTCTACAGCCCCCAATAGCTCTGGCACACCAGCGTTCCTCACCCCAGGACCACCACCCAAGACCGTGATCTAGATCTAAGAAAGTTAAAGCAAAAGTGATTCCCCTTTGAATGGTCACTAAAATCTGCAGGCCAGGAGCTCCTGAGGCATCCAAGTCACACGGCTACCCCTGTGTCTCCACAGCTTCTTGCCCCAGGGCCAGAGGCCTGACCATGCTCTTCCCTCCCTCCCTGTTCCAACAGAGTTCCACACTGACCTTTTACTTTGTCTTTGGCATTTATGAGTTGAGAAGTCAGGAAACCTTCCCAGCTGCTGGTGCTTCACTCTCCTGAAGTCTGCTCTGGCTGCCGCTTGTTGGGGCCACCCTGGGGCCAGAACTGGGAGGCTCACACAGTACTGTGCTGGGCTCTCAGCCCAGTGCAATAGACCCTTCCTGTCAGCCTGCCAGGCAGCCTTCAGCAGGAGATTTGTTTCTCTCTGTCTCTTTGTGGGTTCTGTAGCTCTAAAGTTTGTTTAGAGTACTTTTTTTTACATGTATTGGAAGTTGCGGAAGCTGGAGCACACGCCAAGTTTGTGCTTCTACCCCCCCATTTTGGCTCCCTCTGTTGTCCCTTCACATTCTGAATCTATGTAAACCAATGATTTTCTCCAAGCATGCAAGTGGAGGTAAAGGGGACTGGGCTGGGAGGAACTTTAGAAAAGCCTTTGGAAACAGCAATCACTACAGTGTCAGTAGTGGTGATTGGCGGGGAGGGGAGCGGAAGGGAGGCATTGGGATGAGGAGTGAGGGCAGCAGGGCCCAGAAGGGTGAGTGTCTTTTCCTCAGCCCAATGCCCTGCTGGTAACTACCAGGTAAGAAGGCAGCTGAAGGGGTGGGGGAGTGTGGAGCAACCTGGAAAGCTAAAGCATGCTCTGTAATTGTAGGCACTCAATTTTCTTTTTCCATTTTTTTTTCTGTCTGTACGACAGCAATTTAAGTTAATTAAATGTAACAATAAATTATTCCTTGTCTGCCTTGGAATGAGCTCTCATCACTCATTGACTCGAGGAAGAACAGACCCATGGAGAGGGAAAGGATGCTGCTCTTAAGGGAAGAGGCTGTTAAAAAAAAAAAAGACAGAGCAATGGGAAGTTGGGTGGGGAGGACAGATGGCCATGTACTCTTGCCTCATGTACTTTACCCCCCAAAATAGTGTGATCTTGAGCACCCTGTGCTCTGTTATCTGTCTACTCAGCCATGATGGAGAAGTATTTTCTCCATGGAGACTATGAGAGCAGGTAGGCATGCAGACAGCCCCAGGTGTAGCTCCCTTTAGGTACTTGGCATATTCCTGAAGAGTTCCTTGCATAGGTTTAATTTTTTTTCCAATTTGAATCTCATTTTAGATAGGTTCAGGAGCTCACTTTTTAAAGGAACCATTCAGGGAATACTTTTTCTTCAATACATCGGCATCTTCCTCTCCACTCCCTAATTCAGTGTGTTTGTGTGTGTGTGTGTGTGTGTGTGTGTGTGTGCCCTAAATCAGGAATTCCATAGACTGACTTTGCAGACATTCAGTGTAATTACCAGGGAAAATGAAAAGGTAATGGTTCTCTTGCCTTCTGTCTATCCTAAGGATAATCTTCCCATAAAACCCTCCCTATTCATCTGGATTTAGGTGGCTTGCTAGAAACTACCTTTGCCAAACATGAATCCAGTACAATAAGCATTGATTAAGCTCCTACTGTGTTGTAGGCAATTTATATAGTGAGGAGACAGGAACTGGACCTGCAATTTCCTTAATATGAGGAATTCCAGCATGAGGAAACTCTCTCCATTTAAACAAGGCAGCACCTCCTTTGAAACTTATAGGGAATACACCTGTGATTTCCTTGATATAGGGAATGCCCTTATGAGATAACTTCACCTACTCATGCAGGTCAGCACCTCAGCAGCTCACAGTCTTATAAAAATAAAGAATTGCCTAACATAGGGGTCCGGAAGTGACCCTTCCCTATGTATGTCTAATGAAGTTCAACAGCAAGAAATAGAAAAAGAAATTCCATTTAAAGTTACTGTAGACATTACAAAACATTTGGGAGTCTACCTGCCAAAACAAACCCAGGAACTATATGAACGCAATTACAAAACACTTCACAAAAATTAAAGTCAGATATAAATAACTGGAAGAACATCAGTTGCTCATGGTTAGGCCCAGCTTATATAATAAAAATGATAATTTTACCTAAATTAATTCACCTATTTAGTACCACACCAAACTATCAAAAATTATTTTATAGAGCTAGAAAAAGTAGTAAAAAAAATTCATCTGGAAGAACAAAAAGTCCAGAATATCAAAGGAATTAATGAAAAGAAATGCTAGGGAAGGTGGCCTCGCTATACCAGATTTTTTTTTTTTTTTTAGCAATCGGGGTTAAGTAACTTGCTCAAGGTTACATGGCCAGTTATTTCTGGGTGTGGTGGTGAGTATCTGAGCCCGGATTTGATCCAGGTCATCCCGACACTGGAGCCGTTGCTCTTACTCACTGAGCCACCTGGCCACCCCTAAGCAATTGGGGTTAAGTAACTTGCTCAAGGTTACACAGCCAGGTGTTTCTGTGTGGGTGCTAAGTGTCTGAGCCCGGGATTCGATCTCCAGGTCTTCTCAACACTGGAGCCGGTGCTCTTACTCGCTGTGCTACCTGGCTGCCCCTGCTATATCAGATTTTAAACTGTATTATATAGCAGCAGTCACCAAAACTACTTGGTGCTGGTTGAGGAATAGAGTGGTAGATCAGTGGAATAGAATAGTATTCAAGGCACAGTAGTCAATTACGTTAGTAATCTACTGTATGATAAACCCAAAGACTCCAGCTTCTGGGATAAGAACTCACTATTTGGCAAAAACTGATGGGAAAATTAGAAAATAGTGTGGCAGAAACTAGCCATAGACCAATATCTTACACAGCATACCAAAATAAAGTCTAAATAGGTTCATGATTTAGATATAAAGGCTGATAGTGTAAGCAATTTATGACCAAACAAGAGATAGACAGCATTACAAAATGCAAAATGGATAATTTTGATTACATTAAATTGAAAACTTTTTGTACAAAGCCAATGTAACCAAGATTAGGAGGGAAGCAGAAAATTGGGAAAGAATGTTTACAACCAGTGTCTCTGATAAAGTCCTCATTTCTAAAACATACAGAAAATTGTCAAATTTATAAGAACACAAGTCATTTCCCCAATTGATAGATGGTCAAAGCATATAAACAGGAAGTTTTCAGAGGAAGAAATTAAAGCTATCTATAATCATATGGAAAAATGCTCTAAATCACTATTGATCAGAAAAATGCAAATCAAAACAACTCTTAGGTACCACATCCCACCTGTCAGATTCGTTAATATGACAAAACCGGAAAATGACAAATGCTGGAGAAGATGTGGGGAAATTGGAACACTAATGCATTGTTGGTGGAGTTGTGAACTGATCCAACCATCCTGGAGAGCAATTTGGAACTATGCCCAAAGGGCTATAAAAATGTGCATACCCTTTGAGCTAGCAATATCACTTCTAGGGCTGCATCCAAAAGAGATCATACAAGTGGGAAAACGGACCATAAGTACAAAAATATTTATAGTAGCTCTTTTGGTGGTGGCAAAGAATCAAGGGTATGCCCATCAATTGGGGAATGGCTAAACAAGTTGTAGTATATGAATGTAATAGAATACTATTGTGCTGTAAGAAATGAGGAGCAGACGGACTTCATAACCTGGAGAGACTTCTATAAACTGATGCTGAGTGAGGGAAGCAGAACCAGGAGAACATTATAAAATAATTACAGACACTTCGTATCTCTGATGACTAACTTTGATAGATTGGGCTCCCCTCAGCAATGCAAGTTTATAAGATGACTCCAAAGGACTCATGATGGAAAAGGCTGTCCATATCCAGAGAAAGAATTATGAAGTCTGAATGCAGATTGAAGCAAACTGCTTACTATCTCTCTTTTTCATTTTGTTTTTTCTTGTTATTCATTTCATTGGTCGTAATTCTTCTTTACAACTTGACTAATGTTTAATGTGAAGGTATATGTAGAATCTATATTGGCTTGCATGCAGCCATGGTGGGGGGGGGGGTGGTGGAGAAAATTTGGAATTCAAAAACTTGTGGAACTCACTGTTGTAAGCTAATAGTAAATAAATTTAAAAAAAATTTTTAAAAGAACTTGGCCCTCCAGTTTTTGTATGGCTAGTGAACTAAGAATGATTTTTACATTTTTAAAAAATGCAATAAACTTTTATTTAAAAATGCAAAAACCATTCTTAGTTCATGGGCTTACTTTGGCCCATGGGCTGTAGTTTGCCAATCCCGGCAGACTAAGTGATTTGCCTAGGGTCATACAGCTAGTATGTGTCAAAGGCAAAATTTGAATTCAGGTCTTCATGGTTCCAAATCCAGTTCTCTGACCACTGTTCTATATTGCCTCTCACACAGAGATAGCATTTAAAAAAATCCCTGCCCTAAAAGAGCTCAGATTTTGTGGGGACACAACATAGCGTATAATTAAGGACAGGGACTGAGGTTTTGCCTTTCTTTGTATTTCCAGTATTTATTTAGCACCATGCCTACTTGTGTTGCTTTTCAGTCATTTTCAGTTGTGTCCAATGCTTTGTGATCAAATTTGAGTTTTTCTTGGCGAAGATACTGGAGTGGCTTGCCATGTCCATTTCCAGCTCATTTTACAGATGATAAAATTGAGGCAAATAGGGTTAAGTGACTTGCCCAGGGTCACACAGCTAGTAGTTTGCCATTTCCATCTCCAGCTCCTTTTACAGATGAGGAAACTGAGGCAAATGGGGTTAAGTGACTTGCCCACAGTCTCACAGGTAATAAGTGTCAGAGGCCATATTTGAGCTCAGGAAGATGAGAGCCTAGTGCTCGATCCACTGAGCCACCTTGCTTAATGAATGCTTGTTGACTAACACTATCATACCTGAGCAGCTAGGTGATGTAACTGATAAATCGATGGATCTGGACTCAGGAAGACCTAAATTCAAATCCTCAGATACCTACAGAAATCAAGTGAGATAACATTTATAAAGCACTTTCAGTGCCTTGGCCCATAGCAGGTGTTTAATAAGTGCTTAGTCTCTTTCTTTCTTATGATTTGTAGCCATATGGTGTCCCTAGAAGAACCTTTTTGACAAATAGAAAAGGCTGTGTTTTTGTAAGAAGCCTGTGGTTGCAAAAATGCACTGCTGAATTACCCAAAGGCAATCCCTCCCACTCTCTTCATTCCTTTTCAATTATGAGGGGCTCTCCATGCTTGACTGTATCCACCACATTGCTGCTCTAAAATCTCAGGTCGTCCTAAGTAAAAGTGGCCCTGAGTGAACAGGAGTCATCAACCTTTCAGTGAACAGCTGAATTCGTTAACAGATACCACAGAGGCTGCTGCTGATAATGTGTTCCAAGTGCTTCCACATACACCATCTCATTTGATGTGAGCTACAAAATCTCCAGACTGGCATTTTAAGCCCTCCAACCTTTCCAGACTTATTTCCCATAATCCTTCCTCTCCTTCCCCCCCTCCCCCAACTCCCACTGCCACTGCTTTAGTAAAGCTCCCACCAATCTTTCTCAATTTACTTCCCATAAACCCCCTTTCATACCCTCTCTATTCTAGACAAACTTGTCTGCTACCTATTCTTTACAAGAAAAGAGAAAGGAAAGAAAAAAGCACTTATTAAGCTCTTGCTTTATGCCAGGAATGTTATAAACACTTTACACATATCTTGTTAGAGCCTCATGACAACCCTGGGATGCTAGTATTATCCCCATTTTATAGTTCAGGAAACTGAGGCAGACTTAGGTTAAGTGACTTGCCCAGAGTCACATAGCTAGTAAGTATCCGAGACAATTTGAAATCAGGGCTTCCTGAACTGAGGTCTAGCATTCCATCCACCGTACCACCTCCAGACAGAAGCTCTTAACCATTTTTGTGTCTCTGGTTTAGGTATTAGGACTACATTTTTCTCATAAAATGAGTTTGATAAAATGATTTCTTTATAATTGGGGGGGGGGGAATTTGTATAATATAAGTATTAATTGTTTTTTAAAAGTTTGATAGAATTTTCCTGTAAATTCATTTTGACCAGGGTTATCTTTTCCCCTTTGGTTGTTCCTTTATAGCCAATTCAGTTTCCTTTTATGAGATTGGATTATGTAAGATCTCTATCTGGTGTTCTGTTGATTGATTATTCAATATAATTATAGATAATCCTCTTTCAAATTCTAAGTTTTGCTAGCAAATAACTCTATAGCAAGGTTTGATTATTCTTTTTTATTTCTTTTGGGTTTATTGTGATTTCATCTTCATTTTTTATTTTTTAATTGATTTTACTCACTTTTTAATTAAGTTGGCTAAAGATTTGTCAATTTTGTTAGTCTTTTCAAAGGACCAGATCTTAACTTGTTTTTTTTTAATGCTTTATTAACTTCTGATTTATATCATTCATTTCCACCAGATTTTGAGTTACAGATTTTCTCCCCGTTTTTCCCCTACCCACCGCCCCAAAATAGCAGTCTGACAGGATATCCCCTCCTCCAGTCTGCTCTCTCCCATATTTTCTCCCACACCCCTTTCGACTTTTCCACTGGATCTCTATGCCCCAGTGCCTGTATATCTTATTTTCCAATTACATGTAAAATAGTATTAATAATAGTATATATATATATATATGTATGTATTTGAGTATTTGATTTTAACACTTTGAATTCCAGATTCATTCCCTTCCTCCCTTGTCACCCACCCTTACTGGGAAGATAAGCAATTCAGTATAGGTTGTACATGTGTGGCTAATGCAAAACAATAACATAGTAGATATATTGTAAAAGACTGACTATATTTCCCTCCCTCCTATCCCACCTCCCACTTATTCTATTCTCCACTTTGATCCCATCCCTTTTCAAAAGTGGGTGCTTCCAACTTCCCTCCCCCCAGCCTGCCCTCCCTTCCATCATCCCCCCTCTCATCCCCTTCCCCCCTACTCTCCTGGAGGGTGAGATGCCTATTTAGTGTGCATTTCATTCCCTCCTCAAGCCAAATTCAATGGGAATAAGGTTGACCCATTCCCTTTTGCTTTCCTATTCTTCCCCTCCATTGTAACCATTTTCCCTTGCCTCTTCTATATGAGACAGTTTACCCCATTCTGTCTCTCCCCATCTCCCCTCATTATATTCCTCTCTCACCTCTTAATTTCACCTTTTAAGTATCATTCCCTCCTGTTAAATTGATCCTGTGCCCTCTATCTATGTATACCTGTAAACATATATACACACAATCACATATGTATTCATATGCCCATATACCCTCATATATAAACATATATATGTATATATATATATATATATATATATATTTCTATTCCCTTCAACACTGAGAAAAGTTTTATCAGTTACAATTATTGTTTTTCCATGTAGGAATGTTAATAGCTCAACTTTGATAAGTTCCTTATGATTTCTTTTCCCTGTTTATCTTCTCATGCTTCTTTTGCTTCTTGTATCTGAATGTCAAATTTTCTATTCAACTCTGGTTTTTTCAGCAAGAATGCTTGAAAGTGCTCTATTCCACTGAATGACCATATTTTCCCCTGAGACATGACACCCAGTTTTGCTGGGTAGGTGACTCTTGGTTTTAATCCCACTCCTTTGCCCTCCGGAATATCACATTCCAAGCCCTTCGATCCCTCAGTGTAGAAGCTGCCAGATCCTCGGTTATCCTGATTGTGTTTCCACAATATTTAAATTGTTTCTTCCTGGATGCTTATAATATTCTCTCCTTAATCTGGGAATTCCAGAACCTGGCTATAATATTCCTAGGAGTTTTCTTTTTGGGATCTTTTTCAGGAGGTGATTGGTGGATTCTTTCAACCTCTATATTGCCCTCTGGTTCTAAAACATCAGGGCAGTTTTCTTTGAGAACTTCCTGGATGATGATTTCTAGGTTCTTACTTTGATCATGGCTTTCAGGTAGTCCAATAATTTTTAAATTATCTCTCCTGGATCTATTTTCCAGATCAGTGGTTTTCCCCATAAGGTATTTCACATTGCCTTCTATTCTTTCATTTGTTTGGGTCTGTTTAACAGCATCTTGATTTCTCATAAAGTCCTTAGCTTCCATTTGCTCCAATCTAATTCTTAAGCAATGATTCTCCTCATTGAGCTTTTGAGATTCTTTTGAAGTTTTTTTTAAATCAGTTCTATTATCTTTTTTGTTTCAAATTTTTTTATTTCTCCCTTAATCCTCAAGATCTATTCTTGTACTTATTTGGGGTTTCTAATTTTTAAAATTGCATTTGTCTTCATTTTATTTTGTTAACATGTTTTAGGGACTTAATTTTCCCTTTTAGGCCTACTTAAGTTGCAACCCGTGAATCTAGGTATATTTCCTCATTATTATCTGTCTTTCACATGGTTAATGATTATTTCTATAATTTGTTCTTTTACCCACTAACTAGTTAGAATTTCATCATTACATCTCTCTTTTCTAAGTCTGTGATTTTTTCTTGAGTTCCGTGTATTAATTATTATAGTGTTATGGTCTCTGAAATATATGTTTAGCATTTCTGCTTTTTAAATTTTTATTCATAATTATCATTGCTCTTATACATGATCTATTTTTAAAGGTGCCATGTTGTGATGAGAAATATGGGATTTCTTTAATGCTTCCATTCAGAAAATTTCATAGATCTGTTTAGCTCTAATGTCTCCAACAGATTTTTTTTTAGTTCTGCTTTTTTCCTTTTTAAAAAAATTCTTATTAGGTTTGTCTGGCTCTGTCTGAGAGGAGAATGTTTAAAAATCTCCTATTTTTATTGCGCTGCTATCTTTGGGTTGGCTTTTTTTGCAATTCAGTTAATTTTTCTTTTCTGAATTTAGATGCTATAACATTTGATGCATATAAATTTAATATTGAAAATTATTTCTTTAAGCAAAATATAATTGACTTGTTTATCTTTATTAATGTTGTAAATTTTTAGTTTTTTTTTGTCTGGTAGTATGATTGCAGCTCCAACCTTTTTGCATCACCTGAGGCATGGTAAATTTTGTTCCAGTCTTTCATTTTAATTCTATGTGTACTTTTGCTTTCATAAATAATTATCTCATTTAAGCAACAGATTTTAGTGTACTGTTTTCTTAATCATTTTGTAACTTTCTTGTTTTATTGGAGTATATTTATATTTATAAGTTATGAGAGTTAGGCTTGTGTTTTCCTTCATTTGTTTCTTTACTATTGGGATTAAAATTTTTTCTCATCCCTTTCTTTTTTTTTGGCAAATTTTAGTTTATATTTATTTTTATTGACAAAGTAAATACTTTGTGCCTACAGTTTTGTTTAAATTACTGAGAAGCAAGTTTAATAAAAGGTTCTCTTACTGTTCTAGTTCTTTCATTTGCCTATCTTTTCCCTAGTGTGGAGATTTTACTTAAATAATTTTTTTATTTTTTTTAATTTTTGCTTTTTTGGAGGAGGGAAGGCAGGGCAATTGATGTTAAGTGACTTGTCCAAGGTCACACAGCTAGTAAGTATTAAGTGTCTGAGGCTGGATTTGAACTCAGGTTCTCCTGACTCCAGGGCCAGTGCTCTATTCACTGTGCCACCTAGCCTCCCCCTATTGTTCTCTTCATTAAGAAAGAGACTTGTGATCTCATATCAAGCATATTCCACAGCCATTCCAAGTGACAGCACCCTCTAGTAACTCACACATTCCTTCTTCTGCGTTCATGTTGTTCATGGAGTCACAACACTCTCTCAGAGAAAGTGATCAGTCAGTAAACATATATTAAGTGCCTACTATGTACCAGGCACTATGCTAAGTACTGGAGACTCAAAGAAAGGTGAAAGTTCCTGTTCTCAAGGTGCTCATGGTATAATGGAGGAGACAACATGGAAGCAAGTATGTACAAATATGCTATATACTGGTTAAATTGCAAACAACAGGAGGAAGGCACTAAAATTAAGAGGGCTCACCCAAAGCATCAAAATCCCCCAGATGGGGGCAGCTAGGTGGCGCAGTGAATAGAGCACCGGCCTGGAGTCCGGAGGACCTGAGTTCAAATCCGACCTCAGATACTTAACACTTACTAGCTGCGTGACCTTGGGCAAGTCAGTTAACCCCAATTGCCCTGCCTTCCCCCCAAAAAAAGACCAGAAAAAATCCCCCAGATAGGATGCTGCCTACCTCGGCCATAAACACACTCTCTTTCCCCACAGGAGTGTTCTTTAACCACACACCCTTACTCACTAGGCTGAGATTCCCCCCTTTCATTCTTCCCAAATTCAATTCATTCATTCCTTTCTGTTTCCTTTTCCATTCTCCAATAGCTTTTCTTCTTGCTAGGAATTATTTTCTTTCTTTTCACCCATGGACTTTGTTAAGGTTGCATCACCCTTGGAGAACACCTGTGTCCTCCCTCTCCTTATTCTCCATTTATGTATTTTTCTACTCCCAAGCTCTCTCCCACAAAATACAGCAACTTACTTGTAGTGGATTTGTGAATGTCTGCTATACTTCACTTTGGTTCTTCTAGTTTCACTCCAATTTCTTTAATTTCTCCTTCCTTCTGTACCCCTGATGCTGGACTGCAAATCAGCCTTTGATTTCTTCTGTGTTGGAGGATTTAGGGATTGCTGGCTTGCCCTGAATAGCCTCTGAGGGGACAGGACTAACTCCAGGTGGATTTCAATCATTTTTTTGTTTAAGCATGATGTCGTCTGACTACTATTTGTTAAGATGAATAAATAGTCAGATCAGACATGTCATCAGAACAGTTGAGTTCAAATGAAAATGTGCATCTTTTGTCTTTATATTAAGCAGTTATCATCTTGAATTTTGCCATAACTCACAAACTAACTTCACTTTGGCTAATACCTTACCCCCTTTCCTTTGATTATCTTGACTCTCTTCTTTTTCTTCTCTAGTTGCATTGAATCAGTAGCTGCTGCTTTTTGAAGAGTGGGTGAGAGCAGGAATGGTGCTATAGACAGCCTCTGCAGCATTGAAACCTAGATCTGGGTCCCAGGTGAAAGAAAAGCAGTATGTTTTCAGTCTTCCCCCACCCCCTACCACCTGCACATGGTTAGGCAGAGTCAATGTCTGTCACTTGTTTTAGGGGTGGGGATGTGTTGGCAGGATTTTGCATTGAGAGAGAAGTCGCTCAATAGATTCTAGGCACAAGCCTGGGGATTAATTTGTGAGTTCATGCCAGGTATGTGGATAATGAGACCTGGAGAAAGTATCTAATCTTCCTTTTGTTCATCCATCCTGTAAACCTGGAAATAAATCTCTCTTTGTGTCTGTCTCTCTGTCTCTCTCTCTGTCTCTCTCTCTCTCTGTCTGTCTCTCTGTCTTTTTCTCTCTGTGTCTCTCTCTGTCTCTTTCTCTCTGTGTCTGTCTCTCTG
>NW_027187380.1:6673177-6743874 GCF_028583685.1 Petaurus breviceps papuanus
TTCCTTCTAGAAATGTGCCCCGACCTACACTTGCAGGTTGGGTCTCCAGGGAACACAACTATTCCAAGGTTCTACTACTCTGAGGGTCTACACTCTTAAATTTATAGCTTATGAGCCCCACATCCCTGTTCCTCAGATCTGGCTCCTGTCTTGACTATTATGCAGTCTCCTACTGGTAAAGTAGCTATGCTACAAAGAAATGCTCCTCTACTCCCTAAATCCCACCCACCCAAGTGAGGAATGATTCCCTTTCAAGTGCTAGGTTTTTCTTCCAAGGCTGGCTTTCTTCTTTGCTGCCATTGGTCATACTTCTAGAGTTGTCTCCCACCACTGCTGCTTTCTAGAAAATGCAACTTGTCTTTCAAAGGGGCTATTAGGGCCAATAGCTAGATGCTCTGTATTTCCATCAAGCTCAACTGAAGTTCTCCATACCTTATAAAGAGAAAATGAAGGCACTTTTTTGTACTTCCTTTAAGACCTTAACACCTCATTGTCTCTCTCATTTGCCCCTGCTTTCCTTATAACTTATATGAATAAGTTGTCCTGATCATCTCCCCTGCCATAGGTCTGATCCTGTCATAGCATGCTATGCTAACTTGTGCACCTGCATCCCTCAATAAAATATAAGCTCTTTGAAGGTAGAAACTAGCTCATATTTTGTTTGTCTTTGTAGTTCTAATGTCTAGCATAGTACTTTGTACCTAGTATGCATATAAATGTTTGTCAAATCTAACTGAATAAATATCCTTGTGAAATAAGCATCAGGGCATTATTATGCCCATGTTATAGAGGAAGAAGTTGAGGCCCAGAGAGGGAAAATTTTGACTGACTAGTTTCTGGCTCATCATCATCATTGCTGACATTTATATAGAACCTACTGAGTGCCAGGTACTCTACTAAGCACTATAGAAATATATCTTGGGGCAACTAGGTGGCACAATGAATAGAGCACTGGCCCTGGAGTCAGGAGGACCTGAGTTCAAATCCAGCCTCAGACACAACACAAAACTAGCTGTGTGACCTTTGGAAAATCACTTAACCCCAATTGCCCTACCTTCCCCCCTCCAAAAAAAAAAGCAAAAAGAAAAATCTAAAAAACAAAGATATGTATATATTTCATTTGATCCTCACAAGAACGCCAGGAGGTTAGTGCTATTACTACCCCATTGTACAGAAGAGTAACTGAGTAACTGCATGTTGAATGATAATGAAGGGGTGACAATGCTGCCCTCTATTTTTTGGATGGGGTACACAGGGCAATTGGGGCTAAGTGACTTTCCCAAGGTCACACAGCTAGTAAGTGTGTCAAGTCTCTGAGGCCGAATTTGAACTCAGGTCCTCCTGACTCCAGGGCCAGTGCTCTATTCTCTGTGCCACCTAGCTGCCCCCTCTATTTTTTTTTAAAGCAATCGGGGTTAAGTAACTTGCTCAAGGTTACACGGCCAGTTATTTCTGGGTGTGGTGCTGAGTATCTGAGCCCAGATTTGATCCAGGTCATCCCAACACTGGAGCCAGCGCTCTTACTCGCCGAGCCACCTGGTCACCCCTTGCCCCCTCTATTTTTGATGATCAAAGTGGGTTGCCCAGGTTGGTGATCTGGAATCTCTTCCAAACCCAGCAGCAAAACTAGTCCCTAGAAAGAGAGAGTAACAAAACAAATGAAGCTAGAAATGCAATTCACCCAGCCTGGCCCTTAGCCCCCGTCCCCCCTCTCTTCTTGTTTCTAATTAACCTTTGTGGGGGTGGGCAGCCCTAGGTGTTCTCTCTGATGCCCTCCCCCTCACTCTGCCCTTTCAGACCAGCCCTGAAAGGTTAATTACCAAATCAGCCCATCCAATGAAATTTTGTCTCTGTGCCTTAAAGACCAAATCACACTTTGGCAATGAGGCTATTTATGGCGTCTAATAAGCATTTTTCGGAGTGATTAACCTTTATGCCGTGGAAATCTTGAGCTCTGTGCTTGTTTGCTGTGCTTAAGGGACAGCCTGAGGCAGGATTCGGCAGGTGCAGAGGCTTGCCAGCCTGGAATATCGGTGGCTTCAGTCCACAGACCCCCCCCACTCCCATCCCCTTACCCCCATCTCTACCTTACCTAACCCCCCACCAAATGGCATCCTTCTTAGGATCACAGGATTTCAGAAAGAACAGAGAGCTTTGATTATCATCTAGTCTAAAAAAACCCTCTTCATTTCACAGCTGAGGAAACTGAGATCCAGAGAAGTCAAATAATTTGCCCACTGTCACATAAGTCAAACACTACAGAGCTGGGATTTGAACCCTGATCTTGTGGGTCTCCCTCCAGTGTTCCTCTAACTAGTTGCTGCTGACTTTACTGTGGTCATATGTCTTTTCTAAAGCACAGGGATCTGTCCTTAGTCCCTTCTGTATCCTTTGACACACCCTGCTCCGCACATAGTAGGTGCCCTGTTAATTGCTGAATCCAGAGACACTATTGTATCATAGGAGGAATAGCCTTAGAATAAGTCCCCAGGGAATAAGACCCAGGTTCTAGCTCCAGCCCTGCCAGGGACCTAGCTACTTAACCTTGGGGAAATCAACTTCCTACTGTGATCCTTCATTTCCTCATCTATAAAATGGGCATAATATTTTAACTACTTATAGCATAAGACTGTTGGATATAGAAGCTAGCATTTATTTACATAAATACATGAATAAATATATAAAGCTTTTTAAGGTTTGCAAAGCACTTTATTTATGTTATCTCACTGGATCCTTATAGCAACCCTGGAGGGTAGGCACCATTATCATTCCCCATTTTACAGATTTAGAAACTGAACCTAAGAAAGTTGTGACTTGCCCAGGTTCACACAGCTAAGTGTCTCAGTAAGGATTCAATCTCAGGTTTAACTCAAGGTGCCAGTTAGTTGCCTCATAAGTACTTTGTAAACTGACAAGAGTTATGTAAACATCAGCTCTTACTATTGTTAAACCCAATGCTTGCTTATTCTCCGGTCTTTGGGAGTGGGTGGGAAAGGGAACACTGTGGATTGGAAATATGTGGATTCTTTTGGTGCTCTTAAATCTTTCCTCCCTACCCCCTGCCTTTCCTGGTGACCTGGATCCTGGATCCTAGCTCTCTCTAGAGAGCCTTCCTTGTTTCTTCCCTTACCCAGTTGTTAGCAGTGTCTTCTTCCTAAAATTACTCTCTATTCCTTAGTTGAATTGTTAGTTACTTTTAATTCAATACATGTTGTTTTCTGTCCCTTCCCCAATCATCCCTCAGTCCCCCACCAGCACAATCTCAGCTACTTGAGGACAAGAACCATTTTGTCTTTGTATCTCAAGCACCTAGCATTGTGCCTTTCTTGTACTATGCATTTAATAAATGTTTATTGAACCACATTTCTTCTCTTCTGGCCTTTGCCAATGTACCTATAACCCTGCGGATGCTGCACAGATACTAATAGAGTTTGTAGAGGGATTCTCATTTACTCATGGAATTGGATTATTTGGTTACCAGAGTTCTTTCCTACTCTGAGATTTGTGATAATGTAATATATCCTAGGTGGTTTTGCATTTTAATTAGGGAATCTTGAAGGTTGTTGTTTCCGATTCTTTATGACTCCACTTGGGGTTTTCTTGGCAAAGATACTGAAGTGATTTGTCATTTCCTTCTCTAGTTCATTTTACTGATGAGGAAACTGAGGCAGAGAGGGTTAAGTGACTTTCCCAGGGTCACAAAGCTAGTAAGTGTCTGAGGTCAGATTTGAACTCAAGGAAGATCAGTCTTCCTGACTCCAGGCGTGGTGCTCTACCTACGGCACCAGCTAACTGTCCTGTTCTTGAAGGTGGGAAAGGCTTTAAGGTACAAGGGTGGGATAATGGATAGTTGGATTGATCTCTGGGGGAATGTGTCAGCCTGAGAACCTCTCAAATCATGGCAACTAGACAGTCTGCAAATGTTGCTAGCTCTGGACTCAGACTGCTTTCCTTGTGGTTCAATTCTGCCCTTGGAGGTAGGGGCAAGAGGGAGGGGCCCCAGGGGAAAAAAAACATTTCCATCTAGGCTATATGGTTTAAGAATGCAAACCTCTCACTCCCCCTTTAAGAGGCTGTTTGTATGGTCCTTCACTCTTACCATATGCCACTTCACTGATTACAAGCCATGGATTTTTCTGGCCATAAAAATATGCCTTTATAAAAAATGAATATTAAAGTGTCCCTGATTGGACCCTGCATGTTTTATGCTGCTGGCCCCCTAGTCCTAGCTCTGAAAAAAGGGTAAGAATTTGTACGAGGTGCAGGAAGTCTTCATTATACCTCTAAGGCCTCCATTTTCTAATGTGTGGTGGGTTGTGGGAGATTGAGGATAGGTTCTCTCTGTTAGGGCAGCAAACTTTGAGAAAGACCCTTCTCTCTGCTCAGAGATCAAGGGAAGAAAATGGATAGCTTCCATCCTTCTTTGCCCCAGCTTTTTGTTTATGAAATGAAGATAAACAGTAGAGTTATTTCCTAGGGAGTTAAACCAAGGAGGCTGTGGTGTTTAATTTCTGGTTAATAAAATGTTAGAACTTTCTTAGGACAGGAAAATCATATGGGCTGCTCTAATATATAGTACATTTGGAAGATCCAAAGAGGAAGTGAATTGGTCATTGTGTGAGAATGAAGCAACAGGAAAATGGCTCACATGCTTTATGAGTATTGTCAAGTTGTTGTTATTATTATTAATAGCTAACATTTATATAGTACCTACTACGTGACAGGTAAGGGGAACTAGGCGGCAAAGTGGATAGTGTTTTGGGCCTGGAATCAGGAAAACTCATCTTCCTGAGTTAAATCCTGCTCCTGATGCTTCCTAGATGTGTGACCCCGGACAAGTCACTTAACCCTGTATTCCTCAGTTTCCTCATCTGTAAAATGAGCTGGAGAAGGAAATGGGGAACCACTCTGGAATCTTTGCCAAGAAAATCCCAAATGGGGTCATGAAGAATTGAACTGAACAATTACTAAACAATGACGTATGAGGTACTGTGCTAAGGGCTATAATCATTATCTCATTTGATCCTTAAAACAATACTACAAAGTAGGTACAACTATTAACTCCATTTTACAGATGAGGAAACTGAAGTTGACAAAGGTTAAGTGACTTGTCCAGGGTCATATAGCTAGTAAATGTCTGAGGTGGATTTGAACTCAGGTCTTCCTGACTTCAGGCCCCAAACTCCAGGCTGTGCTGCCCCAGAACCAGAGGAAGTCCTCCAGTATCTTAGAACATGGAAACAAATAATACAACTGTCCAGTTTTCCTCTCCCTGAAAATGAGTGGAAAACAGAGAATGTGAGTATAATGAGAGGGGGCATGAAAAAAGAGAAATGAAAAAAAAAACAGTAGTAATGTGGAAAGAACACTAGCTCTGATGTCAGAGGACCTGAGTTCTAATGCTGTTTCTGTTACTACCTTGGGCAAGTCACTTAACTTCCCTAGGGCTCAGTTTCCTCATTTGTAAAGTAAATCTTAAACTCAGTCCCTTCCCTCTCAGGATGTAGGAACTATAAGAAATCATAGAAAGTTACAACTGGAAAGGACCTCAGAGGTCCTATGATCATCATGTCTTCAGGAGCTGAAGCCTCCAGCTCCTCAGCAGCCCCAGTTACTGAAGCCCCTGGAAAGAAAGTGTCAGTGCCAAATAGTCCAGCCTCATAAAGGCTTTATCAGTGGAAATAACATTAAATAAGGTGAATTACCATCTACTTCACTGCTGCACCTTAAGCACCATGGGATCTTTCCAGATGACTTGAAGCTGAAACTTTCTATGCTTCCTGTGAAGCATCCTCCCCCTATTACTGTGTAACCTCTTTGAGGGTAGAGAATGTATTTGCTTTTCAATTTGTATCCTCAGTGCTTAGCTCAATGCTCGGCACATAGTAGGCACTTAATAAGTGTTTTTTCATTCATTTATCAGAGATCTACCCCCAGTATCAAATGTGTCTGCATTTTTCTTTTCTAATTCTATTTTCCTCTTTGAGAAGAAGCCACTCCTTCCCCCACCCCCACCCCCACACCCCTGCTCTGTCCTTGGCTTAAACATGTATATCATAGATTGAGGTTGCCTCAGTAGGAGATTTCTTCAGAACCCATTTCAGTAACAGAATTTGAAGCTACAAAGTTGTCAGAACATTTTGACCAGTCAATTAAACCAAAGACAAAAAACCATTAGACTCTTTTCTTTCTTTTCTTTTTTTGAGGGAGAAATTAAAAATCTAAAGTGGGAGTTTAGGAAGAAAAATAGTATATGTTCCCCAAGATGCATTGTACCTAGTAGGGACTTTCTTCTCAGTCCCCTTTACTAGTTCATCACCCTTACCTTGCCCCCAACTGTTTGTGTACCCCAAAGGTTTGTTTAGGCTTTTTTCTTTTCTCTCTTTACATGCCCTCTGATGATCCTACTAGCCTCTGAGTGTCCAATTGTCATCTATGTTCATATAACACCCAGATCTTTCCTAGTCTCTCTCTCAAATGCTCTTGAAATCCCCTATCACCAACTTCTTGTTGGACATTTCAAACCGGATATCGCAAAGGCATTTCAAACGTAAAATGGTTAAAGCAGGACTTTTTCTCTTTCTCCCAATGACCATCTGTCTTCCTAACTTCCCTGTTGCTGTTGAGAACACCACTGTCCTTCCACTCACCCAGTTTTACAACTTCTTAGTTATCCCTGGTCTTCATTCCTTCTCAGCTGCCATATCCAATCAACTACCAGGCCTTGCTATTACTTCCTTCACAGCACCTCTCACATCCATTAGCATCTCTCACATCCATTCTCATCTCCCCATTGACAGGGTCACCGCCCCAAGTGCATGGTCTCATCACCTCTCACCTGGACGATTTTAGCAGCCTCTTAATTCATCTCTCTGCTTCATCCTCCTCCTAGCTGTCAAAAGTGCTATTCCCAAAGTGCAGGTCAGATCACACAGCCCCCTTGTACAGAAAGCTTCAGTGGTTACCCCTCGGCTCCAGGCTAAAGCAAAAACTCCTCTGTTTGGCATTCAAAGTTTTTCATATTTTGTCTTCAGACTACCAGGCATATTATACATTTCTTCCTCTCATGTACTTTACAATCTAAGTCAACTGGTCTTCTTAGCTTTCCTCACACAGATATCCCAGCTCCCCCTTTCTCTGTCTTTGAATGGGTTGTTCCTCCTGCCTGGGATGCACTCTCCCTTTCCTTCCACTTTCTTAGCATCCGGAGACTCAGCTAAAGCACCAATATATGAAGCTATTTCTAATCTCTCCCAGCTGCTAGTGATCCCCACAACAAATTACTTTGTATCCAATTTGAATATTTTAAAAAAGCATTTATATAGCACCTACTATGGGTAAGCACTCTACACTTATCTCATTTGACCCTCACAACAACTCCACAAAAGTAGCTGCTGTTATCATTCCCATATTACAGTTGAGGAAACTAAAACTGCAGCGTTTACATGAGTTACTTAGGGTCACGCAACTAGGAAATGTCCGAGACTAGATTTGAACTCAGGTCTTCCTGATTTCAGGCTCAGTACTCTATCCATCTAGCTACATGTGTGTGTGTATACATATATATGTGTGTGTGTATGTATATGTGTATATATCTATATTCCTATATTACAATGGGACTGGAGGTGATTTGCCTTCCTTGTTCTCCATTAAGGAATCCCTCTCAGCTCTGGACCTACATGTGTACAGACTGTGTTCACAGCTGAGAGGAGCAGGGAAACCCAAAGTTTGCCCATCATACCAAAATACCAAATCCTTTCTGTACTGAGTCACCTGTTTCCCTGGAAGTGGCCAATGCACAGGCTCCTCACTCAATGGGGTGAGTTCTACAGAAGGTTGCTGTTTTACGTCCCAGTATGCATACACACACACACACACACACACACACACACACACACACACACACACATATATATATATATACATACACATGTTGTTTCTCTTAGTGAAAATATAAACTTCTTGGAAGCAAGGATCATTTCATTTTTGTCTATATCCCTATCACCTAGTATAATGTCTGACATACAGTAGGCACTTAATGTATGCTTGTTGAATTAAATTGAGGATGACTGGGTATTGTGCCTAGAATTCACAGTGCCCTCTGACCTTACCCACATAGCTATCTCAGCATCCTTGTGGCCCACATCTCTCCCTACCATGGTGCAATAAGCTGGGGCTTCTCCATGACCTTTATTTACCCTGGGGGCTCAGCAGCAGCCAGGGTAGTGAAGGCATCCCTAGAAGCAAGAGGTCACAACTATTCCCTGGAATCCAAGGACAGGCAGGCAGACAACACAGGCTTAGATCCCCAACACATTTATCACCAATGAGCAGGGTGGGCATGTGTGAGCACACTGGAAAGTGCCTAATTAAAGGGAGACTTTGAACAGTAGCATTGCAGCTGAGAAGGGGCAGGGCTGAACTATAATGAGTCTCTAATATTAGCAAAAGGAATTCAGTTCTGCCTGCCTGGAGGAGTGGGGCTGCTCTGCTCTGCAAGGAGGGAATCCCAGGGGAATTGACTCTTTAAGAAGAGTCTTCCTTTCCCCAGTGTATCTGCTCTGGGGGCAGATATAGTTGAGGAGGGGGAAAGCACTGCTTGAAAGTGACAGAATTTCAGGCATGAAAAGAAAAGGGAAAACTGTCAGAATCCCTCCCCCTGAAAATGAATGGGGAGAAAGGAATGTGAGTATATTGAGAGAAGATGGGGTTATATCCAGAGAGAGGATAACAATGTGGCACTGTAGAAAGATTATCACTGGCTCTGACGTCAGACAATCGGGGTTCAAACCCAGTCTTTGCTACTTATTTCCTCATTTGTAAAGTAAAGCAGTTGAACTAGGTGGCCTTTGAGATCCCCTGCCCCCATTTATCAGAGTGAACACGGCCTGCACATTTGTGGGTCCAGAGTTGAGAGGGGCTCCTTAGTGGAGAACAAGGAAAGCAAATGGCCCGGTCCACTGGGCCCAGATACAAAGGAGGAGAGGCCATAGAAAGTTAGAGCTGGAAAGTACTCCTAAGACCATGTGGTCTCATTTTAGAAGAAGGAAGTGAAGACCCAGAGAGATGATATCCTTTGTCCAATTTCACACAGCTAATTAATAGCAGAGCCAGAAGAATTTAGTTTGGTCTTTTGTCTCTCATATGGGACTACATCTTAAATTTAATTCAATAAACATAATTCTTCTGGAAAGTGGGATTTAACAGTTATTTTAGCATCGTGGTTTAGTCCTAAATCTTGGAAGAGAGATGAAAAGTAAATATTCCTAGCTATCTTCCCCCTACCCCCAGGAATAGCTCCCCTTTATAGACATTGCCTACAAGCTTCAAAGCACCTTCTCAATACTGTGAAGGAGACAGTGTAGACATGAGCTCCATTTTACAAATGAGGAAACTGAGGCTCAGAGGTGAACTCACAAGGTCACACAGAAAAGTACCAGCACCTGGATTTAAGTCAAGGCTTTCTGCCTCCAAGTCTAGGGCTATTTCCACTACCACAAGAAAAATCTCTGTGCTTGGGCTCCTCCAGTTTGGTGACAGCACCCCCTTCATGGGCTCCCACCCTTAGCTTCCTACCAGAACAGAAGCAGGCCTTTGATGTAAGAACAAAGGATACTAAAAGGGAAAGAAAACGGGAAGGTTAACAGTGGACAGAAAGGAAAGGGAACAAACATTTATTAAGTACCTACTTTGTGCCAGGCACTGAGCCAAGCACTTTATAAACATTATCTCTTTTGAATCTCCCATGAACCCTGATAGGTAGAAGGATAGAATGCCAGACTTGGAATCAGGAAGTCCTGAGTTCAAATGCTGCCTCAGACATCTACTAGCCATTTGGATTCATACAAGTGGCTTAAGTGCTCTTTGCCTCAGTTTCCTCAACTGCAAAATGGGCATAATAATAGCACCTACCTCCTATGGTTGTTGTAAAGATCAAATAAGACAATATTGACAAAGTTCTTTACAAAACTTACAGTGCTATACAAATGCTAGCTATTGCTATTATTAGTATTGTTATTGTTATTATTATCATATTCAGGATTTAAATTCAGTCCCTCTAACTAGAAACAGGGTATTCTTTTCACCACACACTCCACAAGATCTCTCAGCTTCCCTTCACAGCAGTTTGATTTTCTTTGCTCTATCCCAGGGCAGCTAGGTATGGTACAATGGATAGTCTGTGGGGACCTGGAGTCCAGAAGACTCATCTTTCTGAGTTCAAATCTGGTCTCAGGCACTTATTAAATGTGTGATGCTGGGCAAGTCACTTAACCCAGTTTGCCTGAGTGTCCTCATAGATAAAATGAGCTGGAGAAGGAAATGGCAAACCACTCCAGGATTTTTTGCCAAAAAAAACAACCAAAATCCAAATGGGATTATGAAGAGTTAGACATGACTGAATAACAACAACAAAATCTTTATCCCAAGCTAAGTGTTAAGTTGTCACTTACTTGGCAGTTTTTCAAATGACCAAATGTGTCCATTAGGATGTTGTAGAATCTGTAAGAAATGAGAATCTAGGGCTGTGCTTCCTGCCCATTGCAGGATATTTACTTACCTTACCATAGAGAGGAATTCCATGCCCCAGTAGCTGCTAGACTTTTGGGGGGCCTTTTCCAATGGAGGGAGGCAAGCTGACTGTTTTGCACTTGATAAAGTACACCATTTTGGCTTCAGTACATAAATGTTTAGAGGCAATGTGGCATAGTGGAGTGAGTCCAGAGTTTAGTTAAGAGGACCTAGGTTCAAATTCCAATTCTGCTATTTAATGTTTGTGTGACCCTGGGTGAGTCACTTCTCCTAAATGTGTTTCGTCACCTATAAAATGAAGGCATTGGACTTGATAACATTTGAGGTTCCTTCTAGCTCCAGCGACGCTCTAGTTTTGGCTGCCTTGTCCAGAGTGGGCTCTTTCAGAACAATTGGAGTATCCTAACCATGTTTCTCTCTTCTCCATGACCCCTATAGGCCCTTCTTCTGTGGCTTGCACCAGTCTCAGCCTCACTCCAGGATCAGTACTGTGAGAGCCTATCTTTAGTCAACAACACCACTGGTAAGTACTCCAAGGCATCTTCCTTCTCCCTTTTCTCCAACTGCTCCCTAAACAGCATGCACCAGCGTTGAAGAAATAATAGCACAAAAGCCATCCCTATTAGGCCTCCATTTCTTAGGGAGATTCCCTATTTCCAGTTCCTATATATATATCTGCCAGAAAATATCTTCCTTCAATGCCATTTTCATCATATCCCTCCATGGCTCAAGAACCCCAGTATTATTCCCCATTGTCTAAAGCCATCTGTTGAAGCCCTGATAGTTCTCAAAGTTCATCTCTTCTTTTTCTCCATACTGAGGCATTACCCCATCCTACCAACTAGCAGGAATAGACTTTTAAGAACCCTTTCTCTTCCTCACCCCAATCCCAGCCTGGATGCTGACTTCTCTCCCCACCATCTCTGTCAATGGTAACCAAAACCTTACCACTTTGATCCTTGGGCCCATTATTCCCTTTCCAATAGTCATTGGTCAGGGACCATCTGCCCTGCCATTGCTAACCAAGGTCCATGGGGTCTTATCATCTTCAGTCCTTCTCCTACTTAGTTCCACTTGGCCCGTCTATCTGCCATGAAACTGAACCCTCTTTTATGTGTTATCTCCCTGAATTAGAATGTGTTTGTGTTTGTACATCCTGCATTTGGCACCCTAAAGTGCCAAACACATGCTTCTATTTTCTATTCCATGAAAATCACGGTCAGAGCTACCTTTCTGAATTGTACCAGCAGAGCTTGATTCTGATTGCCCAGTCCCACACAATAGTGCCTAGCAGTGGGTATCAGGCTTATGTATCAGATGGGAGAATTAGAGAGATATGCCACCTAGAGGCAGAAGAAGGGTGGGAGCAGTAGAGGAGAGAAGGAATGGTAACAGAAGATTGGTCTCCTTTGTGTCTCCTTTGCTTGGGTTTTAGCTAATTATTTAATAAAATTTTATTCAGTACCTACAGTGGGTGGAGCACTGTACCCATTGTAATGGGAAAGGCAGAAGAAAGAAGAAACAGAAGCTGACTAGAGTCTGATGGTGGGGAAAGGGGAGGACAACGTGGGTAGGGAAAAGGAGAAGGCGTGTACCTGAAATAACTTAGACATAATGAAGATAAACTCCATGAAGGTAATCTTTGTAATGGGCTTTTTATTTCCCCAAAGACTGGTTTCAAGTAGCATGTCAATAAGTATAAAATCCTTTCCTGCTAATCAAAGAAATGAGTGCTATATGGAGGTAGAATAATGGCTTTCTTAGACTAGGAATGGAAGTGATCTAAGAAGGCTTCCTCACATACTTTGCATTCTATCCTTATAACAACTTTGTGAGATCAGTTTGTATGAGTATCATTCCTATTTTGTCTTACAGATGAGAAAACTGGACTCAGAAAAACTAATTTAATGGTAACTCATTTCATTAGGCAAGGGAAGACGGAATGATATAGAAAAAATTTGGAGGCAGGACTTACCAAGTTGTGTACAGAGAATGAAAAAGCAGAGGTCCATGGTTGGATGAGTGGCTTTAGTGAGGGCAAAAGGAAGAGATGAGCCTAGGGAATCATCAGGAGCTCAGTTGATATGTAAGGAATTTGGATTAGATATATCAGGCCACAGGGTGCTGCTAGGGTTCTTGAGTCAAGGAGGAGCATGAGAATGGCACTGGAGGAAGATAAGTGTGGCAGGCATGTATGAAGAGGAGCTGGAAGCAATAATTCCCTCTAGGAAATGGAGGCCTCCTAATAGGAATGGCCCTGGTGACCCATGACAGAAGGAATGGCTGGTCAGGCTCCATTAATTCATTTGTTTTGCTCCCTAAAGAGGTCTATTCCATAGCTTACTGCCATAGGTGTCATCTGTCCTTGGAGGTAGTGATAAATGGCATTCATTCCCCTGTGATTTATATTCCCTACTTCCTCTCCTCACCTCACCCCCACCACTTTCTCTTCCCTCAATCCAAAACTGGCTTTATGGTGTGCTGATCGATCACCCTCTGCAGAAGCCTCTGATCAAGTGCCATTTTTCTTCCTCCCTCACTGGACCTGCCCAGACCAATGGGCACAGGGAGAGATAGATGGAGAGTGTGGGGAGCAGAGAGGGACATTGACAGATGGATGCTCAGTCTGACTGCCTAGTGACACCAAGACATTGGTTTTCTGTGGGGAGTCCCCATCCTCTTTTCATGAGGCTTATTCCAGGACCAAGGAGAGCACCATTGGGAAATAGACTGGAGTTTGAGCTCATCTGTCCATCTGGCACAGTCCAGATAGGTCACAAAATTATAAAATCATGTAGTTGTAGAATAACAGCATCAGAACCATGGTATGTTATATAAGTTTGTATTTACATAGGGCTGTAAGGTTTGCAATGCATTTTATATACCTCCTTTCATTTGATCCTCACAATATCTGTGAGGTAGATGGTATTAGTATTCCCATTTTACAAAGAAATTGAGAATGAGGAAGGTTAAGTGACTAGTCCAGGGTCACACAGGCATGAAGTATTGTCTTGGAAAAGAAAACCCACTAATTATGATTCAGAATACTATCAAACAAAAAGCTTTATTCCCTGTATTGTTACAAACCAAGGCAGAGAAAAGCAATCGTTGGTACATGGAGAAGTATGCTTATATGAAGCAAGTGAGCTTCTAAATATGAACCATTTTCTCCAAGTACTTATGGAATACAGAAAGGCATATAATAATGCTGTATTCACAACTGGTCAGCCTTTGACTTTGGGGGCAGCTGGGGGGAGTGGTTCAAGGGAAGGAAAAGAGATTATAATTTGTTAGTCTGTTGCTGGCCTCAGGGATCCAAGACAAGGTGTACTCCGTGTTTTCTTCATCTTTTGCATACAAACTGGGGTAAAGGAAGGCAAAAGTATAAAGGTTAGACATGGCTGCTTTTTAATATTGAAAAGAAGGCTTAGTCTAAAATAGAATCATTTATGCCAAGAAAGAGGAAAATATAGTATAAGAGATAGGATTTGAACTCAGCACTTACTGACTCAAAATCACAGTGATCTATCCACTGCCTCATGTTTTCTCTGCAAATTAATACCTTGTTAAGTTGGAAAAGGATCTTGGGAGGTCATTGGGTCTAGCTCTCTGCCTTCAGACAAGAGAATTGTCTAAACTAATCAGGTCCATTTATGTTAACTGTAGAGTAGATATGTACCCAGAGAGCCCAGTCTGTCCTTAGTGGGATGATGAGCTTGTCAATGAAGGGAAGGAACTGTCTGGACATTCTTCCCAATTCACTACCCCTGAGAATGGTAGTGGTTGAGGTGTTTTCAAGGATGACCAATGGTTCAATTTGATTGCCAAAGAACCCCATGAGGTATGATAGTGAAAAAAAGACTCCCTCTGCCCATAGAACCTGGAGACAGAGCTAGCATTTCCCCTTCATCTACTTTATATATTGCCGTGGTTTAAAGTTACTCAGCCAGCCCTCTCACTCCCTTTCCTGTACTCTCCAGTCTTTCCTACCAATAGGAAAGGGAACAGAACTTTTCCAACCTACAGATGAGTGACATGTAAGGACAAAAATGTGGGACTAGAATTAGCAACCACTCTCTGTGATCTTTGGTCTGACCTCTGAGACCTGAAGCATACTCCCTACTGGGAGAAAATGAATAACAGGCAGCTTGGTTATAAGTTATTAAACCATCCCCTTTCTCCTCTCTCACAGTCATTACCCTCCCACTTTTCTGTGGGCAGGTAGTACCAAGTGATCTTGGCCAACTCTGATTTAGTACTCACCATATGCTATGTGTGGAATAGAACACTACCGATATATAGTCCCTGTCCACAGGAAGCAGACAAAAGTCTAACTCAGAATTTCTGGGCACCATAGAAAGGCCAAGAATTGTGTCATGGTCCTGTTCTACTGCTCAGATTCGTAGAGCCACATCATGGGAGGTGATTTCCTGAGGTCCCAAGACTAATTGAAACAGTTATACCGATAGTTTAGTCGGCAGCATTTCCTGAAGATCCAACTGTAGGGGAATTGAATACCAAGTAGGACTGGATCTGGCCCATTTTCTTGGGTTTAGAAGCCTAGTAGAGAGTAAAGGAACTCTCATTGAGGGTGTTATGGGGCTTAGCTAAGAATGGGAGACATTTTCTGCTTAAGTTGTGGATTTACACTTTGTTTTTTATGGAATGATTTTTTGAAATCCCACAGAAGACCCCCTGGAGCCCTGATGAAGGGCAAGACCCTCTTAGGTGTTCAAGAAAATTCAAGCAGAGTATCAGAAGTAGATGGATTAGGACTTTCTTGGCCTCCATTTGCTTCTATCCTCACCCAGGTGATGGGGCACAGGTATCTTGTTGCCCTGTCCCCCTGCCATTGGTCACAGTAAGATATATATCTAGATGGACTAAGACCAACCATGAGCTTGAAGACTAAAAATTGATCTCATTGGTAGTTTTCTGAAACTCTAGGAAGCTTTCAGCTTACCTTTTTTTTAATTCTGTGTTTAAATCAGGTCTGCACTCACTTTTGGCACACCAAAGGGTTTCCTCTATATACAAAGGATGGTTTCCTCTACATTTTTCACCAGCAGCCCCAAATCTTTTGGCTTCCTTCAAGTGGCCCCAAGGGCCATAAGTGGCCCTTGAGCTGCAGGTGTGTAGGCCTGGTTTAAACCAAGCACATCTCCCATCTCCAAGCTTGGGATAGGAGGTGAACCAGATATAGTGAAGAAATTATTCATTCCTTCTGTTCCTATTAGTTTGGAATCCATGACAACATGGGGCAGGGTAAAGATTGTCCTTGTGCTCCCTATGAAGAAAAAGGGCTAACACCAAAAAATTATACTTGTAAACAAAATTGAAGTGGGACTGTATAGCATATAAATGCTTTCTTGTAGCTTTCATGGCAGGTAGTAAAGGTTCCATTTCCAAATGATTCTTCTCTACCACAGCGACACCTTTAAGCTTACTTAAGCTTACTACTCTATGCTCCAAAAAGTGATAAAAACTGAATTAATTTTTAAAATATTATTATCAAATTTAAAACTTTCAACAATTCAGTCTGGTCCTCACCCACCTGATATGGATTAGGATTGTTGTTGGTTTTCAGTTGTGCCCAACTCTGTGACCCCATTTGGGGTTTTCTTGGCAGAGATACTAAAGTACTTTGCCATTTCTTTCTCATCTCATAGAAGAAGAAATGGAGGCAAGGAGGGTTAAATGACTTGCCCAGGGTCATACAGCTAGTAAACATCTGAGACCAGATTTGAGTTCAGGATGATGAGCCTTTCTGACTCCAGGCCCAGTACCCTATCCACTGTGCCACTTACCTGCCCCATGGATTAGGGTAGTTTGAGCATAACTCACTTTGGCATTGTATCTAGGGCTCTCTGTAGCCTACCAATCTGACATTGAGTATTTAAGGAGGAAGAGCATTCTAGGCATGAGGTTTGGTCAGTGGAAGAGCCTAGAGATGGGAGACAGAGTGTTATGTGTGAGGAATAAAGAAGCTGGATCAAAGAATATCATAAGGAAAGAAAGTCAGGAAGGTCATATTTATCTATGGCCTGCTCACCACAGGCCTACCTTAGTGGCCCTATTTGAGTGTAAGAAGACCTGCTTTGAAACAACAGCAGGACTCCAGGAAGGGCTTTATTGGACCCAATATATCTGCCCTTTGGTGGGATTGAGGATGGGGGTGGGGCTGGTGGAGGAGGCTCCTGCCTACTGAGTGTTCTGGCTGCTAAGGATGGTAGGCTTATTTACAAGGTTGGCTGAGTTTCATTCCTGAAGCCTTTCTTCTAAAGTCAGATCAATATGGAAAAAAAAACTGAAGTCCCCATCCCAAAGTCTGTGGCTTGGGAGTGGGGGGGAAAATGTATATTTGTCTCAACGGGACTTAGCCCCATTTTCCAAGGCACTTCCAGACAAACAAGGGAACCCGGCCGTTTCTGGGTGGAGAGGGGAGTTAGCTTTGCCTCTGTGATCTTCAGGGGCCCTGCCCCTCCCCCCACCCCACCCCCATCCTCTACATCTAAGAAGCAGAGCCATTTTGATGCTTCTGTTTCTGCAGCTAATCCTAGATGTGCTGGACATCTCTTTGTTTCCCTATAGTTCATTGACCTTTTTTCATCTCTGTCTCCCCCACTTTCTTTCTCCTTTTCCTCCTCTTTTTTTCTATATATTTTTTCCTTTCCTCTACTTTTCCTCCTCCTTTCCCTTCTCCCTCAAAATTTCCTTCCTTTCTTTTATACTACCTCCTTTCCTTCCTTCCTTCCTCCCTCCTTCCCTCCTTTCCTATCTTCCTCCCTTGCTTCATTCCTTCCTTCATTTCCTCTTTCCCTCCCTTTTCCTTTCCATCCTCATCTCCCCTTCTTCCTCCCTTGCTTTCTTCCTTCTTTCTTTCCTTTATTCTTCCCTTCATTCCTTCCTTTCCCTCCCTCCTTTCTCCTTTAATTCCTTCATTCCTTCCCTCTCTTATCTCTTCCTTCCTTCATTCCTTCCCTCCATTCTCCCTTCTTTCCTTCATTCTTTCCTTCTTCTTCCCTTGCTTTCTTCCTTCTTTCCTTTATTCCTTCCTTCTTCCCTTTTTTCCTCCTTTCTTCATTCCTTCACTCTCTTCTTCCTTTCATCCTTCTTTCTCCTTCCTTCCCTCCTTCCTTCTTCCATTCCTTTTATTTCTTCCCTCCTTTATCACCTCCCTCTCCTTTCTTCCTTCTTTTTCTTTCCTTCCTTTCTTCCACCTCACTCCTCCATAGTCTCAGTCCCTTCCCCTCCTCTCTATGAACTCCTTTCTTTCTGACAGCCCCAAGTTTTGCTCTATTCAGATGGTACCGCTGAGCTGGCTTCTGGCTCTGTCCACTGCCTAATCAGCCGGTACCCACCCTTCTGAAGGTCTATTCATCTCTCCCAACTCCCCAGTCTGTCAAAGGAACAGGGTTTAGGCTGCCCAGAGGGGAGGAAGTCAGGAGATGGCTGATGTGTTTATGCACAAAATTTTGAAATCCTTGTGTATGAGCAGAAAGTAGCTGCAGTGGTCTGCCCAGAGGGCTCATTAAAAAGAACCCTCCCTAATGGAAGGTGCTGAGTTAGCCAGGAACTACATCCCAGGATGTCTGGGAGGTGGGGTGTGAAAGGGATGAGAAGAAAGGTAACAATGGAAAGGTGTTCAGACACCCTGCAAAACAGAGGTAGATTTCATCCAAAATACTGCTTACTGACGCATTTTGTCCCTGTGCTATACTACCTCCACTATTTCCTTCTTTCTCTGGCTTTCTATCTCTCCCTCTCCATTTTTTTCTTTTCTTGTTAAACCACCACAACTCCTATATTTCTTCACATTCAAAAGGAATTCCCATAGCTAATCCCAGCTGCCACTCCTGATTTGAACCCCCTTTTATCTGGTCATATACATCACATTCATTCCCTTTCTGGCTTCTCTCACCTTTCCTCAATAAATATCTTTCTTTTAAGTTCTGTATATACAGACTTACAGCTGAAAAAGATCTTTTGACTAGACCAAACCCTTCATTTTACAGAAAAGGAAGTTGAAGCCCAACAAGAAGTGACATGGCCAAAGTAAAACATCATTACCTTCTATCCAACATGGACTTATACTAGGGAGCCTCCCCTCCCCAATCCACTTACAGATAAAAGATTATTATTGTCCATTTCTGTGACCTGCTGCATTGTCCAGTAGGAGCTATGGACACTATCAGATGGGGGTAGGGAGGGATGGATTTTCTATTCATTGGCTCTGTTTAGCATTCATCCCTCTATCCCTCTCACCCTCCCAATCTCTCATGCAGACATTCCCTAAAGGATTTTCTAGAATCTGAATGTAAAGGTCAAAAAAACAATGTTGGCATCTCATTTCCCCCTGTCACCTCCATATTTCTTGCGAGTCTGCAATGGGGATGGAAGGGAACAAAAGTGAATGACCTTTGTGAAGAAACCAGGGAAGAACCAGGGAAAAAAAAGATCAGAACAAGAATAGGGGCTAGACATTAGGTACAGGAAGGAAAGATTATTGGATCTCTGTAAAACAAGATGATTTAGATGCTCTCTAAAGTCCTTTCTATCTTCACCTGTCCGATTCAATGTCCTATGAGTTGGGGTCAAGCCCCAATCAGCTAGGTATCTGCCGATTATTCACTTCTTTCCTCAAGACAGGCAAATATTGATTATTGCACGCGCACGTGCACACGCACACACACACACACACACACACACACCTCCCTGGACCAGTTGTGGGTATGTGTCCAACCTATAGCTGGCTCTTAGCTGAGTCTTGCCCAAGCATATCCAGATATTTTCTGGTGCCCTCTCTCCAAAGAGGCAGAGAACCAGAGAAGTCAATTAATCACCCTGTCCAGTCCTGCTTGATACACAGCCCTGGGTCTTAGACTGCAGTTGGTGATTGTTCCTACTTTGCTTTTTGGCCTCCCCAATGGGGATTTGGTGATAGCTGAGGCTGATAGTATCCAGAGGTCAGACTGGGACAGAAGGCTGGCTAATACAGAGACAAGAAGACTCCAGAATGACTTACTTAATGTCTTTCAAGTCAGCATTTGGATTTTTATGAGAAGGTTGCGAGAAGTTGTTCTTCATGTCCACAGGGGAATGAATAAAAGTAAAATGACTTAAGGTTAAAGCAAAAAAAAATGTAATCGGACATAAATAAAAACATCTTATAGTCCAGAGGGATCAGGCAACTAAGAAAACCTGTGGAGCTTCTGTATAGAGACCCATGGGAAGATCCTAGAGAGCTACTTGTCCACTGACTTAGCTAGTCCCTTCTCATGAGCTCTTGTGTTCTTAGCTCTGAGGTTATGCCTTTTCTATTCCAAGCAAGCCTGACCTACTGTAAAGATGAGAGGGTAAGCCAGTGCATATATCATGAGATTTAGGAGTAGTGATAGACTCTACCTGTACCTCTCCCCCCCAATATGTACCTTGCTGATGTTCTATGGTGTTACCCTCCACTCCTACCTGACCTGAAGTTTTCACCATCAAAGTTAGTTTCAAGCAGTATCAAAAGTTTAGCTATTTCCAAAATCTCAGTACACTGAATGATCAGTGCCAACTGTTTTCTTCTCTGTCAGCCTGTTCTCTCCTTGGGTTCAAATCAAGTGGTATTTCCTTATATATTGCTTATATATTTCCTTACAAATTGCTAAAACTGGAAAATATTTCCCATTAATCAACTAGTTCTGGGTCCCGATTCAGTTTATTAAATATTATTTATTAAATGAACTAGAAAGACCTCTTTTCCCATAAATTTTTATTCATCTCTATATATCATCCTTACTAATTACCTAGTCTTAAGTAGTCATTAAGGTTACTGGCGATACAATTTATTAACAATGCAACAAACAATAAAATGATTATAAATAATTGTTTACAAGGTATCAGCTCTAAGAAAGATCACAGACAGAGTCATCTCTAACTATTATTACTATTGACTTTTCAATTCTGGAAACACAGACCCACCATTTAGTTCTCTCAGAATGCCAGTTAAATCTCTCCTCAAGAATTCTCTCCATTGTATTTCTTCACAAGAGTTAAAATAGTTCTCTCAAGAAGGAAGTTCTTTTAGTTCTTTCTATTTCACTCAGTTTCTCTCCAACTATCAGAGTTAACAGTCTCTCTATGACAACAACCAAATTCAGTCCCACAAGATTATTACCCTTTTTCTTTAAGAAAGGTATTTGCTGAAATGATATCACAATAATAATAATTAAAAAGTATTTTCCCCAAAATTGGAGGTGTACTGTCCCACAAATTCATACAGAGTCTGCACTCTGTGGGTGGGAGAGTGGGCACTAGCTTTTTTAAAAATTCAATTTTATTTTATTTTTAGTCCCAAATTCTCTCTCTGCCCCACTAATTGAGGAGGCAAAACACCAAAACCTAGTACAAATATGTACAGTCATACAAAATTCACATTATCCATACTGAAAGAAAGAGAGGGAAGGAAGGAAGGAAGGAAGGAAGGAAGGAAGGAAGGAAGGAAAGAAAGAAGAAAGGAAGGAAGAAAGGAAGGAAGGAAGGAAGGAAGGAAGGAAGGAAGGAAGGAAGGAAGGAAGGAAGGAAGGAAGGAAGGAAGGAAGGAAGGAAGGAAGGAAGGAAGGAAGGAAAAGAGGGAAACAAAGAAAAGAAAATATGCTTCAGTCTGTACTCTGAGACCATTAGTTCTCTATCTGAAGGTGGATAGCATGTTTCATCATGAGTCAATTTTCGTTGGTATTTGTGTTAACCAGAAAGATGTCTTTTAAAATTAATTATCTTTATAAGATAATGTAGAAATTTTACTGTCTGTATAAATTGTTCTGGTTCTGCTCATTTCACTTTGCATAAATTCATGTAAGTCTTCCCAGTTTTTCTGAAACTATCCTCTTCATCATTTCTCATAACACAATAGTATGGTATTCCATTACATTCATATACTGTAACTTGTTCAACCATTCCCCAATTGATGAGCATCTCCTCAGTTTCCAGCTCTTTGCCATCATAAAAAGAACTGCTATAAATATTTTTATACAATATGGCTCCTTTTCTTCTTTCTTTGATCTCTTTGGAGTATATTCCCCTTTAAAGATACAGTAACTATATCCATAGTCTCTGTTGGAAAGGCTATTGAAGCTGGTATTAGATATCTGTCTAATCTATCCCTATGTCTGGCTTCTGTCTATCTACAATCTATCTGTCTGTCTGTCTGTCTGTCTGTCTATCTATCTATCTATCTACAATCTATGCAGGGAAACTGTCATTATCAGTATCTTCCCCGTCATCATCAATCTACTGTGTTAACTCATTTGATCCTAACAACAAATCTGGGAGGTAGGTAGTTCTTGCTATTATCTTCACATCATAGAAGAGGGAACTAAATCTCAGGGAAGGGAGATTATTTGCTCTAGTCCCACAGTCAGGAAGCACAAGAGCCAAGATTTGAGCTGAAGCCCTTTTCAATCCATCTCCAATGCTCTCTCCACTGCACCTCATCATTAACACCTTTGACTTGGTGCTACTATTTGCAAGGTGCTGTAGCCTGCCCCTGTCCAAGGTAGCTACTGTCTCTAAGGGGCAAGAGAGAGCTGAGGAGCATGACCTCCCCCTGCCCAGTCATTGGAAAGGATGGGAATCCTACTTTTGCAAGAGTCTGATGAGCTGATCCTAAGAATCCAGCACTTAGACATCCTTAAATGATCTTAATAATTTTCTGCCAATGAAACCACTTGGCTCAGAGGCCTGACCCCCTCCAGCCCTGATTTTTCCATGTCTT
The DNA here is from genome assembly GCF_028583685.1 of Petaurus breviceps papuanus. Taxonomy (NCBI): domain Eukaryota; kingdom Metazoa; phylum Chordata; class Mammalia; order Diprotodontia; family Petauridae; genus Petaurus; species Petaurus breviceps. Next base: position 6,695,469 of record NW_027187380.1, read on the forward strand.
ATGAATAGCTTTGATTAGAGAATAAAAAACTAATGGGGTATAAGTGTTGCTTAGAGCTGTCCTGAGCCCAACCCAGAAAGGAAACCAATGTAAGCCAGTGCAGTTTCCCAAGTGATCCTGGTTGGGAAGGGCTAATTTAGGAAAAAAAATGATCGAGATATAGCCTTGAACAGAGCCCAAGAGCAAAGGCTGGTCATTAAGTCTGAAGTAGCTACTTTCCCCTCATTTACTCCTGACTCCTCCACACATGTTAATCTGTCTCTATGCTAGTCCCTGGGTTTTAGCAACTGACCTTTACTAAATAAGTTCTGATGCTTGACTAGGGTGGTATTTGCATCTTAGGCAGGCAGGGGCATAACTATATAGGTTCCAATAGTGTAGCTGTGTCTGGGTCAATGACAGAATGGGGAAGCAAGCTGTTGGCTCATCTCCAGCCTCTCACTAGAATTCTATTCCTGACTCCTCCACCCACAGTGAAACTCTCTGAATTCAAAAGATTATGTCGTTTTCAAAAGGCCAAAATTAAAATTCCAGCTATACCAGTTACTAACTGGGTGACCTTACACAAGTCACATTACTTCTTATCATTTGTTCTCTCATTCTCCAACCCATCTGTGACGTCATTGATATGAGTATTCTCTACCATAATGCATTCTTTATAACTTCCCACAAGGACAGCTAGGTGGCACAGTGGATAGAGTGCTGGGCTTGGAATCAGGAAGACCTGAATTCAAATTTGATGCTAGACACTTACTAGCTATGTGACCCACTTTTTTGCATCAGTTTCTTCATCTGTCAAAATGAACTGGAGAAGGAAATGGCGAATCATTCTAGTATCTTTACCAAGAAAACCTCAAATGGGGTCACAAAGGGTTGGACACCAACAGAAAATGACTAAAGGTCAACAACAGAGTTCACAAGAGAGTCTCCCCAATATCCTGGAAGCCTTCCTCAAGTCCTCTTGATATCTTAAGGTTATCAATGGAATACATTGGCTTCCCATTGGCTGTTGCTTACTCTCAACACATACCAGACAATCCCATCTTCTTTTGATCATATGTTTCTGAAATGGCATCCTTTATACTGATTCTCCTTTATTGTTTCTTGTTTGGAATGTTTTGTGGACTCTTCATGACCATCATGTACCTCTCCATTGCCCTTTAGTTGGTGCTCAGTTTCCATTCTTATCTGTATAATGGGCAAAATAGTACTCTGCTGCTCATCTTTTATAGGTCTTGAGTGTTGAGGAAATATGAGTTATTATTACTTTCTGGGTGACATGTTTCCTACAATGCTTAGTACAAAGATCTGTGAAGATACCCTAGGAACTAGATAAATGCTCTTGTCTGACTGAAAGTTTAGTCATTTTCATGTAGATATGCATTGGCAGAGATAGAGTTGTTTTCCCCATGATGTGGTTATATAAATTCAGGCCAGAAGCCAAGGGGATCTGGCCTTGCATAAGGCTAGAAGAAGCACAAATCTCACTATATTACTGGGCTCCAGTCACCAGCTAGAAAGTGGGGGGAGGGAATTGGCTTCAGGCTATAGAGCTTGCTGCCTGGGGAAATATTCAACCTTCCTCTAGAATGACAGCAGAAGATCTTAACAACTTTTAATTATTCCCTTTAACCTGAAAAGATTTAGCACCTCGGTTTCCTTGTCTCTCTCCTGCTCAAGAGCATAAATAGTTCCCTATGGCCACTCATGTCAAATTTATAATCTGTAACCTGGCATTTAAGCCATCCCTTGAGTGCACAATGCCTCCTCCCCTAACACACACCTTCTTTTTTCCCTTTTTAAAAAATACTATTTTATTTTTTCCAGTTACGTGTGAAGACAAATTTTAATATTCCTTATGAAAAATGTTTGAGTTCCAAATTTCCTTCCTCTCTTCTTCACCTCTCCCCTCCCTAAGACAGTAAATAATTTGATATGGGTTATATATGCTCAATCATGTAAAACATATTTCCATATTAGTCATGTTATAAAAAAAGAAATTGACCAAAATAAAAAAAAACATGAAAAAAATAAAATGAAAATAGTATGCTTCAATCTGCATTCAGACTCCATCAGTTCTTTCTGTGGAGGTGGATAGCATTTTTTTTATCATTCATAAGTCCTTTGTAATGGTCTTGGATCATTGTATTACCAAGAATAGCTAAGTCATTCATAGCTGATCATTGCACAATGGTGCTGTTACTGTGTACAATGTACTCTGGTTCTGCTCCCTCTCTCTCTCCCCCTCTCTCTTTCTCACACACACACACACACACACACACACACACACACACACACACATTCTTAACCCCTAAATCTGTTCTACTCAGCCTTGTTGCTCTGACCAGATCACTATTCTTTCCTCTTCTGGATAAGATTTGCTCTTTCCCACCTTGGTGTTTTCCTTTAGGGTCTCTCCTGGTTGTTGAGGAGGAAGGGCAGGATGAGGATAGAGTGTGAAAGGTACTATTGGTTATATTTTTATTTATACTCTTCGGATAGATAAGAGGATGGTATAGTATGAGGGGAGGACTATAGTCTACCTCACCTCCTCTTTCACTCTCCTCTTCTTCCCCCAGGACTCCAGTGCAATTCTTCCATTGACCTCATTGGGACCTGCTGGCCTCGGAGTGCAGCTGGCCAGCTCGTGGTACGGCCCTGTCCTGCCTACTTCTATGGAGTCCGCTATAATACAACAAGTAAGGCCTGGCTTTGGGAAGTTGAGGTAGCAGGGAGATGGAGGAATTTGTTCACTATGAGGAGGGGAGGTGGGGTCGTGAGAAGTAGAGGGACAGATAATGCATTATACTGAAGAGACCCTAGAGTCCAGGATCCATAACAGGAACCCTGATGCTTCCAAAAAGCTAATAGAAAACCAACTGGATTTATAGTCAGAAGACCTGAGTTTGAATCCTGCCTCTGATAGGTACTACTAGCCAGAAGACCTGAATTCAAATCCCAGTTTAGTAATTTACTATCCATGTGACTGCCCTCCTGCCTCATAATTCCAACAGTCCATACACTAAAGTGGATAGGGAAATTAAGAGGAGGGGAAGAGGAAAGAAGTAATCCCAGGCAGTGGGAGGCATCATGGTATAATAGAAAGAGGACTGGTTTTGGAGTCAGAGAACCTGGGTTTACATTCGACCCCTGGTGCTTAATACCTCTGTGACCTTGAGCAAGCCTCTTAACTTATCTTGGCCTCAGTTTCCTCCTCTGTCAAAATGAAGAAGTTGGACTAGATAGTCTCCAAGGTCTCTAAAACCTATGACCTTCTTATTAGGGGTAACTCATCCAACTTCTCAGATTTAGTTTCCTTGGATGTCAAGTGAGAATAATGATACTAACACCCAGTACCTTATCTTACAGGATTTTTGTGAGGAAGGTACTTTGTAAATCTCCAAGCCCTTTATTAATGTCAGCTGTTATTATTTTCCATCTCTTGGTGAAAAGGGAGGGATGGATTGGCACAGGGCCATCTCTGACACCTGATGCTGGAGGCCCCTGCCTCTCCCTTCTCTGGCCTCATGACTCAGGGCTTTACAGCTTCTTGCCGGAGTTGCTGATGTATTGTTCTGCCACCTGTTTCTCTCCGAATTAATTTGCTTGTGTCTCTCAGTCCCTGACTATCTATAGATCAGTAGCTGCAGGGTAGCAGAGTAAGGGCCACATCAAGGATAGAACTGGGATCTGGTGCACAGAGTTCTGGGAGTTGGGTTTCCTCTCTGCCAGGGGAGGGGAACCTTAGCCCAAGCATGTGATTTCTGATTGGACTCCCACAGACCCTCCTTTATTGGGGTGGTGGTAAAGTGTGAAGCTCTCCCATAAGCCGTTGTAGGGTCTAGGTTCATTACAAGGCCCCCTTTTGTTTCATGGACACTTTTGGTAGTCTGGTGAAGTCTATAGACCCCTTCTCTGAATAATGTATAAAATAAAACATCTACTATTACAAAGGAAACCAATTGTTTTGAAATACAGTTATGAAATTTTTTAAAATAATAAGATCACATACCAAGAGAAATTGGAGACCTTTGTGCCTCTTATCAAATTAAGACCGTGAGTTCATGTCTCAGCTCCACTTACTAGCCTTGTGACCCTGGGCAAGTGGTGAAATTCTGGAATGGCACAGCTGGAAGAGTGGTCAAAGGCCATTTAACCCAACTTATACCAGACTAACTAAACCTTGTCCATTATATCTGGGAAATGTTAACCCAGCCTCTGCCTGAAGACCTTCAGTGGAAAAGAACTCATTTCCTCCAAAGGTAATCCAGTCCACTTTTAGATGGTTCTAATTATTAGGCCTAGAGCAGCTAGTTGGCATTGTAATGGATAGAGCGTCAGTCTTGGAGTCAGAAAGACTTAATTTCCCGAGTTCAAATCTGACCTCAGATACTAGCTATGTGACCCTGGGTGAGTCACTTAACCCTGTTTGCCTCAACTTCCTCAACTGTAAAATGAGCTGGAGGGGGAAATGGCAAACCACTTCAGTATATCTGCTAAGAAAACCCCAAATGGAGTCACAATGAGTTGGATACAACAGAAGACGAATGAACAACAGCAATAACAAAATTATTAGGCAATTATTCCTTATGGCAAACTTCAATTGGCCTCTATTTGACTTACAACCATTTCTCCTAATTTGCCTTTGGGAGCCTAACAGAATGAATCTAATCCCTGCTCCATGTGATAGCTCTTCAAATAATTGAAGTTAGGTGTCATGCCCCTGCTAAGCCTCCTCTTTCCCAGAGTAAATATCCCCTGGAACCAATCTTTATATGCCATGAACTCAAAATCCTTTACCATTAGGATTATTCTCCTCTATCTACACTTGGTTACTCTTCTCTAAATGATTACCAGTTTTTCAATGTTGTAGGTATAAAATGGGCAGGGCAACCCATTCTGGAGTTTCAAAAATCAATTTTCAGTGACCTATAAAAGGTCATTTTAACTGTGAAGATCCCTGGGACTGGTGGTCACTATAGGGTGTAGGTCACATCATTATCATAATTAATATTTATATTGTACCTTCTATGTACCAAACACTACCCTGGCACATACAAAGGAGGAAACTGAATCAAACAAAGGTTAAATGAGTTGCCACACAGTTAGTAAGTGTCAGAGGCTGGATTTGAACTCAGATGATAATAATACTTCATTATTTATTTTTGTTTGTTTGTTTATCTTTGCCAAGAAAACCCCATGGATAATATTAGGTAGAGTCAGAAACAACTGGATGGCTGGACAACAGTAATAATGCTAATAGCTAACATTTATATAGTTTTTACTATGTGCCAGGCATTGTGCTGAGTATAATTATTATCTCATTTGATCCTAACAACAACCCTTGGAGGTGGTGATGTCATTTTCCTCATTCTACAGATGAGGAAACTGAGGCCAACAGAGTTAAATGACTTGCCTAGAGTCACACAGCTAGTTAGTGCCTGAGGTTGGATTTGAACTCAGGTCTTCCTGACTCTAGACCTGGTACTCCATCCACTACACTACCAAGTGGTACATCTCATTGTTCAAGAAAAGTAAACCCTAGAGAGCCATAGAGAGGCCTTCTGAGCCTTAGTTTTCTCCTATGTAAAGTGTGGATAACAATACTTCCATTCTTTTTTTTTTTTGCTTTTTGGAGGGCAATTGGGGTTGTGACTTGCCCAAAGTCACACAGCTAGTTTTTGTGTTACGTATCTGAGGCAGGATTTGAACTCAGGTCTTCCTGACTCCAGGGTCAGTGCTCTGTTCGCTGCACCACCCAGCTGCCCCAAAGAAATTCCATTTTTTTTTTTACTTTTTCTTTGGAGGGCAATTGGGGTTAAGTGACTTGCCCAAGGTCACACAGAATACTTGAATTCTAAAAGACATTGTGAGATTCAAATAAGTGTAATAACCTTCAGAGGGGTAATGTCACTCATAAAACACCACGTAAATATAATCTGTGTTAATGTTAATAATCAGATGGGTTTAAAAGGATAAGAGGGAAACATAGAGCCAGAGGGAAGGTATCAGATCAGAGTCCAGTCAGGAGACGTCAAGGACATTGTCATGGGATTCACCTGGAACTTGGAAATAAACCCCTGGAAGGAGTTGGAGCTGGAGTGAGGCAGGAGCTGTTTCTTCTAATAGCTTTTTGGCTGCCTTAATTAGATTTCCTTACTCCTCATCTACAACCTAGTAGGGTGTCCCTGGGATGACAAGAGTAACATATTTCTATTATGCTTTCAGACTGACAAAGCATCCTCCTCACAGCAACTCCGTAAAGCAAGCAGCACAAAGAAAACCATATCACAGTTGAGGAAACTATGTTACATATCATGCCTTCATCTCTTGATTCTTTTTTTTTTAACTGGGGTTAAGTGACTTGCACAGGGTCACACAGCTAGTAACTGTCTGAGGCTGGATCTGAACTCAGGTCTTCCTGACTCCAGGGCTTGGTGCTCTATCCACTGCCCTTTGGGGCTCTTGATTCTTGAGCATAACAAGTAATCCACTACAAAAAGTAGAGAAATTAAAGAGAGGGAAGAAGGAAAGAAGGAGTATCAGGGAACGGGAGGAGGTATGGTACAGTGGGAAGAACCCTGACTCTTGGATCTGGAGGGCCTGGGTTCAAATCCAACCACTGATTCTTATTGTCTGTGTGACCTTGGGCAAGTCACTTGAGTTCTTTGTGCCCCAGTTTCCTCATCTGAAAAATGAAATTGTTGAAATAGATGGCCTCTGAGGTCCCTGCTGGCTAGAGAACTATGATCCTAAAGATGTTTGAGGGGACTTCCTGATAGTCAATTAGTCTTGATTGAGTATCTGTTCTATATAAAGAACTGTACTGGGAGGGATGGGATGGGGAGACAATATGGTGAATTGGAATATTTGATTCTGAGTCTAATGACCTAGGTTCTAATATTGGCTCTGGAGCTAACCCTGTGTCCTTGGGTAAATAATTTTCCTGTTCTGGAAAATGAGAATGTTGAATCATAGGTTCCCAAAGTAGGCAATACCACCCCCTGGGGATGCTGGAACTATGGGGGGGGGCATATTAGCCTCGGGTGTAATTGGGCAGTGTTAAATAAAATAAGAGTTAACCTAACCTAATGCGGAGGGGGGCATTGAGTAATTTTTTTTAAAAAAAGAGGGTGGTAGGTCAAATAAGTTTGGGAACCTCTAGCAGATAGATCTTCCAGCTTTAAGTCATATGTTCCATACTTAACTCTTCCTGCCTTACTGAGTTCCTATGATGAAAAGCTTCCTAAGGGGAGCTTTTAAAAGCACTGAAGAAATATAAGGAAGAATATTGAAGAGCTCATGGCTGCGTAGGCTACTTGCCTGATAAGAGGCAGAAAGAGTTTGAACAGAGCCCTGAGGGATGTTAAAGATTCAGAAATGAAGAAGAAGGGCATTCCAGGGATGTAGAGAAGATTAATATAGAGTTAACCTTAAGGGAAGGCTGGAAAATGTCCCTCTAATTTCCCAACCCCCCCCCTAAAAAATAACAGCTAAAGTGATTAGGATCGTGTCAGCGCTATTAACAACATCCAGGAACTCAGAGTCACCTCTAATAATGAAGCAATAATTAATTCATTGCTGAGTGAGGATCTCTGGATATCCTTACTGTGTTCCCTCTACACCCTTGGCATCAGTCAGCTCTTCTAAATTGTGGGAAGAATTTCAAAAAATATCAACTTCCCATGATTCCTAGAGGGAGACAGCTTGAGCCCAGTAGGGGCCATTGATTAAGGAAGAGGAGGTCATTTTCCTCTTGGGTTTGAATTCAAGGTTTATTTGCACTGTTTAATTTTACCTTCCACCTCACAATGCTCAGTATGTTTGGTAGGCCTTCTCAAAAGCCAACGATTCCTATCTGTAGAGACCCTAGGAAGAATTCACTCAGTTGAACTCTGGCCACTGGTCTCAGTTTCCCTGGGTTGGGGAGAGTGCAGAGGAGATGACCCTCCCCAGGCACAAGCATTAGATTTCCCAGGCTGGACTCCTGACTGCACCGGTCTTTAAGAAAGCCCAGTTCCTTTGCCCTTATTCTTCTGGGTCACTTCCCCCTGATTTAACAATTAGAGGCCAATCTCCTTGGGGAGTGAATGGAGCCAAAGCCGCCAGTCTCCATGGTGCCCAAGGGCCTGGCCTGTTGCTGATGGAAGTAGGAAATAACATTAAAAATTCATTTCCCTTGTCTTCCTTATGAAGGGTGTTACAACAGGCCTTGCAGAGAGAGTGGAGTGAGGTGGAAGGGGGTGGATAGATGGAATTTTGACTGAAAAGCTGAAGGAAATCCCTATTTAGAGCTGATTTATTGATTCACCCTCTGTGGCTCTTCGGTACCTGAGGAATAGAGCCTCGTCCCCTTAACCTCCAGGTGACAGGTACCTGGCCTAGTCTGGTTGCAGAAGGAGCTTTATCACCTCATCTCACCCTCCTCCCATCTCCTAAGGACTAAGGACTTCCTTGCAGAATGCCTCAGGGCAAAGAGAGTACCCAGTCAGCCTCAGGCTACCTAGCTCAGGAACAAGCCTTCCTCATTTCTGCTAGGGTGTTTTGTGCTCTGAGGAAAGAATAAAACACTTCTTAAGCTAGGAAGGACTCCCTAAATCTTCATTTTAGAGAAAAAAGCTGAAGCCAAGATATGGTTAAATACTAATATTGTCCCCCAGACTCTCCAGTTTCATCAATGTGGGGACTTCCCTATGTGGAAACTCCTTCCACCAATGTAAATCAACTGTTCATTCATCCTTATAGCTGCCTGGAGTCACAGATAGCATGTGTCAGAAGCAGGACCTGAACCCAGGGTCCCCCTGATTACAAGGCTGGCCCTTCATTCATTTTACCCTGTGCCTTTGAAGTAATAACAGTAGCTTCTATATACAGGTTGTTTCAAAAGGCTTGGTGCAGTTTTAAGCTCTAAATGCTGAAAAGCTTAAAGAACTCTTAAAGCTTAAAGCTGAGCTAAGATTTTTGTGATACCCTCCCAGGAGCAGGGAAGCTGAGGCCTCAAGGCCACATATGACTCTCTAGGTCCTCAAGTGTGGCCCTTTGACTAAATCCAAATTTCATAGAACAAATCTCCCTAGTAAAAGGATTTGTTCTGTAAAACTTGGACTCAGTCAAAAAGGCTGCACCCAGGGACCTAGAAAACCACATGTGGCCTTGAGGCCACATGTTCCCCACCCCTGGACACTATTTTAAGATTCCAACCTATTTTCACATCCATCTAACTTTTGGACAACTCTGTAAAGCAAGAATTACAGGTATCCCCATTTCACAGATGAGAAAACTAAGACTGACAAAGGTTGAATTACTTTCTATCCAGTGTCCCAACTTGAGTCTTTTGGCTCCTAGTATAGTTCTCTTGTCTCCACACCAGCCTGCCCCTTTAATAAGCGCTCAGACTCACAGATGACTTCAAAGAAATTTGAATTCCCCTCCTAATTTGAGCCTCACAAGAATTTTGTTAACTAGGTGAAATTATTATTAATAACCATTTTACTGATATGGAAACTGAGGCAATCAATGGTCGAGAGACTTGTCTTACAGTCCCATAGCTATGAAATAGCAGAGTACAGATTGGAAACCAGGTTTCCTGATCCCCAGGTCAGCGTTCCATGCTGGGTTTGCAGAAACAGTCAGTCTCCTAATCTCTCTCACCCCATCCTCTTTCCCCTGACTTCCTGGGGTGGAGGTGTGATCTGACAGGCCAGAGATGGGCATTGGAAATTCATAAGCAGGGGAGGGAAGGTGATGAACAATGCTGTGCTTATCTGTCATCTTCTCTTCTCTACCCCGAGTCAGACCTGCTAAAAAGAAGCTCACTGAAGCCTCCTTCCTTAAGCTGTTAATGCTGCTAATGCATCCCCAAAAGTGTCAGCATGGCTCAGAGCGACACTAGCAGGGCGAGGAAGAAGAGAAAAGCCTCCTGCTTTCTTTCCCTTCCCTGCTGGTGTCCCTCTGGCCCCTGGGCTCCGGGATAGGGATCTCAAGCAAAGGAGGGTGATTGGTGCCAGCTGGAGAGAGGGTCAGGGAGGCCAGTGGGAGTGGGGAGGGCTCACCAGAAGAGAAAGAAAACTAATGACTCCTCAAAGGAAGATGGTGTGAGGGTAGAGATGCCAGCACCAACAGTGCTAAGGGGGAGCTCGCATTGCTCCCTTGCCCTCCAGGCTTCGGGGAGCAGTAAGAGCTCTTAGTGGGCAGCTAGGTTGCACAATGGCTTGGAATCAGGAAGACTCATCTTCCTAAATTCAAATCCAGCCTCAGATACTTACTAGCTGTGTGACCCTCAGCAAGTCATTTAATCCTATGTCTCAGTTTCCTCATCTGTAAAATGGACTGGAGAAGGAAATGGCAAACAACGCCAGTATCTTTGCCAAGAAAATCCCAAATAGGGTCATGAAGAGTCAAAAAAGTTGAAACGATTCAACAATGTTATTATCTGGAGGGAGGTTCCTTACCTTGGAATTTCCCTATAGTAATACAGGTCCTGTCTCTGTTCCCCTATATTATCACCACGTGAAAGGGTCTGAAGGAACCACTTCAGAGGAGCTGATGCAGGCGAACTCAGTGTCTCACACCTTATAGAGAAGTAAAGCTTTAGTCTCTCAGACCTATACAAGTGCCCTCTGTGTGACTGGTCTGGTGGGTAGCTAGTGGACAGAAAGATTCATGGCAGCAACTGTTCTGCCTCTACCATGCCCCTGTCAGGCCTAAAGTCACAGCAGCCCTCAGCAAAGCAAGGTCTCGAAAGGGTCTCCCATCAGGGAAGATGATGCCTCACCTTAATGGGTTCCTTACCTTGAAAATCCTAAGCAGTCCCTTCTCTGCTGGTAAATCATAAAGGATGGGCTTCTCCCCAAACATACCTTGTGAATCTTCCCATCATCTCTCTCTTTTTCTCTTTTCCAGACAATGGCTACCGGGAGTGTCTTGCGAATGGGAGCTGGGCAGTACGAGTCAACTATTCTCAGTGCCAAGAGATCCTTAATGAGGAGGTATAATTTGCCTCAATCATTGATTCCCTGGAGGATGCACCCTGGACTGGAGCTGGGTGGGGGAAGACTGGAGGACAGGGAAGGTAGGGAGGGAGTGGCTCAGAGGGGAATGGAAGAAGAAGGAGAGAGTGTGGAAAATGAAGGAGTTAATCATAAATGGGGGACAGCTAGGTGGTGCAGTGGATAGAGCACTGAACCTGAAGCCAGGAAGACTCCTCTTCATGAGTTCAAATCCTACTTCAGACACTAGCTGTGTGACTCTGAACAAGTCACTTAACCCTGTTTGCCTCAGTTTCTTCATCTGCAAATGAGCTAGAGAAGGAAATGGCAAACCACTCCAGTATCTTTGCCAAGAAAACCTCAAACAGGGTCAACAAAGAGTGAAACACAACTGAAAAATGACTCAACAACAACAAACAGTAAAGGATATTAACAGTAGAAAGAAAGTCAGAGGACCTGGGTTTGAGTCCTGGCTCTTTTATTTACTACCTGTGAAAGTTGCTTAGCTTCTGTAGGGGTCTCATTTTCCTTCTTTGTAAAACGAAAGGGCTGGATTAGGTAACTTCAAAGGTTTCTTCCAGGCAGAAATCTATGATCCCATGATAGACTATTTAATTTAATCCTTCCAACAGACCTGTGAGGTAAGTACTATAGATTGTATGATCTTAGTTTTATAGATGGGGAAACTGAGGTGCAGAGAAATTAAATGACATAAAAATAATAGTGACCATGTACAGGGTGTCCTAAAATTATAAAAATCATGTTATATTATACATCATAAATTCATTAACAATATATTATGCACTTATTAAAATATAAACTTATTTAAATATATTATGAACTTATTTAAACATTCTAAACTTATTTATGTCGTAAACTTATTTAAAATACATTATATTACAAACATATTTAAATGTATTATAAAATTATAGCTACCACAGTTTGCAAAAAGCTATGCATATCTTATCTCATTCGATTTTCACAATATGACTTTGAGGAAGGTGATATTATTATCTCTCTCCATTATAGATAAGGATGCTGAGGAGGTTGAGCAAGGCTAAGTGACTAGTTCCAGGGTCACACAGCCTGTAAATGTTTGTGGCTCATGCATTCCAAATCTAGAATGCTATACCCTGTGCCCTAGCACCTTTTTTAAACATTGAAAGCAGTATCCTCACTGGAATGAGGCTACAGGAGAATCAAAATCAAAATTCAAAAATCAAATTCAGTGTCAAAAGTATGCCAGGTTCCATACAGAACACTGAAATCTTGTGATTTTCATCTCATTGTGGAGATGCAAGTGAGAAATGTCCCTTAGGTAGTGAGTGCATTGGACTTTTAGAATCAAGAAATCTGGGTTTGATTCCTGATTCTACCATTCTTTCTTTCTTTGTTTTTTTGGAGGGAGAAGGTAGGGCAATTGGGGTTAAGTGACTTGCCCAAGGTCAACATGGCTAGTTTTTTGTGTAAAGAGTCTGAGGCTGGATTTGAACTCAGGTTCTCCTGACTCCATGGCCGGTGCTCTATTCACTGCGCCACATAGCTGCCCAGTTCTACCATTTCTTGATTGTATAACCTTAAAAAAGTAATTTTTCTTCTCTGGGCCTCAAAATTTCTTTATCCATAAAAGGAGAGGATTGAGTGAAATAGTCTCTAAAGTCCCCTGTAGCTGTGATGCTCTCTGATTCTGATTGACTCAAGTGCTGGACAGGAATGGCATTATGAGAGTAGAGACTCCCTTCTGGGAAAGATGACTGTAGCTAGAGAGAAGATGGACTGGACCAGAGGGGAGGATCAGTAGGAGAGATGGATGAGACCAGGCATTGGAATTTTTCTTAGTAAGTGGAAATAGAAGAAATATACAAGTTGTGGTTTGGACAACAATTATCATTCTGCTGAGGTAAGAGAGACATTAAAACAGTGGCCCTTAGACATGGGTGGAATAGGGTGTTTCAAAATCAGAAAGTAGAAAACTTGGCCCAGTTCTTGGTACCCAATGGCCCTAGAAACCCAGGAAAGGAACTGAAGAGAATTGTAGAAAGGCAAGTGCTCTTACCAAGCCTTTAGGACAGACAGTCATCTCTGTGTTTAGTTTTCTTAAAGATCTCTGAGGACAGAGTGCCCTCTTTCATACTCCTTTGCTGTTTTTGTTCCCTTGGCTATCTAGGAGTTCTTGGCCATATCCAAGCTAAATGTCTTCTGTCCTAATTTCAACTCCTTTCATCCTGTTTCGGTTTTTTCCTGACATAGAAACCATTTGTTCAGCTTCACCAACAGAGTCAGCCCTCACTGACTTGAAAACAGAAACTGATGCCCCCTGAACCTTCCTTTCTCCAGGCTAAATGATCTTCCATCTTTTAACTTTTCAGTATAGCACAAGGGTTAGCATCTTCTTCCATGAGTAAATACAATTTTTACCTAATGATAAAACTTAGCTTGTCTGAGCTGAGAGCAGCTAGATGGTATAGTAGATAGAGCACTAGGTTGGGAATCAGGAAGACTCATCTTCCTGAGTTCAAATCTGGCCTCAGATGCTTACTAGTTGTGATCCTGGGTGAGTAAGCACTGTTCACCCTAGTTTTCTCATCTGTAAAAATAAGCTGGAAAACTAAATGGAAAACCACTACAAAATCTTTGCCAAGAAAACCCAAAATGGAGTCACAAAGAGTGACACACAATTGAACAACAATGATTCTAAGCTAGACAGGAATACCTTGAAGACCATATAGTCCAGTTCAAATAGAAACAGTGCCTATTAAATCATATATAAGAATCTATCATAATGACTTAGAAAACTACATATTACTATTATCTATATTCTGTATATCTATTACTAGTTTTATGTTCTATTAAATACTTCCCAATTACATTTTAATCTGATACAGGCTGCACTCAGGAATGTTGTGGGCCACATGTGACCTGTGAGCTGAGGATATAACACCACTCTTTGACACTAATTTCCTTTTTTTAAAATTGTAAAATATTTGTATTTAATGTTTTGAGTTCCAAATTCTATCCTACCCTCCTTCCTTCACTTCCCCCTCCCTGAGATAATAAGCAATCAAATATAGGTTATACATGTGTAATTATGTAAAATATTTTCATGTTGGTCATTTTGTACAAGAAGACTCAAAGAAAAAATGAAAGAAAGTGAAAAATAGCATGCTTCATATGTATTCAAACAATATCAGTTCTTTCTCTGGAGGCAGATAGTATGCTTCATCACATTAGTCCTTTGGGATTGTCTTGGATCATTGTATTGTTGAGAATAGTTAAGTCATTCACAGGTTTTCATCAAAAAATGTTGTTGTTCTGTGTGTACAACATTCTCCTAGATCTGTTCATTTCAATATGTATCAGCTCATGTAAGTCTTTCCAGGTTTTTATGAAATCATCCTGCTTATCATTTTTTTTAAAGCAATCGGGGTTAAGTAACTTGCTCAAGGTTACATAGCCATTTATTTCTGGGTGTGGTGCTAAATATCTGAACCTGGATTTGACCCCCAGGTCGTCCCGACACTGGCGCTGGTGCTCCTACTCTCTGTGCTACCTGGCCGCCCCTGCTTATCATTTCTTAGAGCAAAATAATATTCCATTACAATGATATACCACAGCTTGTTTAGCCATGCCCCAATTAATCCCTAAGATTTCAAATTCTTGGTCACCACAAAAAGAGCTGCCATAAATATTTTTGTACAAATAGCTCCTTTTCCCTCTTTCTGGATGTCTTTGGGATATAGATCTAGCAGTGGTACTGATGGATTTTGACCCTGGTTTCTAATCCAAACCTATCACTTTATAGCTGGAAGCTCAAGATTTGAGGAAAGTAAAACGATTGTGATTTTTGACATGGCTGAAACACCTTGTTTCCCAACTCCCAGCTCAGGGCTCTTCCCATCACTCAATCAATAAGCATTTATCAAATACATCCTGGGTCCTAGGCACTGGTGATTCAGATACAAATTTTTTTTTCATCTTTTCTCCCGAGGAGTTTACAATCCACAACACCAAAGCTACTTCAAATTTAGAAGACCTACAATATTTTGGTCCCCCCCTTTTTCTCCCCAAGCTCATTGACTTGACAAGACAGTGCTGTGTTGGTGACTTCTAACCATATTCCTCTCTGTTGTAGGTGTCCATAAGCCAGGACTTAGGGAGAAGGGGAGACTGGCAGACAAGAGGAGGGGCAAGTGCAGTAGTTTATACAGAAGAGAGATGATATCATGCAGCCAGAAAACTCTAGCATATTTTTCCAGATCTGCTCTTCACTTACCATGTGGCCAGAGTGCCTATCTTGTATGTACAATTTTTGCACGTTGTCTCTCCTGTTAGCTCCCTGAGGGCTGAGATTCTTTTTAATTTTTTCCTTTCTTTGTATCCCCAGCACTTAGCAGAGTGCCTGGCCCTTCATAAATGCTTGTCAACTTTATTTGAGCTTCACTGTCCTGTGTGAAACAAGAGGGTTAGACTAGATTATCTTCCTGTTCTAAAACTCTGTGATTTTGTGAGTCAATCTGGAAGACTGACCAATAAGTCATTCTCAAATTGTTGGAAACTCCTGCCCAAGGACCTAGTCTCCATCCTTTTAAATCTTTAGGTCTCCTCTCTTTGTACCCTCTCCAATTTCTCCATATTCTCCTTAAAATTCAGGGACCAAAACAGAATCAGTCCCTGCTGGCCTGTCAATCAGTCCTTCTTACACTTCTACCATCATAAACAATGAAAGTGTTGCCATCCACATCTGCTCTGCCAGCCGCTACCATCCTGCACAGTTGCTTAGCATTCAATATAATCAATTAATTTAATTAGTAGAAGGACCATCTCCTTGCACTAATTTCCTCTATTTTAGCCCCTCATTCCTATCAATTGAGATCTTCACCCCTTTCCCTCTCCAGGAGCTGAGAGGAAAAGTAGCCAATTAATTGAGCTGATAGGTTTCTCCAGCTTCTAGATCACCTCAGCTAAACCCTAATTAAATGTCAGTGCCCCTGGGGCATTTTGGATAACAAATTCATGGAAAAGTTTGTGGGAAATGGGACTTGCGAAGACAGAGGGAGACCGGGAGACATTGACTGCAGGCTGAAAGACGTCTAGCCTCGCTCTCCACCAATGCACTAGCCTCTGATTCAGTACCCCTCCTCTCTGGACAGCAACTGTCCTCTGTATATTGTACATCAACTCCTCCTCTTTCTGCTTCAATCTATCTCCCCCACCTCATCTCCATCCATAATAGCAGTCTCCCTCCTTGTAGCAGTTCCCTCTCATCACACTTTTCCAGGTCCCCTGTCTTGCCCTACGGCATGAACACTCCCTCTCTCTCTCTCTCTCTCTCTCTCTCTGTCTCTCTCTGTCTCTGTCTCTCTCTCTCTGTCTCTGTCTCTGTCTCTGTCTCTGTCTCTCTCTCTCTGTCTCTCTCTCTCTGTCTCTCTCTCTCTCTCTCTCTCTCTCTCTCTCTCTCTCTCTCTCTCTCTCTCTCTCTCTCTCTCTCTCTCTCTCTCTCTCTCTCTCTCTCTCTCTCTCTCTCTCTCTCTCTCTCTCTCTCTCTCTCCCTCTCTCTCTCTCCCTCTCTCCCTCTCATGGAAGACACCCAAAGAGGGAAATTTTTGCTCATGTCCTGCTACTTATCTGTTCACTGGTAGAGTTGAGGGTATAAACATCCCAAGAAACACAGGTAGGGGAATGAAAATTTCAAGAAACAGTCTAAGGGTGGAGGCATGGGAGTTGGGGGAGGAGGGGGAGAGGACAACAGGGAGAGAAAGGAGGAGGAAAAAGAAGAGAAGAAAAAAATCAGGGCTAAGAGGGTTCAAATGTGTCAGTAAGGGATGCTTAAGAGATCCCAAGATAGACCAGATAGAAATCAAGGATACAGGACTATTCTGCCTGATATAGGAAAATATGGCCTTATTCACCCTGATCAGAACAGGAGGTTGTAGGCAAACTGTTAATTCTGCTCAGGTGGCCTCTCCAGGCCCTTGAAGACAAGGCTGGTGTCACCCAGAAAGTCTGGCAGCTTATCTCTGAATTGAACAAGTTGTAATTGCTTATTGAATTCTGATTGTTGCTGGTACCATTAAGGGGCCCTGACCCCCAACACCACCCTACTAAGAATAGGCCCACAGCTGGGTTATGGCTCCTCTTGTCTCAGCATCAGTAATTTGCCAGTCTGGGACACCCCAGGACAAAAGCAACAACTTCTTAGACCTATAACCCAGGGACCCAGAGGCTGGTCTCTGACTCCATCTCTTTGTCTCCATCCATCTCTCATTTTCCTGGCTATCTCTACTTGCCTCCAGCTGTCTCATTACCCTTCCCTGGCCATATCTCAGATTATCTCTTCAGCTATATCTTGGGCTGTCCCTCCTGTTGTAGCTTACACTATCTCTACTTGTCTCTCTGCCTATGTTTCTTCAGCTGTAGCTCAAGCTGTCTCTCCAGCTATCTTGGACTGACTCCCCCATCTCTCAATTAGCTTATCCAAGTGTCTCCTTAGTTGTGTCTTTGGCTGTCTCTCTAGTTTTGTTTTGCTCTCTGTATCTCAGGTTGTCTCTCTAGCTATCTTGGGATGGCTCCTCATTCACTCTTTAGCTGGCTATGACTCTGCAGCTGTCTCTGTTCCTCTTTCTCTCAGGCTGTCTCACCAGCTGTCTCCATTCTTCAGACTGAGCTCAGAGACTTCAAACCTAATATAACATGTCCAGAGGGGGGTATTGGATCAGGCATACTGCTTCTAAACCCCAGAGATGACACTGAAGAAAACTTTCTGTTCACCCCTAACTCCTATCACTAATATTGTCGAGCCTTATTGTCCCCTTCTGGTTCATTGTAAAGAAAGCCTGTCAGCCACTCAGATGGTTGTGGAGAGAGGAAAAAACAAAGATTTCCCACCTTAGTAGAACAACAAAGACCCCAAGACTTAGGGAAGAAGAACTGTAGGATTGAGAAGCAGAAGACACCTTAGAGATCATCTAGCCCGACCTCTGGGGTAGCTAGGTGATACAGTGGTTAGAGTCCTGGGTCTGGAGACAGGAATACTCATCTTCCTGAGTTTAAATCCCACCTCAGGCACTCTCTAAACTGTGTGACCTTGGGCAAGTCCCTTAACACTGTTTTGCCTCAGTTTCTTCATTTATAAAATGAGCTGGAAAAGGAAATGGCAAACCACTGTAAGTATCTCTGCCAAGAAAACCCCAAACGGGGTCACAAAGAGTCAGACCTGACTGAAATGGCTCAATAATAACATTTAGTTTGAATTGTCCAATATGTGGTTGGTGATGTGTGACTGGATCGCTTGAAAGAGACAGAAGTTGAATTTATGTAGATTTGGGAGTCATCTGCATAAAGAAGACATTTAAACACATTGGGACTAATGAGGCCACTGAGAGAATGTTGATAGAGAAGAGATGAGAGCCCTGTAGAGAGCCTTCAGGTTGTTAACCTGAGCAACCCCAGGCAAGTTATATAATCTCTAGTTTTCAGTTTCCTCATCTGTAAAATGAAAGGGCTGGACTTTGTTGTTGTTCAGTCATGCCCGGCTCTCCACAACCCTATTCTTAACAAAGATGTTGGAGCGCTTTGCCATTTCCTTCTCCGGCCCATTTGATAGATGAGGAAACTGAGACCAATAGGGTTAAGTGACTTGCCCAAGGTCACATAACTAGTGAGTATCTGAGGCTGGATTTGAACTCAAGAAGAGGAGTCTTCCTGACACTCTGTATACTACGGCACCACCTAGCTGCCCCAAGCCCTAGTTTAAGGCATCCCCTTAAACTGACCCCAACCTACCATTTCAGTCTCATTACACCTTACTCCTCTATGGTCCAGCCAAATGGACCTTTTTCCTGTTCCTTACACACAGTTTCTCCTCTCTTTGCACTGGCCATCCCCATCCCTAAAATGCAATCCCTCCTCATTTCCATTTCTTAGAATCCCTTATTTCTTTCAAGACTCAAGTATCACCTTCTACATGAAGCCCTTTCCTAGAGGCAGCCAGATGTCACTTTGGACATAGTGCTGGACCTGGAATCAGGAAGACCAAATCCAGCCTCAGAAACTTCCTAGCTGGATAATCCTGGGCAAGTCACTTCCTCAATTTCTTCAGCTGGAAAATGGGGATAATAATAGTACCCATCTTCCAGAATTGTTGTAAGGATCAAATGAAATAGTGTTTAAGTGGTTGGCACAATGTCCGACACATAGTAGGCACTTAATAAGTTTATTTTCTTCCTTCCTGATATCCCCAACCACTAATTTTGTGTTTATTCTGTTATATCTACGTGTGTACATTTTGTCTCCCCCATAGAATATAAGGTCCTTGAGATCAATGAGAGTATCTATTCTTGTCTCTGTATCGCGATCACTCAGCAGCACGCTTATCACTGAGTACTCATTTACTTAATGTTTGTTCATTGAGAGACTAATTAAGAACCATCAAAGCCAGTATTCAAACCCAGCTCCTCTAGTTCCAAACGCATTTGCTCTCTCCACTCCACTGCCTTTCTTTCCAGAGGAGATTTTCTGCTGTTTATCTGGGCACCATCCCACTCCCAGTCCACTCTCTCCACCCCAGAGCTGACCCACAGCCCTTTGGGAATAACTGGGGACTGAAGGAAGGATGACAGATGACAGGGTTAGAATAGAGCAGAATGGAGGGAGGGGGCATCAGGAAGGTGAGCATTTTGTGTGCAGCAATGTTTATCTGCCAGGATTGGGCCCTGATGGACAAAGATGGGCCATGTGTGGGCAATGGCACCACAGATGATATTATCCAGTGCATTTTTTATGTGGGCTTCTGGAAAATTTAATAAAACAAAATTAAGAATCAGGTCCAGACAGACTGTGATATGTATCTTCCGGATGCTCCCGGGCTCAGCCTCTATTGCTTTGTGGGCCGAGAACGTTTCCATTGACATTAAGCAAAGATATCTCCCTATTCTTCCTCCTACCACCATTCACACACACTCCACTCAGTCCCAATCCAGCCAGTTGCCCACAATGATAATTCTCTGGCTTCTAGGAGGTTACTTTGCACTCCTCTTCAGGAACTATCCTGGTGATGTTTCCTGAGATCCTAAGCCTGAAGAGTACATAGGGCTTCCTGGACACCTTGGGGTTAGCACCTGCTGCCAGAGATTCAACTGAGTTGTTTTCTCAGTAATAGGAATTGGAAATACTGGAACATAATCTGTGCCCTGTCTCCCTCTTTCCCTCTTGACTATATCATAAGATGACTGTCCAGTCAGGCCCACATATGTCTGCAAGGTGGCTGCTCAAAGTTGGGGAGTCGTGGGAGGCTAGGTGGCTCAGTGAATAGAGCACTGGCCTGGAGTCAGGAGGACCTGAGTTCAAATCTGGCCTCAGACACTTAACATGTGCTAGCTGTGTGACCTTGGGCAAGTCAATTAACCCCAATTGCCCTCCCCCCTCTAAAAATAAAAAAAAAGTTGGGGAGTCATAAGGTCGTTGTTCAGTCATTTTTTTTTTGTCATATCTGACTCTTCATGACCCTATTTGGAATTTTCTTGGTAAAGATACTGGAGTAGTTTGCCGTTTGCTTCTCTAGCTCATTTTACAGATGAGGAAACTGAGGCAAACAGGGTTAAGTGACTTGCCCATGATCACACAGCTAATAAGTGTCTGAGATGTAAATTCAAAGTCCCCCTGACTCCAGGGCCAGTGCTCTACCCACTGTGCCACCTGGCTGCCCTTAAAGACAATTTTTAACATTCATTAAAAAATTTTTTTTGAGTTCCAAAGTTTCTCCTTTCACCCCTCCTTCTCCTCCCCCCTCTATAAGATGGTAAAACAATTTGATACAGGTTATAGCTGTGCAATTATGTAAAGCTAATTTCCGTATTAGTCATGTTGGGGGGAAAAAAAACAGAGCAAAAGGGAAAAGCCATGAAAAAATAAAGAAAGTGAAAGCAGTATGCTTCAATCAGCATTCAGAGTCCATTGATTCTTTCTCTGGATGTGGATAATGTTTTCCGTCTCAAGGTAGATTAAATGGTAAGTGAGTGCGGACGCTTCTCCTCTTTTCCACGTTTTCCTCATTTCCTCTCTTTTCCTTTGTATAGAGAAAAAGCAAACTGCACTACCACATTGCTGTCATCATCAACTACCTGGGCCACTGTATCTCCCTTGGAGCCCTCCTTATGGCCTTTGTCCTCTTCATGCAACTAAGGTAGGAAGATGGGAGTTACCAGGGACTTTGGAGACCATCGAAGCCAATGCCTTCCTTTTACCAGCAAGGAGCATTTAGCACAGAGACCTTAAATGACACGCCCAAAGTCACATGGCTAGGAAGTGTCAGAGGAAGGATTCAAACCCATGTCTTCCTGACTTTAAATTTAATGCTTCCTGGTACTCCCCAATTAAGGCTAGAACTAACATGCTCTGATTCTATCCCTCCCACTCTGCTCCCCTCCACATATCTAGGTACATAGGGCAGCTAGGTGGCACAGTGAATAGAGCACCAGCCCTGGAGTCAGGAGGACTTGAGTTCAAATCCAACCTCAGACACTTAACACTTACTAATTGTGTGACCTGGGGCAAATCATTTTAATCCCAATTGCCCTGCCTTGCCCCCTCCAGAAAGCAAAAAAAAAAAAACCCTCTAGGTACAATTATGTTAGAAAGTGTATCATCTCCTAAAGGGAGAAGGAAATCCCCTAAAAGCAGCCTAAATGAAGTAGGGGTGGGGGAAGGAGAATGTGACCAACCTCCTCCTTAGCAAGGTGGATGAGGGTGTGGAGAAATGGGTTGATTATATGTATTTTAAATTTAGATTTTTTCTGATAATAATAATAATAGATGCTATGTAGTTGATAATAATAGACACTTTGTAAATGCTAGCTGATATTATTAACAACAGCAACCATAATAATAACTAAAACACATGGTGATTTAAGGTTTACCAAGTGTTTTACATATATTATCTTAACTGATCCTCACAACAACCCCTTAAGGTAGGTGCGATTATTATCCCTACTTATTATACCTACAAATGGGGAAATGAAGGCTGAGTTTTTGCCTATGGTCACATAGCTAGAAAGTATCTAAGGCTGAATTGTAATTCAGGACTTCTTGACTCTTAAATCTAGAATTCTATCTACTTTGCCATCTAACTGCCTCACTCTGCTGAATCTCTTCTCTTTCCCAACTCTTTGCTTCTCTTTTTTAACTGTTTAGCTGCTATCATGGGGCTGAGGAGTGATATGGGGGCAGTAATGCATGAGGCTCTAATTCACTACTCCCTAGGGGTGAGATGGCTCTGCTTCACTCTCACCCTTCCAAAAAAGTCCTCCATCTGCTCCGCCCCCAGTCTGTACAACCAGGGCCAGGTTGGTGGGTCAGAATGAGAACCCCCTAGCTAGGAGCCGACTGCTGGCAGGGCCTTCAGTAGGCTGGCAACAGTACCCCTCAGACGTGTGTGTGGCAGCAGCAGCGCCTGTTGGCAGAGATTGAGGCCTCAGTGCCAGACACTTCTGTGCCAAGCCCCAGTCAGTACCACATTGCTATGGAATGGGATGAAGAAGGATGTGAGAACTGTCACTCAGAGCTAAGGCAGATGCTCTTGGTGAGAGGGAGCAAAGTCTCCTGCCTCCAAATGACCCTAGGAACCAAGAACTATCATTTGCTTAGTCCTAAGGATCCAGATGACTCTGGTGCAGAAGAATCAATGGTGGGGGCAGTTTGGAGGCTGTTTTCACTTAGTCCCAAGGAACCAGCCAACTCTGATGCAGAAGAGTCAATGGTGGGGGGGAAGTTTGGGGGCTGTTCACCCTTAGTCCCAAGGAACCAGATGGCTCTGGTGCATGAGTCAATGGTGGGGGGATAGGAAAGCCAGGTTCCCACATGTCTGGCATTGCCAACTTACTACATCAACATCTCATTTGAGAAGCTGACAACAGTTATAGGGGCTGGATTGGGGGGTGGGAATGGACAATGACCAAAGAAACTTGTGTTTAGGGTTCTTTATCCTGTCCCAGAAGGTTCTTCTCCACCCTCTGGTCGTGTACAGCCTTAGTGGGTCCCTTCCCATAGAACTGCTTCCTCTCCAGTCCCAACTCCTACTTCTTCTCCTCTTTCTCTGACACAAAATGAATATTGGCTGTTCTCCAGTTCACAGACTCCTGGTATACCAGAAATGGAAGAATTTATAATTCCCCATCTCTAGGCCTCAGTTTTCATATCTGTAAAGTGAAGGTATTGGACTTTATTAAAAGTTCTTAACTGGGGGCCCAAGAACTTAGATGGAAAAAAATATTACATCTTTATTTCAATATACTTTGTTTTCTTTGTAATACTATGTATTTTATTTGATGAATTTATAAACATTCTTCTGAGAAGAGGTCCATTGGCTTCACCAACCTGTCAAGAGGGTCCATCATACAAAAAAAATTAAGAACCCCTGAACTAGATGGTATCTCAGTAGATAGAACATTGGGCCTGGAGTCAGGAAGACTCATCTTTCTGAGTTCAAATCTGACCTCAAACACTTACTAGCTGTGTGACCCTGAGCAAGTCACTTAGCCCTGTTTGCCTCAGTTTCCTCATCTGTAAAATTAGCTAAAGAAAAATGGCAAACCACTCCAACATCTTTTCTAAGGAAACCCCAAATAGGATCAACACATGACTAAACAACAAAATTTTTGTTAGTTCTCTATTTTGAATACCAAACCCTTATCAGAGATAATTTGGTTTTTCTCAGTCAGCTGAGTTTTTTTTCAATTCAACAAGTATTTCTTGAGAATGTATTGAGTACTCAATGTTGTGCTTGGGTAGTGTTGGAAGAATAAGAGAATTATGAGACGTGATCTCTGACCTCAAGCTGCTTACTGCTAGGGAGACAAAACTTAGACAAGTATAGAATCTGATAGGCATTGTGGAAGGGTAGAAAATGTGTTGGACTTGAGAGTCAGATAGACCCAGGTTCATGTCTACCTGCCCCCTGCCATCAGTTGTGCCAGGGGACACTGAGCAAAAACCATTTAACTTTTGTGGGTCTTCTGTTTCCTTATATGTCAAATGAGGAAATTGACCTCTATCATTCCCATTCCACTCAACCATTCTGCAGTTATGAGAAGTACTAGCAAAGGGTTCTGTAAGAGATCAGAGCAGAAAAAGATTGAATTAGGGCTGAACTGGATTCTGCTTTGTAGAATCATTTGTTTATGGAACTCCTGGCTTATTTCAAGGTATTCTAGTAGGCCATGCAAAGTTACAGAACTCCAAGAACCCAGCCCCACTAGTACATCCAACCCTTCCGTGGGCCCTCCCCTTGGCATCTTTCACCCAGTTGATTTCCCAGTTCTGCCACCTTTATTTGGTGATGGTCATCTGAAACATGTACTCACTACTTTGCCCCACTCAGTCCCCAGTGCCAGGGAGAGCCACCTGGGCACAGGGATCTAGGGCAACAGGGGACAGATATGGTGAAGGAGGCAAGGTTACTGGAGGAAAGAGGAGAGGGGACAAGCATCTCCCTGCTCTGTCTAGTCTCCAAGTATTTATTTAGCACATACTGTGTACAAGGCACTGTGCTGGGGATATGAAGACCAAAAAAAAGGGAGGCAATGCCTGCCCCAGGATTGACGGACTGAGCTGGGCAGGGACTAGGGGTGGTCATGTCAGAGAGGGTTCACTGCCTTCTCTGGCTGACTGGTATACTTTTTACCCTCTTCTTTTACCTTCCTACCTTGCTATCTCCCCTCCCCCCTCTCTACCCAAACAAAGGAGCATCCGGTGTCTTCGGAACATCATTCACTGGAACCTTATCTCTGCCTTCATCCTACGCAATGCTACCTGGTTTGTGGTGCAGCTCACCATGAGCCCTGAAGTGCATCAGAGTAATGTGGTATGTACATCCTGGCCAGGACATGGTCTGAGCCTGGGAGCTGGGGCCTGCTTTGAGGTGAGGGAAGGGATTGGAGGGGACAGGACTAGAAGCAGGGGACAAAGGGAGATGCCCTCCAGGGAAAATAAAGTGGGGTTGATACTTGACCCACAAAACAGAGGTCTTTTCATTTGTAGACAGCCACAGAAACTTAGAATTGGAAGAGATTCCAGAGATCATCTAGGTGCCATCTTCTTCCTAGTGCAGGAAACCCTACAGAAGCATCCCTGACAAACTGGGTCCAAGCCTTGGATGTCCAAAATTGGGTCAGACCTAGAATCTTCCTCCTTCTCCCTTTCCCTATTCCTATCCTGAAATTAAGGCTAAGTGGGGGGACTGAATCCAGAAGAGAGGTTTGGGGAAGCTGACGACTACTCCCCAAGTCTTACTCAATGGAAGGTTTTGTTATTGACTCCCTCATCCCTGATGAGGTGATGGAGAACATACCCCATCCCCTCTCCTTCTAAATGCCCCCCCTGAGGACCAAGGCTGTCATTTGCCCTTCCTTCCAAGGAACCTGCTGGCTCTGGTGCAGAGGAATCAACGGTGGGGATAGAGAAAGACAAGGACCCAGTTCTCATGTCTCTGCTATCACCAATTTTCCTCTATCAATAATTCTATTTAGGAAGCTAAGACCAGTAGACACAGAGGTAGAATTAAGGGCTGGGGGAGGGTAATGATAAAAGCTGCTTCTAACCCTCTCCCCTCCGACCTCTGGCTGTCTCATCCGCTATGTCTTCTCTGTTGTATAGGGCTGGTGCCGGCTGGTGACAGCTGCCTACAACTATTTTCATGTTACCAATTTCTTCTGGATGTTTGGAGAAGGCTGCTACCTACACACAGCCATTGTGCTTACCTACTCTACTGACAAGCTCCGGA
Organism: Petaurus breviceps papuanus; assembly: GCF_028583685.1. Classification (NCBI taxonomy): domain Eukaryota; kingdom Metazoa; phylum Chordata; class Mammalia; order Diprotodontia; family Petauridae; genus Petaurus; species Petaurus breviceps. Next base: position 6,721,230 of record NW_027187380.1, read on the forward strand.
AGTGGATGTTCATCTGTATTGGCTGGTGTGAGTGTGGTAGTCAAGAGTCATGTCTCACTGGCCCCTCGTCACAGTGCCCACCAGCTCCCATCCTCCCTCCCACTACCACAAACACCCATACACATTCATACCCATGGATGAAATGGGTGGAGAAGGAGAATGTGGAGAGGAGAGACACTGCCCTCTGGAGTTTCTCCCTAGAGATGATTCCTCTCATCTTCATGTGGCTCCCTCTGTACCAAGGCTTCCCATTCCTCTTCACCAGCTAGAAAGAAAACTCATTTGGGAAACCCCAAGGGACAGTAACTGGGGAAGAAGAGTGATGGGAGACCTTAGATGGATGTGAGGCATGTGTCAAGGTGGGATACAGTGGGGCACTTGGCCTCTTTGATGAAGCTGAGAGCAAGCAGTCATTTCAATCCCTGGACACCCTGCCCTGTATCTTGGCATCCAAACCAATTCATCAAATTAATTTAGAACCTAGTGTGTGCTGAGCAAGAACCATGATATGCCTGCATCACCTTGTCCCGTTTATAGGCAAAAGACTGGATTGCATGGATTTCATCCAATCCCCAGACCCACAACTAATGATTCTAAGATTCTTAGAATCAAGTTGGGTGACTCCTCACTGAATGTCCTAAAATGGGTAACTCTAAGACAGAAGGGCTAGATCCTCCCTTGGTATTGACACTATCTCTTCTACAGGTGTGCCTTTTCCCATCATCGTGGCCTGGGCCATTGGCAAACTGTACTATGACAATGAGAAGTAAGTAGATGCCATCTTTAGCTTTCTCTTCTCTTCTTCTCTCTCCCCTTTATCATTAATGGTCCAGAGCAGAAGTGTAGTCTTTAGGAAGGTACCAAACTACAGTGAGCAAAGATCCCTTCTTCTTTCCCCCACCACTCACCCCAACAACAAAAGTTGAGGGTGGGGGTGAGGCAGCATGTTTTACTTGAGTCTGGTGAAAGGAAATATGATCAGATTTCTGAACTAAAGTATGACACCAAGAGAAAACTCTGGCCAAAAAGTCGGGATTCCTGAGTTCTAGTCCCCCCCCCCCCCCCCCCACCCCCCGCCACACACACACTAATCAGTTGGGTTGTTTTGGGCAAGTCACTTCCCTTTCCTGGGTCTCAGTTGTCTCATCTGTAAAATGTGCATGTGAGGGGGAAGGGGTTGGATCAGATTTTCAGGAAGATAACAAGGAAGTCTTGCTGTATTCTGCTCTGGTCAGACCATATCTAGAATATTGAGTTCATCTCATGGTGCCACCTTTTAGGAAGGATGTTGACAAACAAATTCAATGGGAAGAGGGCAAGCCAGATGGTATGAGAAGCAAGCCATTTGAGCACAGACCCTTAACCTAGGGCCTTTGAATTTGCTTTTTAAAATATTTTATATCTGTGTTTCAATCTAATTATTTTCCTATGTATCTCATTTTATGCATTTAAAAAGGAGTCCATCACACACACACACACACACACACACACACCAAAAAAAAAACAAAAAACAAACCAAGAACCTTGACTTAGAGAATAGTTGATGGAAATGGAGATGTTTAGCCTGAGGGTAAGAAGGGAGATTTAGTATGAGACTGTTTAGATGTTCTCAGACATCTAAAAGGAAGAGGCATGAGATATATTGGTCCCAGTAGTGATCACTTAAAGAGATGTGAGAAATGTGGAGAGGGAAAGGTTTAGTCTTGATGTAAGGAAAAACTTTCTGACAATCAGAGCTGCCCCAAAGTAAATGGGTTGTCTCAGAATGTGATGAGTTTCCCCTCATTAAAGTACCCCAAGCAACAGTCAGATGACCCCTTTCACAGACAGGATTCCCCATTTCTTTTGAAGATAGGATTATAAATAAATGGTCTTTGAGATTCCTTCTATTGTTCTGTGACTAGAGAAGAGAGAGACAAGAGGCAAGAAGAAGCAGTTAGGAGACTGTTACAATAGTCCCAGCAGGATGAGATGAGTCTGAACTAGAAATATTTTAATGGGAGTAGAAAGGCAGGGATGAGATGTAAAAGAGATTGGGATGATAAAATTAACAGTATTTGGCAACAAAGTGGATTTGAGGGAAGGGCCTTGTGTAAATCACTTAACCTTTCTGTGCCTGAGTTTCCCCATATGTAAAATGAGGAGGTTAGACTGTATGGCTTTCCAGCCACAGATCTATTACCTATTATCCTGAGATAGAAATCATTCTACTTTGTTCCAGATTAACAGAACACAAGTGAGGTGTACTGACTGACATGGGACTGACTCTCAATACTGAGAATCAGGATCTCTGGGTTCTCAGGGTTCTGCCTTGAGCCGAGGAAAGATGTGTTCCTATGAATGTGTACAGATGCCTTTTTCCAGTGCTCCCAACCCCCATAACACCACTTGCCAACCCCCTAAATCCAACTGTCCACATGCCATGACAAGACTGTATCCTTGCTTTCTCATTCTCAAAGAGGACCAGTTACATCACAAGGGTAATATGTTGACTTGCCCATGAACTGGATATAAGTGAGACAGAGCTGCACAAAGTCATCATCCTCACTCTCAGTTCCTCTACTCCAAGCTTCAGATTTCCCATCTGAAGTATGGGTCCAATCACCTTTATGAGTTCAAAAAGAGTCTACTCCGGATGTAGCAAACCTCTGACTTCTAAGGCAACAGTGGTGAACGAGAAGACCACTGAGCTAGGCATGAAGAGATATAGATTCTAATTACCATCCTCCCACCCACTGGTTACATAACCCTGAACAAATCACTTCGCTGACTGGGATTCCGTTTCCACCTCCATAAAATGAGGTGGTTAGACTAAATGGCCTCTAAGGTACCTTTCAGCACTGACATTTTGTGGTTCTGTTCAAAGAAAGACCTCACTTTTCTTCATCTCCCTAGAGAAAGGAAGAAGGAATGAACACAGATACTAATTGGGGTCAAGAATAGAGGTTTAACAACTTTGATAGACTGAGCTCTTCTCAGCAATGCAAGGATCTAAGACAATTCCAAAAAACTCATTCATGATGGAAAATGCTATCCACATCCAGAGAAAGAATTATGGAGTCTGAATGCAGATCAAAGCATACTATTTTTCCTTTTTTTTCATTTTTTTTCTTTCTTATGGTTTTTCCCTTTGGTTCTAATTTTTTACCACATGACTCATGTGGATGTATGTTTAATATGATTGTACATGTATGGTCTATATCAGATTACATGCCTTATTGGAGGGAGGGGAAAGGAAGGAGGAAGAGAAAATTTAAAACTCAAAATTTTGTAAAAGTGAATGTTGAAAACTGAAAAAAAAAAGAATAGAGGTTTAAATGATTCGGATTTTTTTAATTGGTTTATTTACTTTTAGTTTACAACATTCAGTTCCACAGTCCCTTGAGTGTCAAATTTTCTCCCTCTCCCTCTCCTCCCCCCTCCCCATGCCATCATGGTGGCATGCACTCGAATATAGGATCTACAAATATAAATGATTTAGATTTTAATGAATGAGTTAGTAAACCACCACAGTCCTCTTTGGATAAGTTGTCCTATATAAAAGATGCTGAGCTGTCTGGATGGGCTATAAGACCATCTATGGAGGCCAAAAGAAGAACAAGATTGACTTCCAGGGGGGCCTTTTATCCTGACAATGAAGCTGTATGTCCCACCCATCCTTTGAAAAATTCAGCTTAAAAATAATTCCCATTTATCACATGCTTTAGGGTTTACAAGCCACGTTCTTCACAACAGCCCTGTGAAGGTGTCCTGAAGGTAATACCATATACATTTGAGGATTATGTTGCTTAAGGACGTTGTGATTCCCAAAGGTACAGAGCTCACACATGCTAGAGCAAGGCAATCTCCTAATTTCATGTCTTCTTCTCACTGTTCCATGCTGGCCCCATCTTAGCAATTTCATATCTAATTAATAAATTAGAATAGAGAGGTCCAGATATATCAGATGATTACCCAGCTAGTCATTTACTTAAATTGTTAATACAATATAGTCCTCTACAGAAGCAGCATTAGTTGTATTGGTCTTAGAGTTGAGTTCAGATGCTGGATTCAGATCCTGCTTCTAACACTTTGTAACAGCAAGAACCCTAGCATACCCAGAAGGGCTGCTAGCACAGGTTCTTTGATCTGCTTTACTAAAGGAAAGCAACTTTAAAGGGGTCAACAATCTTTAATTAAACATATATGTGTGTCTATGTATATGTGTGTGTGCAGGTATGTTTGTATGTATATGTAGAAGAAGAGGGTAAAAAGTATACCAGTCAGTCAGAAAAGGCAGTGAACCCTCTCTGACCTAACCAATTATATGTATAATTCACTTAGTTCAGGGGGAAAAGTCAGCACCCTGAACTGCAGTAAATACAAACAGAAATTACCAGCAGGCAAAAAATACAGAGAAAATAACAATTCAATAGGGCTTCTAGCTGTCTGACCATTACATACATACATAGTTACCAGACAGAGAAGCACCAACATCTGGATTTTCAAAGCCAGGGGGCTCAGTGGCTAGCCAGAGTCTCATCTGGCCAAATCACATAATTCTTCCCATAAGTGAGCCCCAAAGCAAAACCTCACTTCAGAGTATATATGTCCTTCAGAGTCAGACGACATCACAACCTTCATGATCCACTGCAAAGTAACAAAAGTTGTGGGCCTTCCTGTAGCAGCAAGCACCCCAAGCGTCCTCAGGGTTTGCAGCTACCACAGGTTCTTGGATCTGCTTTGCTAAAGGAAAGCAACTCAAAATGGGTTAACAAGCTTACTTTAATCAGTCAGACATATATCATTTACCTTATTCAGGAGAAAAGGTCAGCATCCTGAATCTCAAAGTATACAGGCATAATTATCAAGACAGAAACATCAAGTAGACAGATTTCCAAACTGTCCAACCATTACATCCATACCCAGTCAACATCTGGGTTTCCACATTCTGGGTTTTTCAAAGCCGGGGGACTCTCAAGAACGGCTTCCCAGAATTCAGATCAAATCACAGAACACTTCTCAAAGTGAGTCCCAAAACAAAGCTACACATCAGGGCTTATATAGCCTTCTCCTGGCTCAGAGAATGTAACAACCTTATTGACCCACTGGCCAATCAAAAAGTATTTTCTGAAAAACAAGCCTCCCTCCCCAGGCTTCTGGTGCATTTTAGCCTAGGGGCAGGGAAGATCTTCCAAATTTGCATTCCCATTACACTTCCTAAAAAACAAGCCTCCCCCTAATCAAACCTCTCCTGTTGGGCTCCACTTGAGGCCCATTAAGGGGCAGGGAAGATCTTTAAATTCCCTTACCATTACATACTTACTAATTTCATGACCAAAAGCAAGTCACTGAACCTATCTGAGCCTTGATTTCTTCACCTGTGAAATGGGGCTAATAATGCTTGCCTAAACTACCACAAAGGGATGTTTTGAAGATGAAATGAGGTGATACGTGTAAAGTGCTCTGTAAATTCAGATATTATTACTTTCAATGGCCATCTCAATTTCAGGACCTCTATCTTCCTCTCTTTTGTAGGAGTGTGTGTGATTTGTGCATATCGTTTTATGTGGATGTATGTTGTTTGTGTGTTGTTGCTTATCTCTGTGTGTCTGTGCACACGGGTGGGTAGGTGTGTGTGAGTGGATATGTCTGTGTTCGAATGAGTGCATAAATCAAGGCTATATGAGTCACTTTTATTTTCTTATGCTTTCAGTATACACAGTAGACTAAATAGCAAAATCTATTTTAAAGTGGACCTACTTTTATTGTTAGAGTAAAAGGCTGGTGTCTGTGTGAGATGTGTGTGTGTGTGTGTGTGTGTGTGTGTACGACTCACATATCTGTGTGCATTTGTAAGGAGATGTGTGCCCACAAGCACAGGCTTCCCCCAGATCTGGATTGGTAAACATGGCCAAGGCTTCCTGTTATCTCAGCCATAAGCCCCTCCCCCACATTCCTTTCCTTCTCAATTCCTCCCTCCCACCCCCCAAGAGGCAGCCTGCCTGGGAAATGGAGACACTTCAGCTGTATTGGGAAAGACAAGGAATCTGAATATGTTCCATATTTATCAGGGTGACTCCTGCCTGACTCAGAGGCAGCGGGTTGATTTCTGCATCTTGCACATTCTTGGGAGAGCAAGCTCCATTATATCCCAGCTGGAAAGGCAAGGAGCCTAGCCTGGCTGGGGAAGATGGGGGGGGGGGGGAGTGGGGATGGGGATGCAGAACAGCACAAGTTTGGGTGGCTGAGGAATACCTACCCAGTAACACTGCTTCTCTCCCTTCCCCGCCCCATCCCCATCTCCCACTGCCTGGGCCTCTTCCAACCTCAGGACTAAGGGTTAATCCTACCCCAATTAATTGGAATAGCAGCAAAATCTACCCTGAATGCTTCCCTCTTTCCCACACCTAGATTGCACTGGAATGAATAAATGGTACCAGAGGCAGCTCTGATTTTCTCAATAAGGTTCCTAACATGGGGTTCACAAATAGGTTTCAGGGCATCTGTGAATTTGAATGGGAAAAAATTACATCTTTATTTTCACTAACTTTAAACTGAAATTTGACATTTCCTTTGATTATTTAAAAACATTATTCTGAGGAGTCCGTTTAGGTTGCCATAGGGGTCCATAACACAAAAAAGTTAAAACCCCCCTTGCCATTTGGAAGGTTGGTAGTCATACTCATTTTACAGATGAGATAACTGGGGCTTTAGCTGAGGATTTTTAGCTGAGACTGAGAAGCTCGTCCCTTTGACAGAGCTGGGATAAGGTCGGCTATGCACACTGCCTTCTACTCTTTTCTTCCTCCCTAGGCTCAGAGGGATCATGTAGGTCAGAGGTTCAGGTCCTTGATACCTTCTCTCTCCTGCTAACCATGACTTCTGGTCTCCCAGGTGCTGGTTTGGAAAGAGGGCTGGAGTGTACACCGACTACATCTACCAGGGTCCCATGATTTTGGTCCTGCTGGTAAGAACTTAGTAGGAGTATAATTTGTTTGGGACGAGCAGGTCAGCTGTCTCAGGAGTGGAACAGAATAGAGCACTGAGCAGACTAAGAACCTCAAGGAAGCCTTCTGGTGATTTGGGTTCTGGGTGCATAAGGCAGGCTTGGGAGCAGAACAGGAGTCAGGGTGTTTGTATCTGCTTGGGGAGTCAATAGTAGTCTGAAACCTAGTCTCTTTCTGCTCTCCATTGCCCTCATGCCCAAATTTAAAACACCTATCCAAGATCAGGATACTGACTCTTCTTCTGTGATGAGGAAATCATCTCCCTCCTCTCATAACAAAGTGTACCTCCATCCCATTTTTGGGTGGTTGGTCATCTCACTGAAGCACCAAACCTGGGCACCAGGTCCCTGAGAAATGCCAGTGGCCCCTGAAGGGAGGGCAATGAGCTTTTGGGGAAAAGCCATGGCCAACCCTTAGCCCTACTGACTCTGGTCTATTTCAGATCAACTTCATCTTCCTCTTCAATATTGTCCGTATCCTCATGACTAAGCTCCGGGCCTCAACAACATCAGAGACCATTCAGTACAGGTGACTGCATTCCTAGAACTCCAGAGTTTCATCCTATCAAACCTGAAATTCCTCTTCCCAAGATTCCCATCTAGAGATGCTCCTCACGCACAGATCCCAAGATCCCCTCCCACCCACCCTGAAATCTCCTAAGTAAAGATTGGCTCACCTCCAACTTGCCACTGGCTGTTGTCTCCAATGACCTCCAACAGGTCTTGTAGGAGGGTTCTGCTGGGATGCAAATAAGGCTTCCATCCACAAGTTCCTGGTTTGCTAATTCCCCATTCTCTTCTCTCCCTTCAGGAAAGCTGTGAAAGCCACCCTTGTGCTGCTGCCTCTTCTAGGTATCACATACATGTTATTCTTTGTAAACCCCGGGGAGGATGAGGTCTCTCGAGTCGTCTTCATCTACTTCAATTCCTTCCTGGAGTCCTTCCAGGTACTGCTTTCTTCCCCAGCCTTCCTCATTTATTGGAGGTGGGAAAAGAAAGCATGGGGGTTGGTGACTGCTCTTCTTTTTGTATAGCAGACAGCCCATCTGTTAACAGAATTTCATATTGTCTGAGTATGACTATGGCTCCCACCATTTGGATGGTATCAGAGAAGGAGGGAGTGTTGTCCCTGCCTTATACTGATTTATGATGCAACTGTAGAATAATGTTGTTGTTGTTCGGCCTTCATTCTCGAAGAGGACCATGACATCAGGAAGGTGATGCCATGACTTACAAGTGAATTGGATTTAAGTGAGGCAGGGCTGTGCAAGGTCACTAGTCTTACTCTCTCCTCCAGAGCCATCTGAGTCCAATGGCAAGATATAGATCAGAATGAGGAATAGGAAATCAGGAGTTTGTGAATACATACTGGAGATGGCCCCATATGTAATAATGAGAGGAGCAGAGGACTAGTAATCCTAGGGTCATAGGGTCAGAGCTGGAAGGGACCTGTAAAAGTCAATGGGTCTAACCCCATTTATTTTGCAAATGAAAAGACTAAAAGCTTGGCCAAGGTCACACAGGTAGTAAGCTGGCATTGGAATTTGGGTCCTCTAATTTCAAATATCTTTCTCAAACAGGGAACCAGAGTTGAAGTGTAAGCCCAGGCATTAACTGTGTGACTTTAGATAAGTCTCTTAACCTCTCTCTGCCTCAGTTTCCTTATGGGTAAAATAAGGGAACTGGATTATTATGTTTCTAAGGTCAACTCTGACATGATCAAGGATAGACAAAGTAAAATCAATTAAGGAATAAAAAAAGCATTTATCAACCATTTCTCATTATATGCCAACCAGGCAGCTAGGTGGTACAGTGGATAGAGCACTGGGCTTGGAATAAGGAAGACTCATCTTACTGAGTTGCAATCTGACCTCAGATACTTACTAGCTAAATGACCTTAGACAGGTCTTTTACCAGTTTGCCTCAGTTTCCTCATCTGTAAAATGAGCTGGAGAAGGAAATGGCAAGAAAATCCCACATGGAGTCACAGAGTCAGACATGACTCAACAACAACAACAATATTATGTGCCAAGGACTGTGCTAAACCCTGGAAATACAAGGAGTTTATAATCTAATAGGGAGAGACAATGCCTACAGGAAAATGATGGCCAGGAGAAGGAATGTTCTGGTCTGGTTAGCCACAGGGATGGTGAGTCGGTCCATAGGGCAGTTAATTGACATGTTCTTTCCAGAAGCAATAGTAGTACTAATTCAGCCACTGTTTCTAGAACACTAAAGAGAAAGAAGAGGGAGTATTCTGATGCTACAGCAGAATAGTTGGTAAGATGACCATGGGGTTGTCTAGAAAGGATATGAAGCATGTTCTGGTATGTGGCCAGCTATAGTGGGCTGGGTAAGTTGACATTCACTCATCAATCAAGGCAGCTGAGCTCCATGCCAGTAGAGTTCACCCAGAGCATAGGGGGATGATTTCTGGAGGGCCAGTTTAAAGGTAGCAAGCAACAGCTAGTTACTGACTAGTACAGGAAACTCTGACAAGCATCAGTGACACAGGGAGCTGCTAGTGGAGGGTATGTTTAGTCAGAGGAGGCTTCCAGATGTGAGTTGGATGCTATCTAATTTAGGAAGGAGATGATGGATGTGCAAAGAACAGAGAGGGAGTTTGGGTGACCAAGGTCAAAGCTGGAGAGATGGAATGAACAAAGCTTTCTGAGTGAGGGCAGGCCATTATACTGAACCCTACTATGAATAATATGGCCTTATCCTTCCTCCTACCAGGGTTTCTTCGTATCTGTCTTCTACTGTTTCCTCAACAGTGAGGTAAGGAGTGTACCTCCCAAATGAAGGAAACTTTTGAGGTTATTGAGAATGGGGCTTTATACTCAAATGGTTGTGGGGTATTAGGATGTTAGGGCCACAGATGAGATAACCTGTGTTTTTCCCCTTTCTTCCTACGTCTGTGGATAAAATTATTTTTGGAGTAGTGAAGTGGCTGGGGGCTTGCTTCTAGCTCCTCCACCAAAGTAAAGGTCTTAGATGTAAGTCTTAGGGGCTCCTGCTTCCACCTTACCAATATTTGCCCCGTGACTACTCTGTTCAGCCATTCCTTTGCACCCTCCTTCTCAAGAATCTGGAGGACTACTCAACAGGTTGGAAGCCATGACTTTGATGTTTCATCAGTGAAACTAGGTCTTACTTTCCATAGTCTGGAAAATAGAGAAATTATGGGTTGCAGGAAGATTGGGCATCCCAGGCTGTCTCTAGGATTTATGAAGTAACTGTCTTCCTACTCCAGTCTTAATGCCCTCCATTCTTTGCTTACAGGTCCGCTCAGCTGTCAGGAAGAGGTGGCATCGGTGGCAAGACAAACATTCAATCCGTGCCCGAGTGGCTCGAGCCATGTCCATCCCTACCTCCCCTACCCGAGTCAGTTTCCATAGCATCAAGCAGTCAACAGCTGTCTGAATAAAACAGGGAACACAGGGGTGGAGGGTGAGGAAACTAAAAGGGACAGAAGCTAGAATCTAACTTTGATTATTGGGAGGAATACATCATTCAGTATGCTCTCCCTACCGTCCCTCACGCCTGACTTCCCAATCTGTGCAGGAAAACAGTTCCCTCCTCAAACTTTGATATACTCCAGCACTTGCTTGCCCAAAGCAGCTCTAAGAGCATGGGAAATGTTAGACCCATGAGACCCAGACAGAAGTTGGAAACTGGTGATGATGAGCATATAAGAGATGGATGGGAAAGCGGGGTCTTCCAGAAGACCCTGGAACTCTGAAGCCTGCTGAGTCTCAGACCTAATTTGTTCTTCTGTGCTCCTTGTTTGCTCTTTGGACAGGCCTACCCAAGGGACAGGATGGAAGATTAAAAGCACATGGACAATGAAAACTAATGACCTATATTGTCATCTTGGAGCACAATGTAGCCATCCACCTAGAAACCACAGGATTGGTTGGTTGCCATCATCAGCCTTAGAGATGTCACCAATTGGTATTAGAGCATCTTCATGAATTTCTTCATAAAAAAATATTGTGGCACCATCATCAGGACACATGAGAAAACTGATATCATCATCAGAATTCCTGACAATGATTATATCTTTGTTTGTAATGATGTCACAGCTACACCATTGGAAATTCCAATGATGCTACCATGAACCATGGCCACATCATCAGAACCCATCATGACATCAGCAAGAAAAGACAATATCACTGAAAACCATAACAACTGCATCAGGAACCTAGGCACTCTTCCCCCCTCCAGAAATGACTTTGCTGTTTTTCCTTGCCCATGGCTCACTATAACAAGAGGGGCAGGTGCCTTATGAGTGGTACTACCCTTCCCTAAATGGGGAAGGAGAGACTGACTATTTTCTTCCTGAGGGCTCTGCTACCCCCCCCCCAAATCTATTACTATAGGGATAATTTCTCTAGAGTAACAAAATGACTCACTCCTTGATACATGGTCTTGGGCCCATTGCTACGCAGACCTCTTTTTAAAGTTGCTTTGTGGGCATGTATTGTGAAACTGGGTAAATAGCAAGGGTGTCAAGATTACTAGTTATAGTTCTGGGTTCAACACAGAGATCTTACTCTGCTGCAATTTTTGAGGGCAGGAGGAAATGCAATGGATAGGAGTTAAGGAAGGAGGACAGAAAGGATCCTAAATCATAAATCACACTGGCTCCATCAAAGAGTGTCTATGGGTATGGGGTGTGTGTGCGTGTGTGTGTGTGTGTGTAAAAGACAACTTTGGAATCTACATGCCTAGACAGGTTAGTAAAAAAGGGGGAGTTGCCCTGAATGGTCCCCATCAGGGATTGGGGGGTCAGCTTGGAAAAGATGATTGGAGCCAGAGAAGATATGGGTGCATGTATTGGGGGGGATTCCAAATAAAAGCATCTAATAATTGGGGTTCTCCTTGAAAGTGGAAACAAAATAAACAATTTTAACACATAACCATGTGAGGAGGGAGCAGGACCTAGAGAGGTCAGTGAGGGACATTTGGAGGAAGAGAGACACATCAGAGAAAGAACATTGAAACCCCAGCCTGTCCCACCCACTCCATGAGGTCTAACCACTGTAACTACAGGGGAGAGATAGAGAAAGGCCAGAAGAGAAGGAGGAGCATGTGGGAGGCATGTGTGTGGGAAGAAGAAAAGTGATGGGAGAATCTCTTACTCAATCTGGGGCAGAGGGCTTCACAGAAATAAGATGGAAGAAAATGAGAAACAGGATAATGGGTCCCTGCTGACAAAGGAGGAACATGAAATAACTAATGAGTCTCAAACGGCCACAGCAGTAAAACAATTCTCAACTTTGCCTTCCACCAAAGGAAGGAGCTGGGAAATTTAGAAAACTGGGTTTTTGTTAAGGGAAGGGGAGGGCAGAAGTGGAGGCAGGCAGACAAAGGAGAAGGCAGAAGGGCATGGGAGTGGAAAGAGGATGTAAGAATGAGAAGAAAACTGTTCAGAAATCTACTTTGCCTGGTCAGGAGTAGAAAGGAGGCTCAGATTCCGAAGCAGAGAAATCCCCTACTTCCAGGACCCCAAGGTTCAGGACTGTGGTCTTAGAACCCTAATAGTAGATTTGAAGCCTCAGTCTATGATATTGAGTAATTGATCAATAAGAAATTTATAAAAAAACAAACATGCAGTTATTAAGCACTTTCTATGTGCCTGGCACTATAAGTGTTGGAGATATGAATTAAAACACAGTGGTCCCTGCCCTTGAAGAGCTCACATTTTAAAGGAAAAGTTAATAGAGTTAGAGTTAGAGGCTGTCACAGCATAGAGGTTAAGGAAGCAGTTGCATATTGGCTCCTGAATAGGGTCCTTCTCCACAGCCAACTATTCTAAAAGCATTTATTGAGCTCAGCCCTGTCCAAGGTGCTGGCATGTGGGGTGGAATAGGGGAGAAATGAAATGAACTAAAAACAATCTCTGGCCTCTAAGAGCTCCCAGCCATTTTGGGTATAAAGGTTTAGGTAGACAGAGCTATTGGCTCCAATAAGGTGGTGAATGCAAAATGCTTTGTGAATCTTAAAATCCTATATCAATGTTAGCCATTGTTATTAGGTAAAATCCAAAAAGGGACAACTTGCAAAAGTTAAGGCAGTAGATCTGGGTCCCTGGGAAATGGTTAATTGTCCCTGGAAGGTAGGTGAGAGCTAGAGATAGCAGGGACTTTCCAGGTCACCTAGTCCTACTCCTTCCTTTACACATGAGGAGACTGAAAACCCAGAGATGGAAGAGGTTTGTCCAAGAACATGACAAGTCAGGATTGAAGCCTGGGTCCTCTGACTCCAAACCCAGAGTTATTCCCACTGTACATTCATTCTCATCCTGAAGCTTGCTGAGATGAATGCCTTTCAGGATTCCTACAAGGAGACTGAATGACCCTTGAGAACCCCTAGTACAAGGTATTATAAGTACAGCTGGAGCCAGCTAGTTGGTACAGTGGATAGAACCCTGGACCTGGAGTCAAGGAAACCCAAGTTAAAATCCTGCCTCAGACATATACTAGCTCTGTGACCTTGGGCAAATAATTTAACCTCTGTTTGCCTCAGTTTCCTCATCTTTAAAATGGGGATAATAGTAGCACCTATCCCCCAGGGTTGTTGTGAGAATTAAAAGAGATAATATTTGTAAAGCATTTTGCAAACTTTAAAGCACTATAAAATTCTATCTATTACTGTTGTTGTTTATATTGTTGTTGTTATTATTATTACAAAACAATATACTTTCACATTGTACTGGTAAATGTTGAGATGATTCTCAAGTAAAAGAGGTTTGAACAATGAGATCCAGTGTGGCTTGGAGGAGAAGGTGGCTATGGATTAATTCGAAGGAGAAGCAAGCACACTGCAGGTGGTCACATTAGCCTAGCTTTTTAAAATTATTCTGACTTGATGCAAGAAGAGGTGGGAGGAAGAAGACTGAGAAAAGGACGAGAAAGGAGAAGAGGGGGAGAGAAAGAAGGGGTAGAATGGTTCAAATTCCATCTCTGATGGTTACTCCCTGAGTGACATTAGGTTAGTCACTTCTTAGACCATCTTAAGTAAAGGGATTTTTAAGGTCACTTCCAGCTCTACATCTGTGATAATATCTGTTATTCTATACTCAATTCTGAATTATGTAAGATAAGGATGCAAGTAGAGTGACTGTTCATCCAAGGCTTTGAAAAAAAAAACAACTTCAGAATATACTCCAGAGCGACCTCTGTCAATTAAAAACACCTAGAACCTTAAAAATGTACATTCCAAATGCTAGGGACCAGACTAATTGTCTTATTTTCCTTTCCCACCCTCCACACCCAATCTGAAAGTCATCATGGTATAATGGAGAGTGGACCTTGAAGCCAGGAAGACCTAGATTCAAGTCCTTTCTCTGGCATATACTGGCTTTGTGAACCCAAGCAAGTCACCCTCTCAATATCCTAGTCCAGACAACTCTCCAGGACAATAAGCTATAGAGGAGGTGCCAATCTGCATTGGTAAAGGGAATTTCATCACCTGAAAATGCACTATGCCAATGAAAACACAGGTCTATTCCCCTATCTGGTGTCTTTTGCACTCTAACCTTGAGCCTGGTTTGGGACAGATACCCTATTTATGATCCCAGAATGTCTTTTTGTTGTCTAACTTTGATTGGGGGAAAGTAAGGGAGCAGAGGAGATAGGGAAAGCCAAGAGAGGATTCAATATGTTGAGTATATCAATATGAATACACATGTGGGCCCCAAAGGGCTTTATTAGAAGATAAAAGACATCAGTGCCATTAATACTTGCCTTTAATTTTGTTTTTTCCTCTGGCCTTTCAGATTTGTGCCAACCTAAGGACTGGGAAGGTTGCAATTCATTGTTGTGCTCCTTCTAGTGCTTTCTGCTCCTCCTCCTCCTCCTCCTCTTCCCTCCTCCCCTTTTACCTGCCCCTTTTCACCTCTACTGTCCCCTCTTCCCCACCTGCCCCATTTCACCTCTGTTGTCCCATCTTCCCCACCTATCCACTTTCACCTCTGCTGTCCCCTCTTCCCCACCTGTCCCATTTCATCTCTGCTGTCCTCTTCTTCCCACCAGTTTCCATACACCTCCACCTTACTTTCCAGATTCTCCAAGTGGGCCAACCCTCCACCTCCAGAGGAATGGACTAGACCAGGCTCAGGAGAAAAAAATTACAAAATGTTGCTTTGGATTTTCTACTTCAGTCCCTTTGGTCCCAAGCAGCACATGATAGATGATTCTGGTCCTATCCCCCACTTGCCCCATGCCTATGGGATACTCAGCTGGAACACTGAGAGGTCTCCCTAGGCATACTTGAAGTGACCTCTTTAGCTGCAATTGGTGTTTAAGGTGGTATCTCAATATATGCTGGATGAAAGAGCATCTGATCCTAGGAAATCAGGTCTTGGGGAAATGTGTCAAAAGAGCCAGATCACAGGGGATTGGCATGGGTGGAGTGGAAAGGGTTTCAGACGTTTTGATTTGGGATCTAGTCAATGGTCTTTCCAGACAAAAGTAGCAATTGTCTCATAAAGAACCTATCTCCAACTAAAGCTTCAAACACAGGCCAAGTGGAGACCAACTGTCCTCCAAAACACCAGCAGCACTTACTTCCCTTCCTCTATGGGGAAACAGGGTGGGTGGTATGGGGAAAAGCTGTATAGTCTCTCTACCTTTCTCTGCCCCACCACTATACCTCCTTTCAGCTGTGTCTACCCCCATTGCCTGCATTGATTAATTAAAAAAAGCTTTTAATTACATAGCTTATTTAATTGCAATGGCAAAATTTCCTCCTGGGGGTAATGTGAGCTGTTCTCTGGGTTCACAGAGATAATATTAAGTTGTACTATAGATGAGACCTCCTATTAGTGAGACTGTTCCTCCTGCTCTGCCTTAGGTTCTCAACCTACCCTACAAAGGTCATAGTTCCCCATCATGATCGGGACAGGAACTTTCAGAGGTCATTTCCTCTTCCCCTGTCTTCAAATAGGACTTAAAGACACAACCACAAAAAATGAGAATCTCTTTTTCAAAGGAAAAGCATATTACAGCATACATTACAGGCAAATAGTACAGAATATACTTTAAGCTCAAAATTGATATTTAACATAAATATTAAAGGTCATATGCTTAAAAAACAAAAGAAAACATGAGAGGAGATGCCTGTAATCACTGTGGCCAAGGGGAGAATTCTTTTTTTTTTTTTTGGAGGGCAATTGGGGTTAATTGCCCAAGGTTACATGGCTAGTATTTTTGTGTGGGCGTTAAGTGTCTCAGGCCAGAACTGAACTCGGGTCCTCCTGACTCCAGTGCCGGCATTTTTACTCACTGCACCACCTAGCCACCCCTCAATGGGAGAATTCTTAACCAAACAAGGAACAGAGGCAATCATAAAAGACAAAATACATATTTTTAATGAGTTTTTGCACAAATAGTATCAATGACACTAACAAAAGAAACATATAGGAAAAATTTGCATCAAATATCACTGATAAAATATGATTTCCATTTTTCCATAAAATGTGATTTCCAGATAAAGGAAACTGACATATGGATAAGTGGTCAAAGACTATGAATAGTTTTCAAAAAGAAGAATTAAGTAAATGGCTATTAAAAAACATGATCCAAATAACCATTAGGAAGAGAAATGCACCTTCCCACCAACCACAAGGTCCACTACCAGGCCTATCACCAAAGGGCTGGGACTAGAAAGAGCAAGGTAAGAAGCAAATACAGGGGCCCCTGTCCTGGACAGCAAACACTCCTGGGGCTACCACTTCATAGCCCAGAAATTTTTTTAAAAAGCCCCTTTCAGGACCTCCAAAGACTAGGATGACAGAGTGAACCTCATTTGCTCCAAACCCCCCCTCTGACCCTGAAAACATAGTAACTCTTGCCCCAGGGCAAAAACCTCTACAGTAAAGGCTTGGGATCCTAGAAGAAGGGCATGGCTAGGACCCTGCCTCAAAATGGGTAGAAAGCAGACTATAAAGACAAAGACTCTGGAGTCTTACTAACCTCAGAGGGAGGAACCAACCTCAGAGGGAGACAATATGGACTCCACACCCAAAGCTGAAACTTCAACAGGGAATGGGTCCCAAGCACAGAAGGCTCTCCTAGATGAGATCAAAAAGAACTTTGAAAACAAAATGAGAGAGATAGAAGACAAAATGAATAATTCTCTCAAAATCAAAATAGCAGAATTAGAAAAACATTATAATGAGGAAAACATCTCTCTAAAAAGAAAAGTGTATGATATGGAAAAGGAGCTTCAAAAATTAACCAAGGAAAATGATTTGCTAAAAACTAGAATTAACCAAATGGAAACAAATAACTCTATGAGGAACCAAGAATTAGCCAAGCAAAACAACAAGAAGGAAAAATTAGAAAAAGAGGTAAAATACCTCAAAGAAAAAATAACTGACCTGGAAAACAGATCCAGGAGAGATAATCGGAGAATCATAGGCCTACCAGAAAATTATGATGAAAAAATGAGCCTGGACAACATCCTCCAAGAGCTCATTAAGGAAAACTGCCCTGAGATACTAGAACCTGAGGGTAAAATAGAAATCGAGAGAATCCACCGGACACCTGCTGAAAGAGATCCCAAACTGAAAAGTCCTCGAAATTTTGTGGCCAAACTCCAGAACTACCAGATAAAAGAGAAAATACTTCAAGCAGCCAGAAAGAAACAATTCAAATATCGAGGGTCCACAGTGAGGATTGCACAGGATTTGGCAGCCTCTACACTGAAAGATCAGAGGCAGTGGAATACAATTTTCCGGAAGGCAAAAGAGCTCGGGTTACAACCAAGGATCACATACCCAGTGAGACTGAGCATATTCTTCCAGGCAAAGAGATGATCATTCAACGATATAACAGAGTTCCAGACCTTCTTGATAAAAAAAGCCAGAACTCAACAGAAAATTCAACCTCCAATTACGAGATGCAACAGTGACTCAGAAAGGTAAACAAGGAGAACACAAACACACACACCCTGCTATTTGATAAGAGCAATCTGGTTATATACAAGTAGAGGGTATGACTATAAAATACAC
The DNA here is from genome assembly GCF_028583685.1 of Petaurus breviceps papuanus. NCBI lineage: Eukaryota > Metazoa > Chordata > Mammalia > Diprotodontia > Petauridae > Petaurus > Petaurus breviceps. The sequence goes on from NW_027187380.1 coordinate 6,739,241, forward strand.
AAAATGACGATTTAAAAAAAATCTTATTAAGGGCTACAAAGGGACTGCAATGGAAGAAAGGGAATGGTTGAAGTGGAAAAGGGTAAATTATGCCACACATAGAGGCATAAAAACTGTATAGCAGAGGAAAAAAAGGGAGGGAGTTGAGAAGCATATGAGCTTTTCCCTCATTGGTTCTGGTACAAGGAGGAAATAACAACCAGTTAAACACAGGACTCTATGGAGAAGAAATGCAAAAAGTATCATTTTAGAGGGAAAGAGGGGAGGGAGAGGAGCTTCACATGAGATTTGTTCCTGTCACTCTTGATGTGAAGAAGAAATAGCATGCTTCATTAAGTATAAAAATATCCTACAGGCAGTAGGAGGGGGAAAGGGTTATAAAAGGGGGTGGGAGTGGTTTGTAGGGAGAGAAGTAGTAAGGGGAAAGGGGAGACAAAGGGAGGGGGGCTGAAAAGGGAACACTGAGGGAGGTGGTGGCCAAAAGGAAAACTATTAAGGGGGGGAAGGGAGAAGGGAGGGAAAATATGAACATTAACAGGGGCAGGAATAGGATGGAGGGAAAGAAACAGATAACAATCATAACTGTAAATATGAATGGAATGAACTTTCCCATAAAACAGAGATGGATAGCAGAATGGATTAGAAATCATAATCCTACAATATGCTGTTTACAAGAAACACATCTGAAACAGAGGGATACACACAAGGTAAAGGTAAAATGTTGGAATAAAATATATCATGCCTCAGCTAAAGTAAAAAAAAAGCAGGGGTAGCAATCCTTATCTCAGATAAAGCAAAAGCAAAAATTGACCTAATTAAAAGAGATAAGGAAGGAAACTATATCCTGTTAAAAGGCACCATTGAGAATGAAGCAATATCATTACTTAACATATATGTACCAAGTGGTGTAGCATCCAAATTCCTAGAGGAGAAGGTAAAGGAATTAGAGGAAGAAATAGATAGCAAAACTATACTAGTGGGAGACCTTAATCTCCCCCTCTCTGAACTTGATAAATCCAACCTCAAAATAAACAAGAAAGAAGTTAAGGAGGTGAACAGGATTTTAGAGAGGATAGGTATGATAGATCTCTGGAGAAAACTGAATGGGGATAAAAAGGAATATACTTTCTTCTCAGCAGTTCATGGCACATACTCAAAAACTGAACATGTTCTAGGGCATAAAAACCTCACAATTCTATGCAGTAAGGTAGAAATATTAAATGCATCCTTCTCAGATCATGATGCAAAAAAAATTATGTGCAATAAAGAGCCAGGGAAAGACAGACTAAAAACTAATTGGAAATTAAACAATTTAATCCTAAAGAATGAGTGGGTCAAACAAGAAATTATAGAAACAATCAGTAATTTCATTCAAGAGAATGATAATAATGAGACAACATACCCAAATCTGTGGGATGCATTAAAGGCAGTTCTTAGGGGAAGCTTTATATCCCTGAGTGCATACATGATTAAATTAGAGAAAAGGGAGCTCAATGAATTGGGCATGCAATTAAAAAACCTAGAAAAAGAACAAATTCAAAATCCCCAGTTAAATACTAAATTAGAAATATTGGAGACAAAAGGAGAGATTAATAATATTTAAATTAAGAAAACTATTGAATTAATAAATAAAACCAAGAGCTGGTTTTATGAAAAAACCAACAAAATTGATAGACCCTTAGTCAATATGATAAAAAAAAAGAAGAAAAGCAAATTATGAGTATCAAAAATGAAAAGGGTGAATCTACCTCCAATGAAGAGGAAATCAAAACAATAATTGGGAATTATTTTTCCCAATTGTATGCACATAAATTTGACAATCTTAGGGAAATGGATGAATATTTACAAACATACAAGTTGCCCAGATTAACTGAAGAGGAAGTAAATTACTTAAATAATCCCATCTCAGAAAAAGAAATTGAACAAGCCATCAGTCAGCTCCCTAGGAAAAAATCTCCAGGGCCAGATGGATTCACTAGTGAATTCTATCAAACATTTGAAGAACAATTGATTCCAATACTCTACAAACTATTTGGGATAATTAGTGAAGGAGTCCTACCAAATTCTTTTTATGACACAAATATGGTACTGATACCTAAATCAGGAAGAGATAAAACAGAGAAAGAAAATTATAGACCAATCTCCCTCATGGATATAGATGCAAAAATTCTAAATAAAATACTAGCAAAAAGACTACAGCAACTTATCTCAAGAACAATACACTTTGATCAGGTAGGATTTATTCCAGGAATGCAAGGATGATTTAATATTAGGAAAACCATCAGTGTAATTGATCATATCAACAATAAAACTAGCAGAAACCACATGATCATCTCAATAGATGCAGAAAAGACTTTTGACAAAATACAACATCCATTCCTATTAAAAACATTAGAAAGTATAGGAATAAATGGAGCCTTCCTTAAAATAATAGGTAGCATCTATCTAACGCCATCAGCAAATATTATATGTAATGGGGAGAAGCTAGAAGGATTTCCCATAAGATCAGGGGTGAAACAAGGGTGTTCACTATCACCCCTCTTATTCAATCTGGTACTAGAAATGTTAGCAGTAGCAATTAGAGAAGAAAAAAATCAAAGGAATCAAATTAGGCAAAGAAGAGACCAAGCTATCACTCTTTGCAGATGATATGATGATATACTTAGAGAACCCTAGAGAATCAAGTAAAAAACTACTTGAGACAATAAACAAATTTGGCAAAGTTGCAGGATATAAAATAAACCCACATAAATCCTCAGAATTCCTATATATTTCCAATGAAATTCAACAACAAGAGATAGAAAGAGAAATCCCATTTAAAGTTACTGCCAAAACAAACCCAGGACCTGTATGATCATAACTACAAAACACTTTTCACACAAATAAAGTCAGATCTAACTAATTGGAAAAATATCAATTGCTCATGGCTGGGTCAAGCTAATATAATAAAAATGACAATTTTACCTAAATTAAATTATATATTTAGTGCCATACCAATTAATTTACCAAAAAACTACTTTATAGAGCTAGAAAAAATAGTAACAAAATTCATTTTGGAAGAATAAATGGTCCAGAATATCAAGGGAATTAATGAAAAGAAATGCTAAGGAAGGTGGACTAGCTATACCAGATTTCAATCTGTATTATAAAGCAGCAGTCATCAAAACTACTTGGTAGTGGCTGAGGAATAGAGGAGTAGATCAATGGAATAGATTAAGCACACGAGATTCAGAAGTCAATGACTATAGTATTGTTTGATAAACCTCCAAACCCTGGTTTTTGGGATAAGAACTCACTATTTGACAAAAACTGCTGGGAAAACTGGAATATAGTATGGCAGAAACTGGGCATAGACCAGTATCTAACACCATATACCAAAATCAAGTCTAAATGGGTGCATGATCTAGGTATAAAGGTTGATACTGTAAGCAGTCTCCTAAAACAAGGAATAGTTTACCTATAAGACTTGTGGAGAGGGAAAGACTTTATGACTAAACAAGAATTAGAGAACATTATAAAATGTAAAATGGATGATTTTGACTACATGAAATTGAAAAGCTTCTGTACAAACAAAGCCAATGTAACCAAGATTAAGAGGGAGGTGGGAAATTGGGAAAGAATCTTTACAACCTATGTCTCTGACAAAGGACTCATTTCTAAAATATACAGAGAATTGAGTCAAATTTATAAGAATACAAGTCATTCCCCAATTGATAAATGGTCAAAGGATATGAACAGGCAGTTTTCAGAGAAAGAAATTAAAGCTATCTATAAGCACATGAAGAAATGCTCTAATTCACTATTGATTAGAGAAATGCAAATCAAAACAATTCTGAGGTACCACATCTCACCAGTCAGATTGGCTAAGATGACAAGACAGGAAAATGACAAATGCTGGAGAGGATGTGGGCAAATTGGAACACTAATGCATTGCTGGTGGAGTTGTGAACTGATCCAGCCTTTCTGGAAAGCAATCTGGAATTATGCCCAAAGGGCTATAAATACTTTCATACCCTTTGATCCAGCAATACCACTCCTAGGGTTATATCCCAAAGAGATCATAGAAATGAGAGAAAGACCCATATGTACAAAAATGTTTATAGCAGCTCTTTTTGTGGTAGCAAAGAATTGGAAATTAAGAAGGTGCCCATCAATTGGGGAATGGCTGAACAAGTTATGGTATATGCATGTTATGGAATACTATTGTGCTATAAGAAACGAGGAGCAGACAGTCTTCATATTTACCTGGAGAGGCTTAAAAGAACTGATGCTGAGTAAGAAGAGTAGAACCAGGAGAAATTTGTACACAATTACAGACACAACGTATGTGTGATGACCAACTTTGATAGACTGGACTCTTCTCAGCAATGCAGTGATATAAGTCAATCCCAAAAGACTCATGATGGAGAGAAATATGTACATCCAGAGAAAGAACTAGAAAGAACTAAGTTTATATCCAGGTGGAAGCAGAATACCTGATCTTTTTCCTTCTCTTATTTGTTTTTATGTCCTCTTTACCATTTTTCATTCCAGCTGGTTCAATCCGTCCTTATAACCTGACTAATGTATAATGTGAAAGTATTTACAGATCCTATACTTGACTATAAGCCTCCATGGGGGGGGGGAGGGGAGGG